>NC_092271.1:21582028-21907028 GCF_036320965.1 Panulirus ornatus | reverse complement strand
ATTTTTGGGGCCTTACGATGCTAACTTGAGTGTTTGATTCGCAGTGGATAGTGGTATAGAGGAGCTAGCGTTGCTGATCGTGGCGCATTCACGAGCCGAATGGGGTTCGAGACGATCGGCATCGGTTCGAATCCTGTTCTTATTGGCAGTCAGTCTGCAGAGTCGGCCCAGATGTTCATCCTCCCCTTCACGGCCGGTCGATAACTTGGGTACCAGACAATGGCTAGAATATATATATATATATATATATATATATATATATATATATATATATATATATATATATATATATATGGACACACACACCCGCACTTCCTTATCCCTTATCTTCACGCCCATAACCCGCCCATCCCTACCCGTCAGAGAGGCAGCAGGTGCAGCTGGGTGTGGGGGGGGGCCCCATGCTGCGGCAGATAAACTCTTCTCCCTGCCCCCCCATCTCCCCATTATCATGTTAATTACATGTCAGGTAGTGGCGGCGGCGCCTTAATGAATCTCTGGTCTTTTTAAGGGGTCGACTGGGATGGAAGAAAAAAAAAAGGGGTGGAGGGGTGGGAGTTTGGAGGGAATTGTTAGTGGGGTGGGGGATAGATGGTGGAAGATAGATAAGGGATGTATGGGATGGGTGGTTAAGGTAGAAGGACCTGGTAGTTTCGATCCTTTCATTTAGCCATCACTGGGGGTCGTGTATGGAGCATCTTAATGGACTGTATTTCACCTATTTCACAGCTATCATTCCCCACAGGAATTATGAAGAAGATGCACTGTTCTTTGTGGCACAGCTGACTGAATATTAGTGTAACCTGTCGTGTGTATATATATATATATATATATATATATATATATATATATATATGTCACCTCACTTGCGTATTTGGAACCTCCATTTTTCAATACTCAGGTAGAATTTTGCGCCTTGGCTCCTGAATAGTTAAAGTGCGTGAAACAGAACGAGTGTGTGTGTGTGTGTGTGTGTGTGTGTGTGTGTGTGTGTGTGTGTGTGTGTGTGTGTGTGTGTGTGTGTGTGCGAGGCCGTAGGTATAAGTGGAATTAAAAGATACAGAAGCAGACAATAGATAATACGCAGCTTATCTCATCTATCTCCCACTCCCCGGGCTGATGACGCAAACTCCCTCCCTCCGTCCGTCTGTCTGTCTGTTAGCGACTGTCAGTGCCGGTAAGACGAGTGGATGGTGAGAGAGAGAGAGAGAGAGAGAGAGAGAGAGAGAGAGAGAGAGAGAGAGAGAGAGAGAGAGACAGACAGACAGACAGACAGAGAGAGAGAGAGAGAGAGAGAGAGAGAGAGTGACATCCCCCCCCCCCCCCCCCCCCCCCCCGAGTGTCTGCGGGCCGTCGATTGTCCAAGATTTTTCAGTTTACTGTGTTTTATTCTTTTAACTATTTTCTTTTTTCAATTCCGCTCCTCCTCTCCTCACACTTCTTTTTCAGCAGTTCTTCTTCCTCTATTTTCTTCCTTGTTCCACCTCTTCGTCTTCCTCCTCCTTCCTCTTGGCTTCCGTTCCTCTTCTCACCAGAATTGAAAGTGGAAGAGAACTATCTCGACTTTACTCAAAATATTCCAGTGTTATCATGTTCTTGTTTGTTTCAAATGATGTTCATCGATTCTCTCTCTATTTCCTTAAAGTACTACATGAGCAACTCATTCCTCCTTCACTGCTGTCAACCACCTCTTGACAAGTCTAACTAACCACTTAACGAGAGAGAGAGAGAGAGAGAGAGAGGGAGAGGGAGAGACTTTTAAGTGTCAACGTGACCATGAATTTAGACACCAGCTGTGGAAGGAAATAAACGTATGCAGGTTTGTAGACACGAGTTCTGTTCCTCTAACTTGGACTTGTGCTCGTCTCCTCCTCTTAACTCCAGCACCCTCCTGACCTCCGCACCCTCCTCTGACCTGACCTCAGGGGTGTCAGATCGACCTTCCCTTAACACAAGTGCTACATGGCACCTCGATACTAGAGTGCCACTTGAACCCATCTGCTGATTGGAGGGCCATCTGGCCGGCTGTTTGTAAGTGCCACTTAACTGTCACCAGACGTGGCACCAATGCCAGCCAGGGTCCAGGGGAGAGCCATCAGAACCCATGGCAATATATATATATATATATATATATATATATATATATGTGTGTGTGTGTGTGTGTGTGTGTGTGTGTGTGTGTGTCCTTCAAATAGTTAAACATTGAGTGAGAGTTCGCTTTCGGCAAGGCTGTGCGTGTCGTCCTCAGTGGTTGTCGAGGAGTACTGTTTCAGCGAGGTTCTCCTTCGCTCGAAGTAAGTCCATAATCACCCTGCTCCTGCCCGGAGAGCGTAGAGCCTTGAAGCTGCAGAAGTCCCATTTAAGGGATCCTGGGGATTGAAGTTTGTACGTAAAGCGAAACCTACGCTTTGCTGTTTAGGAAAAAAAAAATAATCCTTACACTGAAAAATAAGAACGAAGAGGTGTGCGCAGAAATTACATCTGGGAATTGTTAGGGCTAACCCTATATACCCGTAGAAAAGGCCAAGCCTACCCTGTGTACCGGTAGGAAATGTCACGTCTACTATATATACACATATAGGAAGGTCAGGTTACCTTGCACACACCTATAAGAGAGGGAAGGACTACCCAACACACTCGTGGGGTGGGGGGAAAGGTCATGGCTACCCTATATCCTAATAGGAAGGGAGGGCTACCTTCATACACCCATAGGAAGGGAAGGCTACCTCACACACCCACAAGGGGGAAGCAGGGCTACCGTACGCACACATGAGAAAGGTCAGACCTTCCTTCTCAGCACTCCAACTTGATTGGCTCTCCTCCTCCTCCCCCACTCCCCCTCCCCTCCATCGATCGTCTAGCCTTACCCTACCCTACCCACCAGCCTACCTATTACCTTGATTTCCTTAGGGATCAAGGGCTGCCCTTCCCATTACCCGGTTACCCAATTTCCGTGTCGATTATGGGTAGATGGCGCGGGGGGGTCACGCGTTTCCTGGCTACTTGTGAGGTGCTCCTTACTCCCCAGGGTTGCTCTCTCTCTCTCTCTCTCTCTCTCTCTCTCTCTCTCTCTCTCTCTCTCTCTCTCTCTCTCTCTCTTCGGTAACTCTACCTCAGGAACTACCACCACCACCACCATGAGTGACCACGGTGCCACTGCCTCCCTCCACACTCCTGTCCTCCTCGGGGACGACTCCCTCCCGACTCTCCATCTGTATGTCCTCACAGATCCATCGGAGAGACTTGCCCATCCTTTATGTCCTGTAAGACTTCTCTCTTTTTTTCCCCCCCATCTCCCTCTCTCTCTCTCACTCCCCCCACTCTACCAGGGCCGCAGACGCTGCTTCCTCTCCCCTCCTTCGTCCAACCCTCCCTCACCGCCAGCAAGCCTCTCTAAATGGTAGCGAAAGTTTGCTGAGTTAGGTCGGCTGCTGCTGCTTTACGTTGACCCTCGGCAAAATAACGCTAATGAAAGTTTATTGCCGCCATAAACTTCCGGCAACATGGAGGAAGGGGACATACATGTGTCTTATATATATATATATATATATATATATATATATATATATATATATATATATATATGTGTGTGTGTGTGTGTGTGTGTGTGTGTGTATACCTATATGTATGTATTCCTTACTACAGAGGAAGGAGGGGGGGGGGGGCTGAGGTTGTCCCACGATTGGCCAAGGACGCACGTTCGGGTTCTACATCAAGTAGGAAATACAGGACGTGCTGGGTCCGGTTGTTATCTTCTGTTGTTGGTGTAGTGTTGGTGTTACTGTTGTTGTTACTGTTGTATGCAGGTTGTAGGTCGTGTGACGATAGTCCCATGTTGTCGTCGTCAGTCGCTGAGTGGTTCGCTCCGGTGTTGAGTGGTTCGTTCACGTGTCACAACACCCATGCAGACGTTATTTCGGTAGTCATGGTCCCCCTTATATATATATATATATATATATATATATATATATATATATATATATATATATATATATATATATAGATAGAGAGAGAGAGAGAGAGAGAGAGAGAGAGAGAGAGAGAGAGAGAGAGAAATGAATGGAAGGGACGTCGAGGCATTAACAGATAGCCTCAGTGATTAGCAATGACGGTTGTCGCGACTATAGGTAACAGCAGTGACGGGAAAGGATTTCACTGAGAAGAAGGAAGGGAGGAGCAATAGCCACGGAGAGCATCACCGCTAGCAGTGATAGGGGGCAGTGAGTCCAGCACCAGCAGTGAACGTCTGATTCTCTGAGAGGCAGGAGGAAGAGCAAGGCTGTGTGGCCTCACCGTTCAGCAGCTGTGAACTTTGAACTCGGTCAGAATAAAGAGTATATATGTGTGTACGTGTATATGGAGGGAGCGGGAGAGGGATGGGCACAATCCTCTCTCATACGGCAAGGAGGGAGCACATACACACACACACACACACACACACACACACACACACACCCACCACCCCGTCCGCCCCCCTGGGGCGTACACATACACCCCCCACGCGCCCCAGGGGCGTACACATACACTCCCCCGCCCTGCCCCCGAGGGGCGTACGTGGGGACGACAGTCTTATGGGAGTATTCGACGACCCCCACCAGAAACGACGGAGTAAACCGAATCTCTCTCGTCGTTGTGGCCCTAGGACAAAAATTGGATTAAGCAGACTATTTTCATGTTACGCTCAGGAAAAAAAAGAAAAAAAACAGACTATTCTTTCCCCCCCTCTGCCTCAAACTTACGACACCGTGTAGTAAACTCCGACAGCCTGACGTAAACAGGCCACTGGACTCAACCATCATGCATCCGGTCTGACCTGGAAAAAAAAAAAAAAAAGAAAGATCAACCGCCCAGTAAAACTGATCTAGTGCCTTAAACCCAGGTCACCATGTGATATGACCTCCCTTACCCCCACACACACACACACACTCACACAAAAAAAAACCACAGCTTATGGATCATGTTACGGTATATTCCCAGACCTACACTTGTGTGTGTGTGTGTGGGACAAGACAACGCACAGTATTCTTTTTATTCTCTTCTTTTTCTTCACCATCAGACCACAAGTTTATTCCAGTAGCTTGAGAGTCAGTAGAAGCCATTGTCGGCTCACATGACAGAACGATTTTTTTGAGATATGATTCACGAATCTCAGGGCTTGATCATAGACCCTCTGAGTTAGGAGATATGTAGATGGTTGTATGATGTGTAGACACATCTTGACGGATGTACAAAAGTAAATCCGATACAGGAAATTTCCCCTTTCGTCTAGAATTAGGGAAATTCTCTTTCACTCTCCTCCAACAATCCTTATCGTATGTATACCATCCATCATCCTTAGTAAGGTCCCCAAGGGTCTGTCTGTTGTATGTGAGAGGCGCGCACGCACTCACACATACGACATGGATGGGCTATAGCACTATATTACCCCTAACGAGGTCCGAGCCAGCCATGGCATTATTTGGGGGCCGTCGTCACTGACACACACAGCTGAATAATACACACGATGTATTTTTAAACCCGGTCGACGAATTGTGGCATGTTACAACCAGATATCGATCAAAGGGCCACTGGTGACCTTATTATCGCGTCATATGTGGTCTGTGTGTGTGTGTGCATTTTAGATATCTTAGGGCAAGAGAAGTGCGTGATGTGTGTGTGTGTGTTTTAGATATATTAGGGCTAGAGAAGTGCGTGATAAGGGTGTGTTGTCATGGCGTGCGTCGGGGTGCGTGAGTTGGGTAAATACACACTGAAGATGAGCGGGAGTTATGAACGTGAAACTTTCGTGGAATATATTTATATGAAGGGAAGTGTGTATGTTGAAATATTCATTGGTATGTTTGTATATGTACGTGGAGGGCACGGCAATGTGTTTACGGTGGTGTAGATGAACATACCGCAAGTGTGGGCCGTAGAAAGTGTTTTTTTTTTTTCTTTCTTCTTTGCTTAGTTACTGGAGACGTTAATCTCTCAAGTATCTTTCAGCCTCTCGTGTTTATGAAGTAGAGCTTTTGTACAAACAACATGTGGAGACAATTAAGCCGAGGGTCTTCTCTTTCTCTGGTGCCTACCACCACAGCCGTGACATCGGCAAACAGCAACTGATTCACGGGATGGGACCCCAATCTGACCCTTGGTGCTCTCAGGTCACGGAAGGACGAGTGAGAAAGAGTTTTCTGACTCGAAGGGTAATAAAGACCAGTTCTCTCCCTGGAAGGTCACCAGAGACCATTCATCTCTCTGGAAGATTACGAGAGACCATTTCTCTCTCTCTGGAAGGTCACTGGAGACCATTTCTCTTTCTGGAGGGTCACCAGAGACCATTTCTCTTTCTAGAAGGTCACTAGAGACCATTTCTCCTTCTGGAAGGTCACTAGAGACCATTTCTCTTTCTGGAAGGTCACCAGAGACCATTTCTCGCTTTGGAAGGTCACTAGGGACCATTTCTCTCTCTGGAAGGTGACTAGAGACCAGTTCTCTCAACAGAAAGTCACAAGAGAACTGTTCTATCACTAGACACCACTTTTATCACGAAGGAGTAAGGTCACAAGAGTGGTGCTCTGTCACTAGACCTAAAACATTTCTGTGAATCTTTTGTCATGGATAAAGATCTTTCTGTCTTAATACAATGGCCCACGTCGCTGCCTCCATAATCCGGATAACCTGACAATGACGTGGTTATCACATATTCAGCATTGTTCCCTCAGCGTGTGCTGGCATTGCAGCGTCCACACACGGGAGACAAACATGTTCGTTCCAGTTTACCAGTCCATAAGTCGCCCCAAACACCCTCTGTGTACTGAGCAAACTCTTTTTTTTCCGTTATTGAGGTCAAGTTTTCTGTCAATGCGTATGTGTGTGTGTGTGTTTGAGAGAGAGAGAGAGAGAGAGAGAGAGAGAGAGAGAGAGAGAGAGAGAGAGAGTTGACCTGAGCCTCCATCATCTACCACGTCTGTCCCCCGTTTTATTCTCACGAAAATTCTGCTTCATATGCGGACGAATTCAACCTTTTTTTTTTTTTTAACGCACGGGGGACGACGACGACCCAGCCCTTCCCTTTATTCCCGGGACAGATGGACGTAAACCATGGCCTTAAAGTAGTCGAAGTGGGTCTTTCTTTGGGGCAGGCAACGTCGACTCTGTTCACCCTCCCGCCCATCCCTCTCCCACTCACACGCACACACACACACACACACACCCACACACACCATGCAGGTCCTCGACAATGCATTAATCAGAGCATGAAACTGCATCACAGGCTTCGCCTCACACGCCTCACCCTGGACAAGACTGAGGTCAAGGGTCACTCATGCGACAACGGTAGTCAAGGGAAGCCACTGTGAGAGAGAGGGGGAGACGGGTCACTAGGCGTGGGGAGGGAGGGGGAGTTGTCCGGCTCGAGGGCACACACACACACACACACACACACACACACACACACACACACACACACACACACACAGCAGTAAGACCCCCTGGATCATATCATATCACTCGCCAGGAAGTGCTCTATCAGGATGGGGGTTTCGTTTGGCTCATGGATTCGTATCTTCTGAACCGAAGCGCTTCATGTTTTTGATTCACTCATAGCTGATTTCCTTTGCTCAGAGGTTCTTTATCTACTGGAACGACGAAGTCCTTCGTGTTCGCGATTGATCAGGATTGATTTTCTTCTCTTCAGGGGTTTTGTACCTACTGAACCGAAGCGACTCAGATTCAAGATTCATAAGGTTTGACCTCCATTGAATCACGGATTCGTCACTTTATGAACCTAAGCCGTTCAGAGATCCGTATTTCCTGAACCAAAGCCGCTTCAGGTTCAGTCCCTATGCTTCGTGATTACTTCCCGCGTACACGAGCCAAGTAACTCTTGGAAATGGTATTGTTTTCTGTTTATTTTCTTCAGAGATCAGTGATTTCCCTACCACCAGAGACCTAGGTCCTGTAGACGGTAGCCGTACCAGGTATGCTTTAAGGACCTGTAATTTCCTAAGCATAGCTACTTACCGATGAACAAGCTCTGCTCCCTGGGGGGAACTGTGCGTCTGTACCCCTCATTGCCAGCTTTCCGGGGCTAAGGTTGAGTGCCCCAGTTCTAGGAATTATTTCTCCTATAAGAGGCGGGAGATTGTATAGAAGTGGATGAAGAGGTTAATGATGATAATCACCGACAATGGACTGTGTAATCGAACGCCATCAAGTTGTCCGCAGATGGGATAAATGCCAAGGAGACGATTCATTCCTTCTAAGAGAGGGGTTAATGTTTCACTTGCCGTCTCTTCTCGTCTGTTATTAGAGAAACTTGAGAAAGATAACCCTGCCACCCTCCTCCTATCTCTTATCTAGTATGTTCCCGTTCACGTCATGTGAGGATAAACACTCGTCCGCTAATGATTCACTCGAAAGTAATGGGAGGGGGAGGTGGCTTTCCCCTTCCCTGCCTTATCTCCGATCACCTTGCAGCTAGCTTAACAGCGGGTCGTGGAATACCTCCGTAGAACTGGCTTGTACAATGACTCTGAAGAAGTTCCCTTAGTAATCACCGGAGAAAAAAAAAAAGAATATCACCATCGGAATTGGCCCCACTGAGAGGGATTCGTAAATTGTCCTCAGAGTGCCTGACACTCCCAAAGGAAAAAAGAGGGAGACGGGAAAATGTCTCTTACGTAGTTCGCACATCGTACTTCCCACGAAATGGCTCTTCTAGTTGGCTTGGGAGATGCCCTCTGAGTGGCCAATGTAAGGAAAAAAATGAAGATCCTCTCTGAGTGGTTCTCATGGTCTGCTAGGCAAAAAGAAAACAGAAAATGGCTTTCAAGTGGCATACATTTATTATTATTTTTTTCTCTTCGTGAAAATCGTCTCTCTGAACGGGGAACCAACAACAGACGCAGCAGTAATGGGTTGGGTGCGTCCTCCAGACAACTTCAGAAAATAACCTGAGAGCACAAACAGATCTGCTAATAAATTACATTTACCCCCTCTCGACCTGTTTACCTCACAAGGACAACGTGGTGGTGGTGGGTGGTGGTGATGTGGGGGAGGAAGAGGTAGGAATGGTGAGGGTTTACAAACTCCTCGAGTACCCCTTCGCCTCCTGTTGTTCTCTTGCACGGGCCAGGAATGCTAGGAGTACCCAGGGAGTAGATGGAAAAGCCAGACAACAGGAGACCTAATAGATAATCCATGACGAGGTTCTCTGTTGGAGGATAGTAGTACCATCCTGTATTCCTGATCTGTGTAGATGGCGACAGCTTAGTAAAAGGAGAAGGATCCTTCCCACCCCGTACGCATCCCTCCCTCCGGCATGCTGTTGTGTCGCATGGTAACCTCAGAGGGGAGTGGTGGGGAGTTATGATGTCTGTGTCTTCCCTTACTCCACTATTAACCCTTTGGAGCTCTCTACCATCTCAGGTCCTACCAAACAGCTCTTACCTGATCCTTTTTTTTTTTAAACCTAGATGTTCCATCCCTTCCAGAACTCCAGGAGTGACCTGGGAAGAGGAAATAAATGTGTGAGTGAATGAGGAGGGAGGAACGTGTAATACTGGTGCGATGATTTAATGGAATACGACAGACGATGAGTGCATCATTTGCACAGTGTTTTGAAAAATGAAATGTTCAGCGCTTCTGGCTAAGCTACAGATGTAGCAATTCCGGCAATATATATATATATATATATATATATATATATATATATATATATATATATATATATATATATATATATATATATATCACTCATTTTTCTGCATTGAAATACCTCACGAGTAAACTCAATAGAAGAGCCACGAATAATGGCTACACTGTGGCTATGAGCGTATGTTTGGCAGCCGACCAATTAGTGGCCAGTCACGGCAAGTGATAATGGCGTCGTTGTGACTTATTCTCTCTAGTTATAGCAATTGGCGGCCATACTTTACCCAGTGGGGAACTCAGGGAAACGAAGATGATAGTTAGCTTGCACAACGAGGCCGTAAATTTCTGCCTGTGAACTCAGTGAGTGGTGTGCATGTGGCGGCGAATGGCAACAAACTGTGACGCCGCTCTGGTCAGCATGATTTCCACCACATCGACTTTTTATCTTTTTTTTTTCTTTTCTTTTTTTCTGGATTTGCATGACTCTTGTCCCCGTGCACGAACACGAGATTAGATCAGTGTCGAGTAGGACAGAAATATGCTTTCATTGATGATTTATTAACTTTTCAGCAGAGAATATTATTTGTAACGCAAGACAGTCGACTTCATAAAGCCATATCATGTTTCTGGGGGGGAAAAAATAGATCATTTGATTGATGTAGTTGACAGTAAACTGGTAACTCTTTTAGTGAAGTGACGTCAGACTGAAGTCATGTCGAAGACTTGCTGCAAAATCAGTCTGGTCAACAACATACTTAAAATGAAAGTCATTTTTGTAGTTTTGAATTAGCAATACTTTGCATAAATATACACTGCTGTCTAGGTAACGTCTGTCCCCCTGTTTTGAAAAGAATAGATTACTGATATGTACGTAAGTACTTATGAGTACTTAGATTATTCATGTTCGTATTGTGTATATTATGTAACATTAATCCCCTGAGTGTTATTGCACGACCCTTGAGCACGACGGTTCGACCCTTGAGCAAGCAGGTTCGGCCCTTGAGCACGACGGTTTGACCTTTGAACAAGACGGTTCGACCCTTGAGCAAGACGGTTCGACCCTTGAGCAAGACGGTTCGACCTCTGATGCGACCTATAACGCGATCCTTAAGGGCCATAATAACTTCTCGAGGACAATGGAGTGCCTTTCCCAGTCACAGCTTCACACAAGTTATGTCAGTCTTTCATTTCCCGACTCTCTCTCTCTCTCTCTCTCTCTCTCTCTCTCTCTCTCTCTCTCTCTCTCTCTCTCTCCACTTCGTAGTTGAGATCCTCCAAACCCATAATGTGTGTGGAGAGAAATTTGCGTTCATCGAATAATTGAACCCTTCCCCAGTACTGACGAATATATCTGTCTCCTCATCCCATTATACTGTCAGGCCGCTGGGGTATGCTGGAAATATACTCGTTTTCCTCATCGCATACCTCAGAAGTCACTTAATCCTCAGGTATGTGAGGGAGAAGAGAGAGATATATAAGGGGTTTAACTCTCTTTCCCTTTAAAGTAACTCTTTGTGTATTGTATAATATAGGGTTGTTGCCATGTGTGATTTTGACGGGGTTGTGAAGTGTGTAATCTTGAATGGGGTTGTGAAATGTGTGATCGTGAAGGATCAAACACCACCACACCTCACACACACACACACACACACACACACACACACACACACACACCTCATCACTGTTCCACACACCACCACATCTCGTTTCACCACACATTAATCACCACAGCCTACTCTTTACCACACCTCCCTCCCCCACCACATACCACCTCACCACACCTCACATTGCCTCTCCCTCGCCTCTGTTTGACCTCATCTCATCTAACCTCTCACCTCCCAGACCTGATATTAAACTCATGATCCAATACGAATTCACAGCCTTCGAAGATTGTGGCTCAGCAATTGGAAATCAATAACATTGCCTCATATTCTATATTTCATGAATTAGTTTACTGTAGTTTCGTTGGATTTCGTAATATCTGTGATTTAATTAATCACCATAAAATCTATTAACCCCCTGAGCACGTGTTCAAGGGTCGTACCGCCGTGCTCAAGGGTCGTATACTGTCGTGTTCAAGGGTCACACCGTCTCTGCTCAAGGGTCGTAACGTCGCTGCTCAAGGGTCGCACCGTCGCTGCTCAAGGGTCGTACCGTCGCTGCTCAAGGGTCGTACCGTCGCTGCTCAAGGGTCGTATCGTCGCTGCTCTCAAGGGTCGTACCGTCGCTGCTCAAGGGTCGTACACATCGCTGCTCAAGGGTCGTACCTTCGTGCTCAGGATATTAAAGTGATACATGTTTTAGCGCATAATGTAGTGTCTTGCTCAATTTACTGCTTAATTAAGACATAAATTTTAAAGGCTAATTCAGCATCCATACATTATTTGTCCTGCTCCATTAATTTGGCTCCCGTAGTGCGTTTAATTAATGAATAATTATCTACTCTCCTCTTGAGCGTTTTCAATTCCTTTAGTAAATTCCCTGTGTCATGTTCTTATGTTAGAGGGTTTTTATATCCTTTTATTATATACCCTTTATATCCTTCTATTGTTACACAAAAGTGCACTTGGGAACTTATCGTGTTTCATTTTCCTAGTGGACTCATAGGAATATATATATATATTTTTTTTTTTCATACTATTTGCCATTTCCCGCGTTAGCGAGGTAGCGTTAAGAACAGAGAACTGGGCCTTAGAGAGAATATCCTCACCTGACCCCCTTCTCTGTTCCTTCTTTTGGAAAATTAAAAAAAAAACAAGAAAGGGGAGGATTTCCAGCCACCCGCTCCCTCCCCTTTTAGTCGCCTTCTACGACACGCAGGGAATACGTGGGAAGTATTCTTTCTCCCCTATCCCCAGGGATAATATATATATTTTTCTTCTTTCATACTATTCGCCATTTCCCGCATTAGCGAGGTAGCGTTGAGAACAGAGGACTTGAGGGAATATCCTCACCTGGGCCCCTTCTCTGTTCCCTCTTTTGGAAAATTAAAAAAAAAAGTGAGAGGGGAGGATTTCCAGCCCCCCGCTCCCTCCCCTTTTAGTCGCCTTCTACGACACGCAGGGAATACGTGGGAAGTATTCTTTCTCCCCTATCCCCAGGGATAATATATATATATATATATATATATATATATATATATATATATATATATATATATATATATATATATATATATCATCAAACAAAAGCCAAAAGAATAAAAGAATGATAAAACGTATTATGTGATTTTTTACAGTTTCCAATAATCCAAGAGCTCTACTGAGAAAAATGTGCCTCGTTAAAAAAAAAAAATAAAAAGCATTGTATGATTTGAAATGTAAATAGAGAGGATAAGCGCAGCGCAATCTCGTGTGTCTTCAGGATTTTTATAGATGTATTTCTTCTGTGTAATACACGTGGAAACTAGCGAACGCTATTGTATTCTCTAGATGAACGTTGTGTGGATGCAAAGAGAAGGGAGAGAGAGAGAGAGAGAGAGAGAGAGAGAGGAAGGGGAGAGAGAGAAAGAATGGAGGAAAGAAGAGAATTGCGAGATGAAAGGAGGGGAAGGAAGGAAATGAAGTGAGCTTGAGAGAGAGAGAGAGAGAGAGAGAGAGAGAGAGAGAGAGAGAGAGAGAGAGCCAGACAGACAGACGGAAAGACGGCGGAAGGGGAGGGAGAGAAAGAATGAAGGAAAGAAAAATTTGTAGAAGAAAGGAAGGGAGGAAGGAATGATGGAGAGAGAGAGAGAGAGAGAGAGAGCGTCCATCGAAGTCGTGTATATACACATACCCGTACAAAATGTCACAGTTTTAACTCTCCGTATCACGTCTATGTCCTGGACTTCATGTGGGTGACCGTAGACAAGGTTACTGAGTGTAATGGTATGACTACGTGGGTTCATTTGTTGGTTCAATAGGTTACCCTCCCTGTGCAGCCAGCACTGGATGGGCCAGAACAGTGTAAGGCAAAATTATCATCGTTTTATAAAACCCCTGCGTACTCCCCCAAGCACTCTCCCCGTTTAGCAGTATGTAACAGTGCTTGGTAACACACACACACACACACACACACAGTGTAATCATGGCCACACCTCATTGTCTAACCCCCCATTACTAAAGCTCTCTAGAAATTTGAAGAAGAGATTCAGAGCCAAAAAAAAAAAAAGAAAAGAAAATAAGAAAGTAAAACACTGGTTACGATGATTTCCATAACGTATCATTAAGAATGTATGAGGAAGAAAAAATCATTGGTTGCTCTGTAACCATCTAAACCCGAGTAATGATTTCAACACCAAATTTAAGATAACACACGAAAAGAAAAATATTACTTAGGACAGACCAAACATAAATGATATGGTAAAAAAAAAAAAAAGATAAGATCATGAACAAATTACTTAAGGTTAGAGAAAGAAAAAAAGAGAGAGAAAGAATAGATTATGCGGATGGATGTTAATTATCAGCAATAAATAAGACGAAAAATAACAGGGAGGGAATATTTCCCGAGAAGATTTAGGAAACATGCAAGATGAGAGAGGTTGAGGCGATAGCAGGCACTCACTGGTGTGAGGGAGTGAGCGAGCCCCGGCCTCCTGGGTGACAGCTCTGTGATTATGGAGGACTCACACAGGATGGAGAGGGAAGGTTAGTGTGGCCGGGGACATGGCAGGATGTGACGACGGAGGAGATGAAGACGATGATGAAGGAGGAGGAGGAGGAGGAGGAAAAGAGAGGGGGGGGGATTGAGTGGGTGTGTCTCCAGACGAGGCTTCCAGGGTTAGACTGGCATGGGACGCGAGGAGGGGAGGAGGGGGAATGATGAGTGTGTGTGAGTAGCTGGAAGATGGAAGGACGAGAGGGGGCAAGAGAGACGCAGAAGGATGGGGCTTGCAAAGGATATCTTCCCAAGGATAGAGGGAGCAAGATGATTAGGTCAACGAAGTCTGTCCTGCAAAAGAGAAGAGGATGAGGATAGTACGATGGCCAGTGAAGGATGAAGACATAGGATGGAAGATAGAAGGGGACGGGATGCCCACAATACCCAAGCAAGGTTGAGACAAGCTGAGGATGATCCACCAAGGTTGAGACAAGCTGAGGATGATCCACCAAGGCTGAGACAAGCTGAGGATGATCCACCAAGGTTGAGACAAGCTGAGGATGATCCACCAAGGTTGAGACAAGCTGAGGATGATCCACCAAGGCTGAGACAAGCTGAGGATGATCCACCAAGGCTGAGACAAGCTGAGGATGATCCACCAAGGATGAGACAAGCTGAGGATGATCCACCAAGGATGAGACAAGCTGAGGATGATCCACCAAGGATGAGACAAGCTGAGGATGATCCACCAAGGATGAGACAAGCTGAGGATGATCCACCAAGGATGAGACAAGCTGAGGATGATCCACCAAGGATGAGACAAGCTGAGGATGATCCACCAAGGTTGAGACAAGCTGAGGATGATCCACCAAGGATGTAAGACAGAAGATGGGGGCAGGATGCCCACTTAAGTTTGCACATAAAGCTAAGGAAACACATGTCTTGTAACAATCAAAAGATCCTACGTGAAGAAGAAAACCCCTCATTCTACTGTCAGATCAGAGGCCGGGCCATTATACCCAGTGGTCGTACCGTCGCGCTCAAGGGCCGTAAGGTCGTGTTCAAGGTGTCGTAACGTCGTGCTCATGGGCCGTACCGTTATGCTCAAGGGTCGTAACGTCGTGCTCAAGGGTCGTAACGTCATGCTCAGGGTCGTAACGTCGTACTCAAGGGTCGTAACGTCATGCTCAGGGCCGTAACGTCATGCTCAAGGGTCGTAACGTCGTGCTCAAGGGTCGTAACTTCATGCTCAGGGTCGTAACGTCATGCTCAGGGTCGTAACGTCATGCTCAGGGCCGTAACGTCATGCTCAGGGCCGTAACGTCATGCTCAAGGGTCGTAACGTCATGCTCAAGGGTCGTAACTTCATGCTCAGGGTCGTAACGTCATGCTCAAGGGTCATAATGTCGTGCTCAGGGGCCGTACCGTCGTGCTCAGGGGTCGTACCGTCGTGCTCAGGGACCGTACCGTCGTGCTCGAGGGTCTTACCATCGTGTTCAAGGGTCGTACCGTCGTGCTCAGGGGCCGTACCGTCGTGCTCAAGGATCGTACCGTCGTGTTCAGGGGTCGTATTGTCGTGCTCAAAAGTCTCTGCCGCCCTCTGAACAACCAGATATTTTCCGTTCCTTCGTTGAATCATTAACTCTCCAAATTCCTGTTAATCACTCGCTGGATCATTAAGTCTTTCATTAATCAGTAATCGCAGGCGAGATGGCCAGAAATACTCGCTAAATAGCTTACCCTCTCGCTAAATGTAGCGGTCGAATCATATCTCTGAATAGCTTCATCAACCGCTAAATTGATGAATCAGTTGCTCATTGCTCATCGCGGAACAAAGGCCGCTCATCAAGGTGCCATTTCAACTCGCTAGATTAGAGAACCCTGGTCGTACCAGCAGACAGAACAGACACACACACACACACACACACGTGGACAGTCAGACAGACAGACAACCATCCATTTGTGGCTACTCTCCATTGATGGTCTCTATGGGTCAGAAACAATGAGAATATATATATATATATATATATATATATATATATATATATATATATATATATATATATATATATATATATATCATTAGATTTTTCGTGATCTAGTTTCTTCATCAACACGTAATTTCAACTCAGTATTTTCACCATTAGGGAGAGTTGTGAGAGAACGAATTGAAAAAAGGGTGAATTAAAAATCCTGACATGATTTTATAACCAGGTTCATGGGAACGTTGCTTTGATTATCAACATATATTTATCTATCTGTGTTCTCTCTCTCTCTCTCTCTCTCTCTCTCTCTCTCTCTCTCTCTCTCTCTCTCTCTCTCTCTCTCTCTCTCTCTCTCTCTCCTTCTTGAAGGGAATAGGAGTGGAGGAAGAGGAGGAGGAGAAGAAGGGGGCTAGAAAGATAGAGAGAGAGAGAGAGAGGGGGGGAAGAGGAGAGAGAGAGGGGGAAGAGGGGAGAGGAGAAAGAGAGAGAGGGGGGAAGAGGAGAGAGAGAGAGAGAGAGAGGAGGGGGGAGGTCAGGGGTCAATACCAAACAGGGAAAAAAAGGAGGGGGGTGGGCATTTCCCGGCCTCACTCAGCACCATTGGCCAGGGGTTAATCAACGAGAGCACCGCGTTAACACAGGTTTATTACAATTTACAACTCGGGCACCAAATTATGTTTCACTTAATATATCGCTCCCCATATATCGCCTGAAACTTTCCTCCCCCCCCCTTCCCTAGTGGGTACGATATATATGTATATTTTATTTTATTTTTTTTTTTTTGGGTATGATTTTTTTCCCTAGTATTTCGGGTGTAAATGGGTGGCCCATGAACTATAGGAAGGCTGGGGTGGGGAGGGTTGAATTAACAAGCTCTTATCATGGCACATGACACAGATCGGGTTGTTGTTTTTGTTGTTGTTGTTGTTGTTGTTTTCCAACAGTGGTCATGGGGAAGAGACGGGGGGGGGGGGGGGTTGCCTCCTTTCCAAAAGCCAGAGCCGGCAGAATTCATGAACCTGTTCTTTTTGGTATCGGTTCGACCCTCCAGCACGACGGTATGACTGTCGAATACGTCGGTACGACCCTCGAGTACGACGGTGCGACACTCGAGCACGACGGTGCGACCTTTGAGCACGTCGGGACGACCCTCGAGCACGACGGTACGACCTTTGAACACGACGGGACGACCCTCGAGAACGACGGTGCGACCTTTGAACACGACGGGACGACCCTCGAACACGACGGTACAACCCTCGAGCACGACGGTACGACCTTTGAGCACGACGGGACGACCCTCGAACACGACGGTATGACCCTTTCGGTATGATAGCCTGGCCTTTGCAAGTTTCAGGCTTAAGAAGCCACACCATCATACCCAAGGGGTCGTACACCTTCGTATTCAAGAGTCGTACCGCCGCTCCCGAGCATATGACAGTCGTTCTAAACTGCTTCTCTCCCTCTGCTGTTATATCCTGCCGTTCTAAACTATTCCTCTCCCTCTGCTGTTATATCCTGCCGTTCTAAACTGTTCCTCTCCCTCTGCTGTTATATCCTGCCGTTCTAAACTGTTCCTCTCTCTCTGCTGTTATATCCTGCCGTTCTAAACTGTTCCTCTCTCTCTCTACTGTTATATCCTGCCGTTCTAAACTGTTCCTCTCTCTCTCTACTGTTATATCCTGCCGTTCTAAACTGTTCCTCTCTCTCTACTGTTATATCCTGCCGTTCTAAACTGTTCCTCTCTCTCTGCTGTTATATCCTGCCGTTCTAAACTGTTCCTCTCTCTACTGTTATATCCCTCCCCCCTCCTAAGTGGCTTTCTCTTAAGCTAAAGAGCACACTCTTTATTTTCTGGTATTTGCGTTCAGAGAATTAGATACTTGATGTTTTGATTGATAAAAGTCATGCGATGATTGTTGAATTTTTTCTTCACATTATTGTAAGTGAAAATTGCCGGATATTGTCGCATTCGACTGAGAGAAAATTGTTCGAATTCATAATCCGATTAACACTATTGTATTTCGGCATAATAGAACGTCATTAGAATAATTTTTTCTTTTTCTTTTAATTGAACTAAATAGGAAAAAGCCTTAAGAGTGACAGACACAGCTACTTCACGTATTTTCCAACATGAAGACGATGAATGTCGATTTGCCTTACATCACCTTTTTTTTCTTTGTAGATACAGAGGAGCGAGATAAGCTCTTGACTCTGAGGCTCCACTGGGGGAAAAAAAATGACTCGGAGGCTTCGCTGGGGAAAAAAAAAAAAAAATGAGTCGGAGGCTCCGCTGGGAAAAAAAAAAAATAATCTTTCGGCTTGAACTTCCCCGTGTTGTGATGAGAAATTACCCGACACTGCCTGTACAACCTTCAATAGGATTCTTTCATAGTTTGTTTAGAAATAATGACACACTTGGTTGGTGATGTTTTCCATGTATTTCCCTTCGTTAAGAGATATATACGAATCACTTTTGGGGGGTTTTATTCATCAGTTGTTGCCCGCCTTCCCCTTCACCTCACAGTCCACAGTTTCTTCACTGGTTTTTAAACAGTGTTATTAAAGATGACGCTCTGCCTGGGACGCGGCTGGTGCAGGTCTCTACTTCTGTTGCATGTTAACGCAACATGGCAGAAGCTTCACTGTATGTCTGTCTCTGTATTCATGTCTCTGTCTCCCCTGTCTGTTTGTCTGTCGGTGTTTATCCTATTGTGGTCTCGTTGTGTGTGTGTGGCTTGGTGACTGATCCACTGATTGTCTTTCTGTTCACCAGATTCTTTCTGTCTTTATGATTTCCGCTTCTGTGTATGCAAATATTAGTCCACCCGTCTGTTCTATCTGTCTTCTCTATTTAGCTCTCCGTCTCTCTGTGTGTATGTTCGTTTGTATGTTCCCAAGTACCTACAAGAGTTACCCCCACTTCCTGGTACCAACACGCCCTAGTACCTACACCGTGGTACTAACCCCTCAGGCTCCCACTCATCCACCCAACCCCTCACCCGTCGCATAGCCCGTCGTCCATCGTATTCAAGCGTGTTTATGTATAGTAAATATCCCTCGTTAGTGACCCTAATTGTTTATCAGCGTGATTTGTAGCACTGCGCTTCAAGCTGATGTGTGTGTGTGTGTGTGTGTGTGTGTCTGTGTCTGTGTCTGTGGTGTCTGTGTATGTGTGTATTGTGTGTGTGTGTGTGTGTGTGTGTGTGTGTGTGTGTGTGTGTGTGTGTGTGTGTGTGAGCGCCTCCTCTGCACGACTGGGAGTGGGCTCAACGGCCGCCAGGCAGAAAGCTGAGGGAGATCACAGAGGCTTGACGCGCCCCTTGACACCTTGTGTCCAAGCGCCGGGATAGTAGAGGAAGAGGGCAGATGTGCCCGTCTTTGAGGCGTGCAGGAAGCTGAGCTGAAGTGCAGAGCAAGTCCCTCAAGACACACGTATCTCCAAAGGCCTTGACATTCGATCCTCTTTTTTCCTCTTTCTTTTTTTTCCCACCGTGACCAAGACCGTCTATGGCACGTCTGGATCAGCCTCGCCAGTACCGCGCTCTGAGTCGTGGATTCAACAAGGGAAGGAGCAAACACGGAAACGTGACAAAGACATAGCAAGCAAGACCACGCGGCGGCTGGCTCTCTCTCTCTCTCTCTCTCTCTCTCTCTCTCTCTCTCTCTCTCTCTCTCTCTCTCTCTCTCTCTCTCTCCCAGGATGGTCGTGTTCAGCCCAGGATGGTCGTGTTTCAACAACAACACCAGTAACAATAGCAAGGACATTAACAACAAATACAACAACGATAACTACAAACAAACAAACCTGTTTACGCCCCCGCCTCCTTCCCGTCAAAAACCGCTTGACTAACAATAAACAAATTGCCTCCCTCCTCCCCCGACCTCATGTCCTCTCCAATTTTCACCCTAGCCAATAACTTCCCCCACCCCACCACTCAGAATACAATTACAGAGTTGTTTCTCACCCCCGGAGAGAGAGAGAGAGAGAGAGAGAGAGAGAGAGAGAGACAGACAGACAGACAGACAGACAGAGAGAGAGAGAGAGTGAGTTGGGTGGCGTCAGGCGCCACAGCCATAGGTGCTCATTCCTGCCTTTGGTCTGTCACCTGCCCCCCTCCCTCCCTTCCCCAGATTGACCTGCCTCATATCTCTCTCTCTCTCTCTCTCTCTCTCTCTCTCTCTCTCTCTCTCTCTCTCTCTCTCTCTCTCTCTTTCTCTCTCTCTCTCTCTCTCTCTCTCTCTCTCTCTCTCTCTCTCTCTCTCTCTCTCTCTCTCTCTCTCATCTTGAAGCTACCATGAGCACACACTAGCAGCTCTCCAGTGCCCTGAGCTCGCTCGCTGAGTGTGTTCAGCCACTCGTACTCTTTCTTGACACCGTCCTGAGGAGCCGGGATACACTCAGCTAGGCAGGAGTGCAGGAACAACACTTCACTGGAGGGCATCCCAGAGTTCAAGGATTCATTTACTTTCTCTGCCAGGGGGGCTTGTGTTTATGCCTGTGTGTGTGTGTGTGTTTGTGTGTGGGGTCCTACCTACGTCTCTTCGTTGTATATCAGCTGACTTATATTTCTTTCTTGTATCTCCCCTGACGATGTGATTATTACACGAAAGTGCACTTGGAAGTTATCGTGTTTCATATATATATGAACAAAGTGCATATGAACACGCACTTTCATAGAACTTACAAACCCCCAACAGCCAGGATCGAACCCGGGACCCCTGTGTGGCAGGCGGGAGCGCTACTGCCAGGCTAGACTAGGAACGGTCATAACCCAGCGGTAGCGCTCCCGCCTGCCACTCAGGGGTCCCGGGGTTCGATCCTGGCTGTTGGGGGTTTGTATGTTCTATGATATATATATATATATATATATATATATATATATATATATATATATATATATATATATATATATATGAGACGGGGAAACCATAACCCACTCATCCCATGTGAGGTCATAGATGATACAACACCGATAGAAACAAAGGAAGGAAGAAGGATTAATCTGATCTCTTTAGGGAGATTTGTCTCCGTCTACATCAACGGCGAGTGGAGCTGTGAACATTAGACAACAGGGAGAAGAGAGAAAGGAGGGAAGGTTTTGCATAGGAAGACTTTTTTCCCTCACTCTCTGTCATATGTACGTCTGCATACCTTCAAATCAATGTTCAGTATCTTTTTTTTTTCTTTTTCTTCTTATAATGACTTCAGTTCGAGTGAATTTTTAGTTTTCCAATCTTAAGGATACGCAGTTCTCTGCATATACTTTCCTCACACCTGGCTTCACACGTAGCCTCACACCTGGTCTCACACCTAGCCTTCACCCCTGACTTCACACCTAGCCTCCACATCTAGCCTCACACCTGGTCTCACACCTAGCCTTCACCCCTGACTTCACACCTAGCCTCCACATCTAGCCTCACACCTGGCTTCACACTTCCCTCACGTCTGGCCTCACACCTAGCCTCCACATCTAGCCTCACACCTGGCTTCACACTTCCCTCACGTCTGGCTTCACACCTAGCCTCCACATCTAGCCTCACACCTGGCTTCACACTTCCCTCACGTCTGGCCTCACGCTCGCTCGCATCATGATTGATTTTTATGCAATGTGGACACATGCGTGAGAACCAGTCGCAGCGAAGGCCCCCATCTGGTCGAGGATATGTACTCTCTCACACACTCCCTCTCTCTTTCTCTCACCACAGACACCAACACATTACAGTACATTCTCATTGTTGTATATCTCTGTGGCATACCTCAAACACTGCAGACTCGTGATCTTTCATCGACTACATCATCCCTCTTCGAATGCAGTCCTCCCACTTGCATTCAGTTCCCTCCTCTCTTCTCTTTCCTCCCCACCCCACCCACTTTCAACCTCTCCCTCATCCGCCCTCTCCCTCTCTCTCCTTCCTGCTAACCTTCCCTCCCTCATCATTCCAATATCTTCCTCTACTCTATTAACGTCAGAATCAGAGATAAGTCACTTGTTGACCAGAAAACCAAGTGGAGGCGTCGGATCCCGTTAGGTCATCACTCTTACTAATGAGATTCAGGGCTGCCACTCACGCTAAGTTCCCCCTCTCGCTCCCTCTCCCCCTCTCTGACAGAGGGGGGCGAACACCTTGTGGTCTTCCCCACTCAGCCCCAGGGGGAAGGGGATGCAAGAGGAAGAAGATGGTTGTGGTGGGAGATTTTGGTGGTGGTGGTGGTGGTGGTAGGTGAAAGGATGGCTTTAAGAAGAACCCCACTTCATCTGCCCCTTTAACTCTATCTTTCTGTCGATATCTCATGGGTGTTGGTTCGGGAGGGGTTCATTAGTCGATAGATCTGTCTGTCTTTCCGTCTGTCTGTCTGTCTCTCTCTCTTCTCGCCAGACGTCCGTCTTTCTCTGTCTCTCTGTCTCTCTTGTGTCTCCATCCTTCTCGTTGGTGTTATCAGAGACAGGGGAGGACTCAAGCGCTGCTGCCCTTCCACTTTGTGTCTCTCCGCCTGCCTGTCTATCTTTAATGTCACTAGCGCCCCTGCGAGATGATGGACGCGTTGTGCTCACCACTTCCATTCTCTTCACCGTCATTTTGTTTACATTCAGTATTTCGAGTTTCCACGCAACTTTCGATCATCTCCATCCACCTTCCTCCTGCGTCGAGGCAGACACACGTCAGTTCAACCGTTCCTCATCGTCGCTTAAGATCTTCACTCGCTCCTGTCCACAATGCTCAAATTACTGCACAGGAAAAAAGAAAAACGAGAACAGAATTCTCGCTTATCACCTTATCAGACGGGAACAGAATTCTCGCTTACCACCTTATCAGACATCGTCGATCAAGCAGATTCAACGAGCTGGAGTCCGTTGTCTGGATTCCTCTGGTGTTCTGAGGGAGACATGATGATGACGGCGAACAATAGGATGAGGAACTGCTTGTCCATGAGTTCCCTCCGCCAAAAAAAGAAAAAAAATAAAGGGATCCATTTTCCAATGAGCGACGCAGCAGACCGGATTTGGCATGAAATTATGATGTATTACCCTGACGGATTTTCATCGGTTACGCACGAGTAAATTAGTTTTGTTAGTTGACCAGCCGTTCGTCCGTAGCTTGGCTGACGGTTTGATGGCTTGATGGTCGTGTCTTCCCAAGCGAGCGGGAGAGGGAGGGGAAAAATTTGTATGTGATAGAATTTGCAGAATTCATTAGTGTCAGTTTTAGCTGCACCGCGAGCGATGTTGGTGTACTTCCAGGCTGGACAGGTCCAAGCCTAGCTTGGTCAGGGGTTCCCATATATATATATATATGCCTTACGAGAGCACCAATTAGCCAAACTTATGAGTCTTATGTCTTATGGTTTGTGACCCTCCAGTAAAGTGTACGTAAGAGGAGAGTCACACCGATAGTGACCTTAACCCCTGAGATGTGGTCTTCATAAACCTTTCCACAGATATTCCCTCCCTCATGAATATTTGATACGAGGATGTACCAGCGAATATTTGACCCCGAGAACCACACATATGCAAAAAATACTTTAGAATCTATGTATCTCTCTATCTATTTATCTATGTATCATTTTATGTATCCGTGTGTTGTCACTACTCCGTTCTCAGTTTCATGTGATGGACCAGGTACATATTTTCCTTCACAGCATCACACACACACACACACACACACACACACACACACACACACACACACACACACATATCCTCAACCCAAGCTTAACATGAACTTCCTCACTTAATAAAAGTGCTTCTTACCTTTTCCACTTTACACAGTAAGTTGAGTCTACAGGTAAGACTAAGGTTTCCATCCAGGCGTCCATTCCCTCCGGCTCCCCAATCATTCCTGGTACATCTTCACCTGACGCTCTCCCTCTCTGCCTTAAATCAAGTCTCGTGCTCTATCTACCCATCTCTGTGGCTCTGCACACTATACCATCCACTGTATTGGTATATATATATATATATATATATATATATATATATATATATATATATATATATATATATATACCAAATGGCGTCCTAGCTTCGTCTCTTCGGTGTATATCAACTGACTCATATTTCTCTCTTGTGTCTCCCCTGATGATGTGATTATTACACGAAAGTGCACTTGGGAACTTATCGTGTTTCATTTTCCCCGTGAACTCATAGGAATATATATATATATATATATATATATATATACTTATACCTTCTGGGGGGTTACCAGCCCAGCCCCCCCCCCCCCCCCAAGCTTCGCAGGCAAGGAGGGAAAAAGGTTGAGGTGAGGGAAGGAGGAGGTATGTTAAGGGGAGGAAGGCAATGAATGAGGCCTGACTCATTATTTCAGGGGAAAAGTCTTTTAAGAATTTTGCAGCCAAAAATTGTGAGGTCGGAAGGAGCGGGTCTTGAGTGACTAGCACGGACAGTGAAATCCATCCTGTGTCCCGGAAGGAGGCCGCTGATTGTGCTGTAGTCAGGTCGTGTTACCATAACAACCGAGGGCTATGAATATATAACCAGAGATATTCATGAAACGTACTCATGTGTCGTGGAGATGACCGACGTGTTGGTAATACTGCCGTGTTAGCATCATTCTGTAGTCGTATTACTTACCCCCCCGTGTTGGCACCACTGATACCTTGGCACTGCAGGTGTATGTCTGTTCTCACGAGAATGGCATCACTGCCTCACTGTCGTAGGTGGAGTCACTGTACTGTTGTTGTACCAAGGGACTCTCTCTTGGTATCACTGCTGTATCACGACCACACTGGGTATATCACTCTTTTCTGGTATCACTGCTCTCTATACTGGCATCACTGCCTTGTACAAACACGCACACACACACACACACACACACACACACACACACACACACACACACACACACACACACACACACACACATTGGCATCACTGCTCTTCGGCTCAGAGCAGCTGCCGAATTTTTTTTTCATTTTATCCTTTTTTTCCCCCCAATATCCAATATGATTTGAAATCTTGAATATATATAGACCATTACGGCCCAGCGGAGCCGCACATGAGGCTACATTGCGAGGAATAAATATGTGTTAGCTCCTGTGCTTGCTTGGAATCGCTAGGCCATGCATGAAGCTTGCAGTGGTATAGAGCGAGAAAGCCAGAATTTAGAGCACTCTAAGAATTTAGAGCCACTCTAAGAATTTAGAGCCACTCTACCCTGATTAACTGGTAGAATACTAGTTATATGCATATGTGTGTGGGTGTGTGCTTGTATATATATATATATATATATATATATATATATATATATATATATATATATGTACGTGTGCGTATATTTGAGTACGCGTGTATTGTTCGTGAGAGGGAAAGAAATGTATGGTAATTGCCTTTTCGCAAACTCTCGTACGGACTGGGTGCTCTGCGGTCATTGGGCCTCCGTGTGTGTGTGTGTGTGTGTGTGTGGGGGGGGGGGGGGAGACACAGCTCGCATGGAACATAATTATTGGACGCATGTGTTTGTTGTTTGTTTTTTTTTTCTCTTCCGTTGAGAATTGCTGATGCCCAGGGAAATTCCAGTCTGGTTTTCGGTTTATCGCTAGTGAGTTCCCACAATTTTCAGCCGACTGGCGACGTGAACTGAACTGTTGAGGTGGCTTGGCGAAACTCCGTGGTGGAAACAGCGTTGAGAGAGAGAGAGAGAGAGAGAGAGAGAGAGAGAGAGAGAGAGAGAGAGAGAGAGAGAGAGAGCAACTGTGCTCTCGTCGCTCTCAAGTGCCGGACATTGCATGCAGTGGGGTGGGAGGTGGACGACGCCCCTTCGTCGTCATGCCACCGCTGGGGTGGGGAGTTGCTTCTCTCTCCCCGTCAGAAGAACAGGACGATCGAAACCACTGAGACATGACTGGTATTAAACCATAGAAGATGCGTTCGCGGGCGGCGGGAACAGGAGGGAGAGAAGATGTTGACTTCGTAGTTTTCGACGTGAGGCAGGAGCGACCCAAGATGGACTGTGGTTCATATCAAACAGTTCTCCGGTTTGGGTGAGGGAGGTTGTCTGTTGTGTTACCATCATCATCATCTGTTGTTCTGGGAAGGACGGGAGGAGGTTATAACCCCGTTGTGAACGGCGGTAGCGGTCAGGTCAGAAGGCCAAGCCATCCTGTCCAGAGGACGTGTGATCGTGCTCAGGGGTCGTACCGTCGTGCTCGAGGGTCGTGCCGTCGTGCTCAAGGGTCGTGCCGTCGTGCTCAAGGGTCGTGCCGTCGTGCTCAAGGGTCATTTCCAAGCCTCCGGTTCATCCCCATCAAACTCACTGTATGCATCATCATATTTCAAAGTCTTAAGTAGTTGTGGTGAGGTCACTCCTCACTCTTCTCTCTTCCATGGTAGGCAAATGCAAGGCCGTGTTACTCAACATCTCTTGAATGTAATACCTTCTTTACCGACCTCCTCTGGACCTTCTCTATTTGCTCTCTGTCTTTTTTTTTTTTTTTACGTGTGGTATCCAAACTTTGGAGACATACCCTAGTATGAGAGTGTGTGTGTGTGTGTGTGTGTGTGTGTGTGTGTGTGTGTGTGTGTGTGATGAAACATCAGTGCAACACCCGTGTTAGAATTACCAGTTACATCAATACCCTCATTATTCGCACGCGGAGAAAACCGATGCCACGGAAACTGAATAGTGGTCATTAGCTGTTAATTGCAGAGGATTTTAATGAGGCCCGAGACGACGAGAGGGGAAATAAGTTTCTATGTATTTTGTAAGCACCAGAAAATATACCATTTAGGGGAAATTAGTGTACACACACTGGTTTGAAAACAGAAAAAAAAAAAAAAGGTGGGCGAGAGATTTTTTTTTTTTGTGGGGTTTTGTTGGTAATGTTGTAATCTTCGACCAGGGTGTGCGAAACAAGATTCATGGGTGGCTCTTGTTATTCACTGGTCAGCATCCATCCCTCCCCCCATGACCTCCTCCATTCCACCCCCATCGTTCTCTCTCTCTCTCTCTCTCTCTCTCTCTCTCTCTCTCTCTCTCTCTCTCTCTCTCTCTCTCTCTCTCTCTCTCTCTCTCTCTCGGTGTGTGTGTGTGTGTGTGTGTGTGTGGGTATTTACGTATTTGTAATTACATGACTTGTTTGTTCAGCACGTGGGACGACCCTCCTCCCACCCCACCCCCACCGTCTCTTGTGAGTGTGGTGGCTATTTATGCAAAGAGAAGTCGGAAGTTTGGAGGGAAACAGAAGGAAAAGAGATAAATGAAAGATGATATAACAAAGGGAATAGATGAAAGGTAATGTAACAAAGGGGATGAGTGAAAGAGAGTGCAATTACGTGGTAAATGAAGGACAATGCAACTAGGGGTAGAATAAAAGAAGCTTCAACAAAGAGATAAATGAGAGAAAATGCAAGAAGGAGGCGAATGAAAGAAAATTCATGAAAGATGGTAAATGAAGGAAAGCTCGACAAGGGAATGAATGAAGGAAAATCGAAGAATGTAGGTAAATGAAATAACACTTAAAAAGTGAGTAAATTAAAGTATATTCAAAGAGTAAGGTAAATGAAAGAACCTCAGAAAAGTGGTTAGATGAAAGGACATTCAAAGTGTGGGTAAATGAAAGAAAATACAAAGGATATATGAGTTTCTCTCAACTTCTTCCATCAGTCATACAGTGTCTTGAATTCCTTCGTGTCTCTTCATCACTCACTCCTTCCCTTCGCTGGTTCATCTCCCACGAGTATATATATATATGTATGTATATATATATATAGAGAGAGAGACCTTTTTCCTCCACATCTCTTTCCCTTCTCTTCTTCATTTGGCCCAGTGCGCCATCTGGAGCATCAATCCTTTCCTCCCCATCTCAAAGTACTGCTTCATGTCACAATCACCAGATCCAGTGTGTGTGTGTCTGTCTGTCTGTCTGTCTATTTCTGTGTTTGTAGGCACACACAAGTGTCCGTATTTGCGTATTTATGATTCCCTGTTCAATCACGAACGCGCGTGTGTATGTGTGGTTTTATGTGTTTGTGTCCATATATACACACGTATGTGTCTGTGTAAATTTGGATCTGTATCCGTTGGCGTTCCTGTGTGTGCGTATCTCTGTTATGTATGGTGTCAGGCGGGTATGATATATACAATCTTCAGACTAGAGCATTTTGCCCCTTCCCTCTCTGTACACAACGTCCATGTCAGATCTTTGTTTTATTTTGGTCACCCCCTCCTTGCTCTATTTTCTGTGTACCCCGAGTTCCATTTTCTCTCATATACCCCCCCCCCCCTTGTTGCATGGTTTTGCGCTTACCTCATTTATTTGCGTTGTCATTCATTCTCTTTGTCGCATTTTCTCTCATTTATCCCCTTGTATTACCTTTCATTTACCGTTGTGTTCTTCCTTTACTCCTAAGTTTATCATTTTCATCTTACATTTTCTCTCTCTCTCTCTCTCTCTCTCTCTCTCTCTCTCTCTCTCTCTCTCTCTCTCTCTCTCTCTCGACTCTCGTCCTTCTTGCCCATTGCCGCTCTCACTCCGACACCCTTCGCAAACGTCATTCCCACTTATTCAACCCTTCCGTCTCCCATTCAACCCCCTCTCACTTCTTCTCCCCACCCACCTCTCTCTCTCTCTCTCTCTCTCTCTCTCTCTCTCTCTCTCTCTCTCTCTCTCTCTCTCTCTCTCTCTCTCTCTCTCCCGGCCCCAATCAATCACAACTCGCGAAGCGTCAGTAAAGGCTCCCTGGGAATAATTAGTAAAGTTCTGAATCAGGTGACACCACCATCAGTCTTAGTGTCGTGCGCTCTCTCTCTCTCTCTCTCTCTCTCTCTCTCTCTCTCTCTCTCTCTCACACACACACACACACACATCTGGAGTGACTTCTTTCGTCACGGCTTAGCATAGCGTGAGGAGCACGTCTCTACTTTCCAAATTCCAATAGCCCTGTTTTGCTTCTAGTAGATTTGTTGTTGAGACACCGTCGCAACCCATGATTTTGAAAGTCCATTCTCATATTACACTTGAAACTGAGGTGTATCGTACACGGATGTACCGTTCATGATCACGGAGGAGAAACCGATGCCAATTTGGCGAGGGGTAGACGCCTCATTGTTAACACTGTAGTTACTTCCTTCTTGAGGACTCTAACCACGGCCTTTGCCCGTCCACGAAAGACGACGATACGAGAAGTGGATGGAAGCAAAAAGCTTCGAAAATGCTGGTAGAAGATGTGTGTATTCTTTGAGGAACATGGATATACGCTTGAGGATTATCTTCAAGAATATAGCGTAGTCTCTTGGTAGAGGACATTATCTTCAAGAAAACAGCATAGTGTCTTGGCATAGAGGAAGAGGACGTGATCATTTAATGCCATCGTTAATGAGGTTGTTAAAAGTCTGGATATAATGCATATGGGAATAATGTTAATTACTGCCTGTGAGTATGTATTGTAGCCAGTTGTGGCTGAGGGGATCTGTCTTGTGTTGACGAACATACATTGAAATACTGAATACACCGTCATAATTATAGCCACTCAGTTACCGTTTTCCTCTGTTAACTAATAGTTATCTTTATGCATACAGTGACCCCTACGTACCACATGCAATAGACTTCAAATTTCTACTGTGTTGATTATTTATATGTTGCGGGGTTTTTTTTCTTTTTTTTTTTTCCCCCAGTATTCGAAATTGTTGTTGATATAGAGGAGAGCACAGGGATGAAGAAGTAAAGCGTCGGGAGGACCCTTTGAACAGACAAGGTTTGGCGGGTCTGCGAACCGACTCGTAAATCAAGGTTGGTCAGCAGTCATTTCCCCCCCCCCACACCCCACCCACCCACCCTGGTGAGTGATGGCGCTGGCCTTCTGCAGACACACACACACACACACACACACACACACACACACACACACACACACACACACACACAAGACACACGACCTCTGCTGCAACACCTCTCTCTCTCTCTCTCTCTCTCTCTCTCTCTCTCTCTCTCTCTCTCTCTCTCACACACACACACACACACACACACACACACACACACACACACACACACCCAACCAGGGCCTCTGACCTGGGATGTGTCCTCCAGGTGACCTGTGACCCGGGATGTGCCCTGCAGGTCACATCAGCCAACTCGTCTCTGCATATCATTGTCTTCATATTCATACACCACGGGTTAAATCTCTCAATCTCTCTCACACATGCACGTTTCTTGCAAATCTGGCGCCTCATGGAGGGTAAAATGTGAACTGGTGCAAATTAAGGCGCTCATACGTTTCGCCTTTATAGCCGGGCGGATGGGTTGGGTTGGGGGTGGGTTCAGGGGTTGTGGAGAGACGCCCCACCCACCTTCTCGCGGCCTTAACTTAGCCCACTATTGCCCCATAAAGGTCGTCCATCTAAGTTTACCAAGAGGAGTTTTCAAAAGGAATGTTGATCCCTCTTCTTACGGCCAGGGGGTCGAAGTTTGGCAGTCTGTCTCCGCCCGCCGCCCGTCCTGACCCACCCACCCACCCCTTCTCGCCTCCCCCACCCCCCTTCTTCAAACCCACCCAGAACTCCTTGCAGCTGCGTTTGATTTTACCCAGAACTTTGCTTTTAAAGGTTCGTTCTTTCTGTTAGCCAGGTATCAAACCTGGAGTGTAGAGGAGGGAAGGAAGAAAAAAATGAATACCAGTTGATCCCATCGGAGCCACGACGTGGGAAGGACAGTATATATATGTGTGTGTTGTGTGTGTGTGTCTTAAGATTTTCAGACTGTTATGGGTGTAATGAAGCGAGGTAAGACAGAGACACCCGGTTGCCATTATGTGGTGGCGGACGAGAGTTTGAACTGGTTTTAATCACTTTCACGACCATTGACCATCCGGTGATTCTCCTGTCTCATACATCGCACGATGATGTATATATATTGATCAGCCCCCTGACATCGCACGATGATGTATATATATTGATCAGCCCCCTGACATCGCACGATGATGTATATATATTGATCAGCCCCCTGACATCGCGCGATGATGTATATATATTGATCAGCCCCCTGACATCGCGCGATGATGTATATATATTGATCAGCCCCCTGACATCGCGCGATGATGTATATATATGGATCAGCCCCCTGACATCGCGCGATGATGTATATATATTGATCAGCCCCCTGACATCGCGCGATGATGTATATATATTGATCAGCCCCCTAACACACAGAGGTTATCCCAGTGAATGACTTAAGGAGGCGAAACTCCAGATTTCTTTTTCTCTCACACAACACAAACACTGAATTTCTGCTATGATATTTCAGGTGACTGAGGTTCATTTTCCGTGACCCGATGTCGCATATTGGAGCCACTTCATCGGTGGCCCGATGTCACAGTCTCCACCACATACTTCATGCATATATAACACATAAATAATCATAATTAACCATCCATTAGTTTTCTTCTTAGTATAAAGACGTCACGGCGAATAAGAATATACCGTAGACAGATGAATCTAATACATTTTGCGAAACACACACACACACACACACACACTCTGCCATGGCTACTGTGGCAACTTACAGCAAATTACGGGAGCCGAAAATGATGCTAACATGAGCGAAAAAAAAAATCGAGAATTCTTCGTCTCCTTCTTCCTGCAGGAGTAAGTGAGTTGGGAGTGGTTGCTCTCGCCTGGCCACTCGAGTATGAGGTCTGAGTTACGGGAGGGCGCGAGAAATCCTACCCTTTTTGTCACTAAAGTTTGCCTGGGGAGGGTGGAAAATGTCTGATTTTAAACCCGACGCGACGAGGACGAGAGACTTGAGGTAAAATTGCTTTTTAGGGTAGAACCCCTTCCCTCCCCCCCCCCCCCCCCCTTCAGAGCGGGAAAACATAGCATAGAAAACGGAGGATGGTTTGGGGCCTTTTCCCCCCAAAAAAGAAATGGCTCTCTTTCCTTGATGGGTGCCTCCACGCCACTCTATCATAGGCCTTTGGCATCCCCAAAAGGGCTTTGAGGTAAACCCTCAGTTTCTCTCTTGCCCTTTGGATGCCGCTATGCCCCTGTAATGGCCTTTGACGCCGCCAAAGGGGATTTAAATCAAACCCTCCATTTCTCTCTTTATTTTTGGATGACGCCACGCCACTCTATTGGCCTTTGCCATCCCCAAAGGGGCATTATAGTAAACCTTCCATTTGTCTTTTTGCCTTTGGATGCCGCTATTCCCCTGTAATGGCCTTTGGCGCCGCTAAAAGGGGATTTAGATCAAACTTTTTTTTTTTATCAATTCTCGAGTTTGCTCTCAGCCATCGGTAATGGATCAACTTCAAATAGTAGCAGCCGACGCCGCCGACCAAACCCCCCAGTCCCTCCACCTCTTCTTCCCGCATCTCCTGCGTGTGTGTGTGTGTGCTTTGCCCCTCCGCCCCAAGCCAGGGACGACAACTCAGACACTTCAACACAGCACACGTAGGAGGTGGGGAAGGATGAGAGGGGGGGTCGCCTGGTACACCAGAGTCGGTCGGTTCCTCCTCCTCCTCCTCCTCTCCCACCTCGCCCTACGACCTATCCCCGCACACCTGACTGCCTGCCACATTTTCCTTTATTGCCAAACACTCTGGTGGCGCTCCTCAAACACGATCGCCAATCATTCTGATGTTCTGGCAATTTGAGGGAGCAGTCTGAGGCGGGAGGAGCACGGGAGGCAATTGGGCGTGGTCTCGATCATAGCCATTTTAGCTCCTATCAATACGTTATGGGGTTCGGGATATCTGTCGTTCACCGTGGGTAATATTATGTCGCGTGTTTACGTCTCTCGTACGACGAGGATAATGCTTTTATTATCTATCAAGACTCGTATCACACAGCGGCTCTAACCACAAAACACACCACAAGCTTGGTGGTTTAATACGGCTCCTTTTCAGTGATATAATGCGTGATGTACAGTGTGGCGTTTATCATCCTCTTTGGTTCTCATATACTGTGTCTCTCATCATACCCTGCGGTTCTCCTTTAGCCTCTGTGGTTCCTGTCATACCTTGTGAGACTCCATATTCTTATCTATATCTAAAAGTATGTGATTGATACCTCGGAACTCTCACTGTTCTTGTAGATGCAGATGATTGTTTTACGTTGGCCAAACTGTAATTTGCTTCCACTGTAGTTCTTTCCCTGTGTTGTTCTGGTGACGAAAGTCTTAACTCTCGTGTTAGCCTCCCTTGAGCCAACTTCTACTAGACTGGTTTTGCTGTGGTTCCATTGTTTCCATTTTCATCCGACTTCATTGATTTAGGTTGAATTTCACTATCCATGTATCTAGCCAGTGTGTGCAGTGCTTCTCACAGTCCCAGTCTGGTACTGTCAGGGGCCAAATTTGTGTTTTTAAACGGTGAATGAACTTCAGCTCCTCACGTGTATATCCTTCTCTCCTTCTTTAATCCTAACCCCTGTGTGTGTGTGTGTGTGTGTGTGTGTGTGTGTGTGAAATTACTTATTTCTTACATATCTGTACAATGTGGGGGAAGATTTCTACCCGTCTCAAGAACTTTATCTACCTTTACCTATTAGGCTGGTCTGCCACCTACTCCTCACTCTAGGGAAATATATGAGTTAAGAAAAACGGGTCGTGTGAGGTACGTGTTGTCGGGTGTTGTGTGTTTCTGGTGTGAATACCAGTAACACCCAGTTGTATGTATGTGTATGTTATCTTGTCATACGTACAGAACATCAATGCAGATGACCGAACGAGTACATCAGACTTGACCACGTTATCCCACACTGAAGCCGTACGAAAGAAATAAGTCGGCTTCTTCCATTATCCTGATCAAACACTGATTACTTACGTCAGTGTGGCCTCTTAGATCGTGCCAATTTAACTGCATATGACGTGAGTTATCATCTGTCTCATCTCCCGTATCACATGATGTAACAAAATCGCAACTATAGATTTCTTTTCTCCCACCTTAGTACACGACAAGGAATAGAATTCTAAGATTCATGTGACTGAGAATCACTCACAACCTTTTCTCTTTGCGTCCTCGAACGTTTGAAAGTGTTTTCTCTATTTTTTTGTGGAGGAGAGAACCACACAGACACCACTAAAGGTTTTAAGGAATATTGTTAAAGTATAGAATCCGTCTGCGGAGGTCTAAAATACACAAGAGTCTTGTAACACAAAAGAAGCCTCTTATTGTCAGAGTGTGGGAAGTACTTGAGACCTGAACTGTTCAGGGGTTCGAAAAAGAAATACTTATCTTCAACTGAAAAGAAGAAACGAAGTAGGAGTGGCAGGCGCGGGTTACAAATGACCGCAAGAAGAGGGACAGGAAGAGCACGGAGAGCCCAGGACGAGGATTAAGGAGAGCCGCACGTTGGAGGAAGAACCAGGTGGAGGAGGCTGCTGGGGTTGTGCCCGAGGGAGTGTGAGAGAGGTGAACGCGAGCGATCGCTGACTTCTAATAGCTGAGACAGGCTAGCGATATCTGATATCCACCTCAGAAACTCTTTATTACGAGAAAATAAAGAACATTATTAGCACGACATCATTTTCACTCGAAACTCTACGTCAGCGAAAGTCCGCAAAGAGGACGTAATCAGTCTTTCTTCCTTTGTTAGACTATCTAGTACTGCAATTATTTATCTTCAGAGATTCTGTTAAGGCAAGTTCAGCAGCGAGAGAACATGGAAGGATGTATATTCTCTGCCAACAAGTCCTCCCCCATTTGTTTGTGTTGGGGGGCCTTCATGATATCGAACATTTCCGAACAAGCTCGTAATAGCACCAATTCGAAGTTCGTTCGAACCGTTAGCCCGAGTCGCTTCGGATCATCATGATCCGTCTAGCCGCCGCCGCGCCGACAGTTGATAATAGATCAAAAGTTATTCGAAGCTCGAGTATCGAGTAGCTCGGAACCGTTCGAACAGTCCGGCCGCTTAAGAGAGTCATAACCTAGCCGTCACCAGTTAGGACTGGATTGAAGCTCTTCGAAGCTTTGAATGGATTCGAATACGTTTTGAACGTATGCGGTGCAGCCTCGCGGGCACTTGGCAGTTCAGAGTAGATTTGAACAGTGTAAAGACGAGACTGCGTGGCAAGCCTCTTGGAATATCACAGTGCTTCTTCCGCGTACACCAAGAAGGAAGGGAAGCAGATGGGTCGTCACTCACAGAAGATTACGGTAAGCGACCTGAGTGAGTGACTGTGTGTGTGTATGTGTAAGTAAAAGCTCACCAGCTGTAAGCCTATCACGGGTTGACTGTAATGATGGCAGCTCGCTGCTCTGAGGTCTGCCACAGGTCGTGGTTTAGGTGGATGCCTGAGTGTTGTGTTTGACATTAGAAATCTACTTTTTTTTTCCCTTACCCGCCATGGTGACAATTGATGTACGATGCGTAATTTTTTTTTATTTCTTTTTTTTTTACTATGTCTACGTTGCCCCAAGACTATACGTATGTACCTTGTCGTTACTAATGCGTAACGTTGTCCGGGTAACGTAGTTCCAGCGGTATGCGTTTGAGTAACGCGTAACGCGCCGCAAATAACCTGTATCATAATACCTGAGACAAGGTGCGCCATTACGTCAAATAGCGTGAGCTACATCTCAATCAAGGTGAAACCGTACAAGTGATAACGTGCGTCCATAATAACAGCGGTAGCGATGATGATGATGATGATGATGATGATAGTGATGGTGATGGTGGTTTGATGATGATGGTGGTGATGGTGGTTTGATGACGATAGTGGTTATGATACTGACGATGGGAGTCTTCGTGGTAGTTGGGTTGTGGTGATGGTGGTAGCGTTGATGAAGGGGAGGGAAGGGGGCGTGTCGTGGTGATGAGGGTGGAGATGGGAGTGGCTGTGTCCCACACCAAGTGAGGACAGTGTAGCGTCACAGGCCGGTCGTACTGGAAGGGATGGGTGAGAACACAAACAGACGTAAGGAGTTTTTGATCAAAGAAAGGAGAGAGAGAGAGAGAGAGGAAAGTGTGATTGAGCACAGAAATTAAGACTGCTATTCAAAACATGTACTGATGAAAGGCTTCGACTGTAGATTAAGGAAAAAAAGACTTCCGTTGAAAGGGGAGAGAGAGGAATAAAACAGATGAGAGGGAAAGAGAAAGAGAGGGAGTCCATGTTACGCAGATGCCACCCTTCATTTAAGGAATTTGAAATTAAAAATCATGTACCCTCACACAACACACAAGAGATAGGGCCCCACGAGTGTAAAACTCCCTCCCCATACAGTAAAGTTAGGTAATTACACATACTATTAGCTAGGTAATGAGCAATAATTATTCATATTACAAGCAACTAATGACGCTAATTACATTAAGAAGCATTGTTGGGACCGTTAAAGGAAAAATATTCACACAGCAACACAGAGCAGCTCAAGAGTCGAGTAGGGTCGAGGAACCGAGAGCTTCGAGCTGGCGGCCGAGGACCAAAAGATACTGAGTATACTGACGAAAGAAGAGCCAGTCCCTCATCCTGCGCCCGGACCCGCTTTCAGTCCTCAGGCTGGCGGCCTCTTCGGAAGCACTCATGTCCCTCTCCTGCACCTCCAGGCCAGGAACAGGTCCCGGGGAAGGAATGGAGTGGAGGAGACGCCCCAGGGCACACTGGACGTTCCTGAAGTTCACATCAATGCGACCGAGGTATTGGAAGGCCCCGTCCTCCAGCCACTCCGGCCACAGGATCTCCATAGCCCGGCGAAACTGCTCGAGTGACCCTCGAGCCTTCTGGAGGTTCATCCTCACATCCCTGGCTCGCACCTCGGGCACGGCAGGCAGGGCCACGAGGACGTAACCCGACATCATCTCGTCAGCCTCCTGGAAGGTCAGACCTTCAGGGAAGGCTGCAGCGGTCGCGGCCTCCCGAAGGCTGAGGAGATGGGAGTGGGCGCGCGCGCAGGCCACGAGGGCGTCTTGGAGCAGGTCGGACGAGGAGGCAGGCTGGGCCACGGTGGGACAGGAGAAGTTTGGAACGGCCGGCGGGGAAGATGAACACCAACCTAGGAGGACCAACATGGCCACTAGGGACACGGAGATCATGCTGGTCACTAAGGGAATATATCGTTTGTGTATACACCAAATGATCGGAGAACCACGCGTGTCTCTCTGAACAGCATTGGGGCAAAGTCTGAACCTCTTGAGCAACGACGATGCGACCTTTAATCACGACGGCACGACTCTTTTGGCCGTGACCTTCCAACTGACCGAACGAAGAGGTCCACGTCGTTCTCAAGGACACGTACGTTTTTTTATGCTACTGAGTCGTACCGTCTTGCTTGATTGATAGAACCCAGATGAAGCCAAGATTGACGAGTGTGTCTGTGTGTGTGTGTGTGTGGCGATAGATAGGAACAGTATTATCAGCCAAAGCAAGACGTCCTGTGAGCTCTATAGTCCCGCCTGTCGGCAAAAATCTCGTAAGGAGTTAATCTTTCCTTCTCTCGTCCTCCCCACCGCGTCTTCTTGCCATCAAGAAACCTCTCTGCAGCTCTCTCCCAAAACCTTTTTCTCCGAGAAACTGATCCAACTTCATTTGGACCACAGCTGAAATCCACGCCATCTCCCAACAACTCACCTCCTCGGTTTTTAGCACTCTGTCACTTTTGCTTTTCTCTCTTCTGTTGTCTGACTTTTTCCTCTTTACTCTTTTTCACATTTGTGTTAGCGAGACGTGAGCACACTCTCCCGATCTTTAATATGAGACTATTCATAATGCTGTGGATGATATTCACCTAATTCCCAATTTCATTTAAGTCCGTCCATGATTTTATTGCAGACATTAAGTTAGAGAACACACACACACACACATGGCGGGTACCTTCATGATAACGTACGTACAGATAGGAGCTCTGATGGGAACAGATCCAACTAAGTCTTCAGTTCGTTCGACTCTCTTCCACGGTGTTGATGGGATAGTGAGGAATATCTTTGGCCAAAGTGGGTCTTCGCACAAGAGCCGCGAGTCACTGAAGAGAGTTTACGTAGCCTTAACCCGCCATCACCAGCAATAGTGGGGTCACCACCATGGCAGCCACCACCACCATAACTCACCAGGTAGACACTATTGAAACCCATACCGTCGTCCCTTCTCTAGACTATTAACATTCCTCCGGCAGTCCACTCACCCCTGAGAGAGAGGGTCATTTCCCTGGAATGTTCTACCCCTGTCCACGCTTCTCTCTCCCCTGAGACGCCCCTCTCACTATCTATCTCCTCAGTTTTAATCCTTCTCTCGCAATCATGCAGTAACACCACCTCTTCCTTCTTCCCTCTCACTCGCGTTATTGCGTTTGCTTTCATCGCTTGCTTGAGCCAGAGGGAATTATGATATGGGCAAATATTTGTTTTTTTCCTTTTATTTTTGAGAGACAGTATCAGTGGTCATCACCTTCGTACCGACTAGACAGACATCACATTTATAATTGTAGTAGATTTTATGATTCGCACAACCTATGAAAACTTAGTACTTCCATTATATATATATATATATATATATATATATATATATATATATATATATATATATATATATTATCCCTGGGGATAGGGGAGAAAGAATACTTCTCACGTATTCCCTGCGTGTCGTAGAAGGCGACTAAAAGGGAAGGGAGCGGGGGGCTGGAAATCCTCCCCTCTCGTTTTTAATTTTCCAAAAGAAGGAACAGAGAAGGGGGCTAAGTGAGGATATTCCCTCAAAGGCTCAGTCCTCTGTTCTTAACGCTACCTCGCTAACGCGGGAAATGGCGAATCGTGTGAAAAAAAAAAAAAAAAAAAAAAAAAAAAATATATATATATATATATATATATATATATATATATATATATATATATATATATATATATATACATATATATATATATCTTTTATACTATTCGCCATTTCCCGCATTAGCGAGGTAGCGTTAAGAACAGAGGACGCTTAAGTTGGTTAATTTCTCAAGATATTCAGAACGTTTTTCTATTACATCTAAAAAAATCAATTTAAAACTGATTATCCTTACCGCTCGATGTATCGATAAAAAATATACCCTGATGCTCACTCAATTGACAATCATTCATCTAACTTATTTAATAAAAGAAAAAAAAATCCATGAATCCGTCTCCCGGAATGAAAAATGGGCGACTTTTTTCTCATAAAATGTTTGAACGTGATGATGGATTCGTGGTGGGTCGTTAATCCCAGCCTCCAGAAGGGAAAAATTGCCTCTACCCAATATCGGCGGCTCACGGTGTGCCGATTAGAACAGCAAGGCCAAAATGCAAATGAAACTAGAGGGAACGTTCGTAAGGCGAGACGCCGTTGGGGAACCAGTCCTCATATTTTCCTTTATACGCACTGTATACACGTGTCCGTGCATAAAGCCTGTGTGTATTAAAGTTACTATAGTAATATTAAGTTGTAGTAGTAGTAAATAATGAGTAAGTGATGAAAAGATGGGGTAGAAATAGAAATTATCATTATGTATGATCATTATTTACAGTCATTATTCTCATAATCAATTGTACAGTTTTGATGTATCTTAGTATTATTGTATCATTACCAAAGTCTTATTTTTTTTTTTTTTTTTTTGCATTGAAAAATTCTTAAGGCACCACTAAAATACCTCCGTTTTCTTCAGCCCGTTAATGCTCATTTTCTTTTAATAATAGCGTAGGGTAACTTAACAAATTTTATGTTTATTAAGGCTTTTACTCCTATCGATTCTAATTAGTACTGCAGCCGTAGGATGTGATTATTAAGCTCGGTCAGTTAAAATATTCGGTTACTGGAAATCTCCGATATTACACAAAAATTACGTAACAAGTTTTTCCAGGAACCACTCATCCTCCTCTTTCCGTGCTCGAATACATGCCATGATCTTTCCATTGTATTTAGTAATTTTCCATTAACTCTTTATATATGCAGCATCAATTTTATTACCTCTCTCAATCCTATCATAAGCTTTCTCCAGATCCACTGATGCTACCCTCAATTTCTCGAAGTATATTTATATGTATTTATCATACTGACTATCTCCCGCGTTAGCGAGGTAGCGCAAATAAACAGACGAAAGAATGGCCCAACCAACCCACATACACATGTATATACATACACGTCCACACACGCACATATACATACCTATACATCTCAACGTATACATATATGAACACACACAGACATATACATATATACACATGTACATAATTCATACTGTATGCCTTTATTCATTCCGTCGCCACCCCCCACACATGAAATGACAACCCCCTCCCCCCGCATGAGCGCGAGGTAGCGCTAGGAAAAGACAACAAAAGTCACATTCGTTCACACTCAGTCTCTAGCTGTCATGTATAATGCACCGAAACCACAGCTCCCTTTCCACAACCAGGCCCCACAGAACTTTCCATGGTTTACCCCAGACGCTTCACATGCCCTGTTTCAATCCATTGACTGCACGTCGACCCCGGTATACCACATCGTTCCAATTCACTCTATTTCTTGAACGCCTTTCACCCTCCTGCATGTTCAAGCCCCGATCGCTTAAAATCATTTCCACTCCATCTTTCCACCTCCAATTTGGTCTCCCACTTCACCTCGTTCCCTCCACCTCTGACACATATATCCTCTTTGCCAATCTTTTCTCACTCATTCTCTCCATGAGGCCAAACCATTTCAAAACACCCCCTTCTGCTCTCTCATCCACACTCTTTTTATTACCACACATCTCTCTTACCCTTTCATTACTTACTCGCTCAAACCACCTCACACCACATATTGTCCTCAGACATCTCATTTCCAGCACATCCACCCTTCTGTGCTCAACTCTATCTATAGCCCATGCCTCGCAACCATATAACACTGTTGGAACCACTATTCCTTCAAACATACCCATTTTTGCCTTACAAGATAACGTTCTTGCCTTCCACACATTTTTCAATGCTCCCAAAACTTTCTCCCCCTCCCCCAAACTATGACTCACTTCCGCTTCCATGGTTCCATTCACTGCCAAATCCACTCCCAGATATCTAAAACACTTCACTTCCTCCCAATTGACTTGTCCCTCAACCCTACTGTACCTGATAACCTTGCTAATATTCACATTTACTCTAGCTTTCTTCTTTCACACACTTTACCAAACTCAGTCACCAGCATCCGCAGGTCTTACCCGAATCAGGCACCAGCACTGTATCATCCGCGAAAAGCAACTGACACTTCCCAAGCTCTCTCATCCACAACAGACTGCATACTTGCCCCCTCTCTCCAAAATTCTTGCATTCACCTCCCTAACAACCCCATCCATAAACAAACCAGGCATCCATGGAGACATCACACACCCCTGCCACAAACCGACATTCACTGAGAAGCAATCACTTTCCTCTCTTCCTACTCGTTCACATGCCTTACATCCTCGATAAAAACCTTTCACTGCTTCTAACAACTTGCCTCCCACACCATATATTCTTAATACCTTCCACAGAACATCTCTATCAACTCTATCATATGCCTTCTCCATAAATGCTACATACAAATCCATTTGCTTTTCTAAGTATTTCTCATATGCCTTCTCCAGATCCATAAGTCCTGCATACAAATCCATTTGCTTTTCTATGCTTTTCTTTACCCTTGAGCTTTGTTTCACTCAAAGCCAGAACATCCAGGTTCCTTTAGTCACCTTCTACGACACGTGAGGAATGCATGGGAAGTATTCTTTCTCCCCTATCTCCAGGGATAGGGGAGAATACTTTCTCAAAGTATTTCTCTCAAACTTTCTTTAAAGGAAACACATGCTCCACACACCCTCTGCTTCTGAAGCCACATTGCTCCTTCCCTTAGCAGGTATACTTAATATTGACTTATAGCTCATAATTTTAACATTAACTTATGTCCCCTTTATACACGGGCACTATACGTGCATTATGCTGGTCCTCAAGCACTTCACCTTGAGCCATACAAACATTAAAAAGCCTCACTTAACTGCAATCCCACCCATTCCTGCCACTTTGCTACACTTCATCTTGTCTTTTTGTGATGCCATTTGCCTTTATTCTCTCACCCTTCATTTGTACTCTCGTTCTTCTCACACTGTTCACCTTCTCCAAAAACATTTTTCATATTCTCCCAGAGGTTCATCAATAATCTCTAATCCCCTCTCCATTTGCCCTTTTCAGCTCTTGACCTGTAGACTCTCTTCTACTCCTTACATTACATATGATTAATTCATATGACTGAGTAATATAGAAACACACGATGGAACATTTTGTTTGTAACAATTTCATAAATGAAGGCCAGCATGGATTTGCAACAGGTAAAAGTAAACAGCTTTGGTACTAGTTCCCGATAATGATACGTATGTATGAAACAATTATACAATGGAAAAAATAGACCCTGTTTATTTGGATTTTGCAAAACCTTTAATTGAAATATGGAGTGCAACTGGAGAAAGAGACAAGACTAAACATCAAAGGAAAACTAGTAGATTCAAGTTTTTCATCAAGAGAAATATTAGAGTGGAGACAAATGGAACTATGTTTGACAAAAAAAGATGTGTTTTCAAATGTATTGCAAGGAGTGGATGCAGGGGAGAGCATAGCAGTCACATATTCTGTAGAAGATTCGACAGTCAGTAAAAACAGAAGGTACCAAAGAAGAATAAGAAATATTACAGAGACCCATGGATATCATCTACATTTAAATAGAAAAAACTTAATGGAATATAATTAGTAGAAAATCAGAGAATAGCCTTTGAATGATTAACAATATATAAGACATTTCCCACAAAGAAACAGACTGGAAAGAGAAAGTCAAGGAAAAAGAGGGGCAGCATGGTGTCATGAAAATTCAAAGTAGATAGTTCTAGAAAAATGTGAATGAAGAGAGAGGCTTAATTTTCAAAAAGCAGAGCCGGTAAGAATGATGGAGAAGAATGATATGCAATTCCTAAGGGAAATAACATCTGGAAGGAGACAAAAACACTGGAAAAGTTATCATTCACATTTTAAGAATCTCTTTCCAACCATTTTTCAGAAAACCTTCAAAAACTTATTTCATACTCCCAAACTATGTACTTTAACACCATTTCATAAAAGTACTGTGGTTCAACTTCAGTCATATTTGGTTTTGGGGGTCGAGGTAATCATCTTGACTGACTGCACTCTTGCTTTGTGCCTGCGGGCTCGTGCTTTGCTTGGAGTTCCTTCAACATCAGATATAAAGCTGACCTCTCCAGATCCTGATGGAACTGCTATAATCTGTGTTAAAGAGGGTTGTTATAAATATCTTCATTATAAAAGATGTAAAACTGAATATAATGCAGACAGTAAGTTAGAATGAACAAAATGTGTATGATTGAAAATTGCAGAAGCTAGTAAATGCACTAATGCATGCCCCTCATCCACCCTAATGCCCAGAAAAAAAGGAAAAGCCATACATACTTTTCCAGAATCAGTTTCATCTTCATGGCTATATCCTCCTGGCAACTGCTGAAGGTATGCTGAAGGGACAATGCCTGTGAATTTCAAATCTGCTGTGCGCACAAGCCACCAATCCTCATTCATTTCTTGTACCACCATTACATAATCACCTGCAGGCCAAAGAATGTTCAAAATAATTTTGGAAATCCCATACAGAAAGAACCCTATAATTCATCCATAACCTGAGGACATATGAAGTACAGTAATGCAATCAGTTGATTACAAATTAACAAGCATATGTATTTAATACAGAACAAGCATGGGTCATTCTCACCTTACTCATTTGGCTTTATGTGGCCAGATGTTTAATCAAACCAGACTGATTTCCCAATTGATTGGTGTCTCTGTGGCTTTACTACAAAGCAGGTCATACGTGTCTTAATCCAGAAGGTATTTCTCATATTCTGAAACTTATTTTCTTTTGCATGCACGTTCTTTCTTCGTTATTTCTGTCTTTTTTATCCTTCACACTTCACCTGATACTCAAACATCATCTATAAAACTTCTTACAAAACTCATTTAATCTTTTATAATCTAATATGATTACTAACCTTGCTATCATATCCTCATAAATCATATGACATCTTTTAAAATTGTTACCTGTTTGCCCTAAAAAAGTCAAGAGCAGTCTCATTCTACAGTCTACCACATGATAATCAAATAAACAAATTTTCCCACACTACTACCTATCATTCTAATCTATATGAGCATGTAAACTTTATGCATTCACTATACCATGATTCCTGGTACCCAAGTTATTGATAAGAAACACAATACTAAGTGGGTAATTCATTAGATTTTTATCATACTAATGTTAACACTAAACTCTGATAAACAGGTTTCTGAGCACTGACAGCAATCCATTTTCTTGTCACAGATACTTTTTCCACTTGCTGCTAATCCATGAAATAAAGTTTTAGGTTAGTACAGTAGTTACATCCAGTGTCTTAATTTACAGTTTACCTATGATCTATTTTTCAAAAACACATAAACCCTAAAATATTAAAAATCCAACAATGTTCAGGCCCTAAGCATTCAAATTTTTGATGTATTTATACTACCATATCTCTACATGACATACATACCTATTTTGAAAATTTAGTATATAGCAGATGTAGATGTGGTGTTTATTTTCAATACACAACTTGAAATAGTATGAGTAGTAGTGTTGTACCACCTCAGTTATACCACATAAATTCTTTGCTGAATAACCTTTCTTACCTTGTTTAACTGTCAGTTCATCTGGTTCAGTGCTTTGGTAATCATATAAAACTGTGGCAAGTTGCCCCAAAGGTAAAACTTCTTCACCTCTTTTGCCACTGAAAATATACATGATTATCAGTTTGAAACTACTTAGGATGCCATAGTGTAGCGTAAGTACCCAATCCAGAATAAGTCCACAGTAACCACAGTCAAAATCCCAAGTTCACTCCAAGAAACAGAAGGGAGCCACTTCAGCAGAAATACAGTCCATTATCTTATTTGAACTAAGGTACTTCAATCTCAAATTTCACAGCCTCCTAACCACACATCTCTTGAATTCTCATCATTTGCACATCATCCTCTTACTTTTCATGAATTTCTCATATGTAGTTTTACTGACTGCAATGTACTTTCTCAGTAACTAAATATTTCAAGTCCCTTTAATGCTATCAGGGTCTTGGGCTAGGTTACTCTCCTTACCACTTCACACTAGCATCACACGTTTACATATTGTTCATAAGGTTTGTCTAGAGCCTTCTTTAAGTGAACATTTATTAGAAATTGGTATTTTCATACGAAATCACGAGAAAAAATAATATTTCTTAATGTGTGTATGCCAAAATATATAATTTCTACATCATTTACAGATGTACAACCATTAAGTTACAATGTCTTTAATTTTCAGCAGAATTAAAGCATCAATAAGGATGAGAAGATAGATACTGTGGAAACAGTTCCACCCATTTGTGTCTAGTCTTATGGTCTCGTTCAGTAACTCACCACTAGCGCCAAACATGCTAATGAGCCTTACAGCACCAACAGCTGAGCTTTTACTCTTTCTAAATGTCTCTAAACCCATTGTAGTTGTTTACAGTTGTCAGCCATTATCGTTACCATATATTCAGTGGTATGTAAATTGTCTTCACAATGTAAAACTCGGATAACTTTCCTAAAAATGCATTGAAAAAAATTTTTACAAACACAGACACACTTATTACATCCTTGATGCATCACTGCACTGGATGAATTAAGACAAGGGTGGACATATATACTAGCCATATGATGTGAAGTCCAGCCACGAGTGACATGAACGACATGCATGAAAGCCAGTGATATGTAATAAACCTAACATCAAACTTGCATCCAACACTTCATACACATGCTGACATATGAAAATTCCAAGAAGGTAAATTTAAGAATACATGCATTTGCATACAAAAACCCTAAAAGAATTAATGCAATATATAACTGAAGACAATTTGTGGCATGAGGCGGGTTAATCTTGTATGGGATGAAAGTTTAACATAGGGGTTGTGCTGAAATGGTTGACATATGGAAATAGTAAGCTAACAAAAGACTCACTGAGAGAACCTATATGGATGGTTCAGACATGTGGAGAGGAATAGTAAAAACAGAGTGACCAAAAGGATATAAGTGTCAGGAATAAAGGAAGCTACAGGGAGGAGGAGGCCAAGATGGGGATGGAAAGATGGTGTGAAAGAGGCTTTTAAGTTTAAGGGCATGAACTTTCAGGAGGATGAGAGGCATTCATGGGATAAAATGAACTGAAGCAACATAGTATACTAAGGGGCAAGGTGCTATCAATACGATGAACCAGGTAATATGAAGTTGATAAGGTGAACAATGGCATGGTAAGTGGGGCTTAACTGTGGATCACAGGTTCTGGTATTTGTACACTATACATGTCAGCATGAGAGCAGATGTAAGTAAATAAAGCCACTGTTTGTTTGTTCCTGAAACTGCCTCACTAAGACAGGAGAAGCAAATGTTAATATTACAATTCTTCATCCAAAAACTGGTATACTGTCCATCTATCTATCATCATTACTATGATATACAATTTAAACATATTTGTACTTTATTTCATCATCTCAAAATTCCTATAAAAAACTTTGCTCTGAATCCCTTCCATTCATCTTTCCTTCTTCCAATCTAATCTAAATCATTGGATATCTATTTCTACCTTTTCATGAACATCATATCAGGGATGGATCTACTGCATGTCTCAAAGCTTATTCATACATGACCTTGAATACACAGTACAACTATATTTATGAAGTACCTAAGCATTTACTTTAGGTTTTCTCAGTTAATTACAATGTTTCTTCGCTTTATTACAAACTAAAAGGGCTTATCACCCCTTTTAAGATTCATCACAAATTTCATTCAGATGCTTTCTTTCCTTATTTTGTTAATAACCAGACCATAGTAATTCACATACATAAACTCTGAGTGTTGTCATTCAGTGATGCATGTAAATAAATGCATGTGCATGCTGTATTATTAATGCTGATGAAAATCATAATATTGGGCACAAAGGAAGTAGTATATGCAAAACAACACCAAACACTTTCATTGAAAGCATGCGTATATCAATCCCCACAATGATGAGCAATGATTAACAACACAAATAAGACAAAGGCTGCATTCATCACAGAAAATGTCAGGTAACCTTTAAAAGATAAAAATATAACATCTTACCTGGTAATGTTGCTACTTATGTTAAGTGGATCTTCAGTTGCCATCTTCAGTACTGAGTCTAGTTTCCTAAGGATCTTGTCTCCATGAAAATACCACAATCCTTTTTTGTTCACCCCTTGATCACTATTTCCTGAGTACTGGTTCTTGAATGTGAATGATTTCCTGTCTATTTCTGTGACAGAGTGACTTGATGTAACTGTTCTTAATTCTGACTGCCTTTGTTCTTGTACATGAAATTCAGATCTGACTGGGGAAGACAAATGTTTAGTCACATGACTCTGTTCTTTATGATCTGAAGAGAAGGAATGTTCTTGAGGTAGATGACTAGGGCTAGGACTTCTTATCAATGAAATATCTGGGCTTCTTGAGACAGCAGGCTGAACATACATGGGGATGGTAGTATTAGCTGGAAACTTTTCCTGATTATAAACTAAAATAACTACAGGAGCTTCACTGGAATATGAACACACAGCCATCATATGATCATGTGGATGAAAATCAACACAAGAAATGGTTCCATCTATAGGCAAATCCAGGAATTCTGACACAATTTCTCCTGTATCTGAATTCCATACATATAATCCATTATCTTCACTCCCCGATATCACCCAAGAGCCACAAGGACTGAGGCATCCACGTACTTGTTCTCTGATATTCAGGAAACCTCGAAGTCTGTGAGTTACTGTCCAGTGTTTATGGTTGACTAGTCTCAACTGACTGTCTCTTGTATGAACCAACAATCGAAATCCACCTGGATGATATGAGATTGAGTTTATGATGTTACCAACAATATCACTAATCTTAGCAACTTGTTTCAATGTAAGTATTTTTAATTTTTTCTTCCCTTTTTCTTTCCTCTGGACATCAACATTCCACATCAAAATCACACCCTGTTTATCTCCTGAGAAAAGCACATTCCCTTCAAGATTAAAACACAAAGTATTAACAAAGCTCAGATGATCTGTCAATTCCTGAACAATGGAATAACCACCAGTTTTATTACTGGACCAAACCCTTACCACATGATCATAGCAACCACTTATGAAAATATGTGATTTAGTAGGTACAAAACGAGCAGCATAAACATAGGAGGGATGAGCCAGGACACAGGCTTGATCATATCCATTCTTACTGTCAATATGCCAGATTCTTGCAGTTGAATCAGCTGAAGCAGTTAATAACAGTCGATCATTATCACTCCATGAAATATCATAGATAAGCCCAAGATGACCAAGCAGTGTATGTTCTAACTGGCCTTTTAGGACATCATATAAAAGAATTAATTTGTGGGCTCCACATGATAGTCTAAGACCATCATTTGAAAATTTCACAACCATGCAGCCTTTATCAGTGTGTGAAAAACAATGCTTCACAGAATTGGGGATCTTGCAAGACTGGTTAGGTTTGCGTCCCCAGTTGACCACTGGCTTCTTTAAGCGAGTAGAGAGACTCTGACTTGAACCATCTGAGGATGACAGATCCAAGAGATCCATCAAGGCAGTCCCTCCACCCTGCTCCTGTTGAGTAGCAAGCATGGACCTGTGGATGTATTTTTCATTTTATTAAAAGTCATACAAGAGGTAAACACAGGTGTAATCACATACACACACAAAAGAAAATTACTTCTTCCCTAGGCCCCCCCTTCTTCATTTTCTTTTTGTACTTGCTTGTCTTTTCTTGTCTCAGTAGTGCAGCCCCAAGAACAGATAATAGAGACCTTTTGGAAAAATCCTAATGGCTTCATCTTTTATTTTCCATTTAGAAAGTTAATTCATAAGAAGGGGATTTGCACACACACACACCCACTTCTGACCCCCCTTTGCTGTCTTCTATATCAAGTAGAATATAAGAAAAGTATTGAGCATTCTTTCCTTCTTATCCTCAAGGGTTTGGCACATTATATATGATACATGGAAAGTGGATGTATGTAAGTAAACTAGGCCAGTTTTCGACTGTCCTGATACTAAAGTATCTCACTAAGGCAGAAGAGGCAATCGGGTCGAAAATTCTTTTTCTTTCTGTCATTTTCTAAATGAAGGAACAAATGGACAAGCCAAGCAAGGATGATTCCCAAAGGCTCAGGCTGAGGTGTCTGAATGTGCACAGCTGTAACTAGGATGAGATAGGAGAGATAGGTTCTAAGTTTGAGAAGATCTGAGGTATTCTAGCTCTGAATGAAACAAAGCTAGAAAGAAAGGGAGAGGAACAGTCTAATAATGTCCAAGGGGTACAATCTGGGGTTGACGTGAGGATGACAGCACTTCTAACAAAGAAAGAGATGGGGGAATGAGTTAAAGAGTATAAAGAAGTGATTCACGAATGATATGGGTGAGAATGAAAGTAAACCATGAGAAGTAGGTGACTGTCAGTGCTTACATACCTGAAAGAGAAAGAACTCATTTGGGAGAAGCTGAGTGAGGATTTCAGCAATCCTGAGGCAAGAGACAGAGTCCCTATGGTGGGCTATTTGAATGCATGGATGGGGGATGTGGCAGATGAGGGTATAATTTCAAAGCATGAAATAACTGGGGAAGAGCAATTGGGGAACAGTTCAAGTTGTGTGATAAAAGCATTGGAGATTGGAAATACCTGGCTTAAAAAAAGTGTGTGGGTGAATGAGGCTGGGGTTAAAAAGCATTAATGGATTATGTACTAATTGACATTCATGCAAATAGTTTGCTGAGTGTGAATATTCAGAGATGTGCATCAAGTGGGATGTCTTATAATTTCTTGGAAGCAAGTCAAAAACTTGTATTGGCTTAAAGAAGAAATGACATAGGTGGGAAAACAGTGGTGAGAGTGAGTGAGCATGAAGAAAAGGTTTGTTCACTGAGATACTAAGTGATGTGGCATAAGATGACAGAAAATTAAACACAAGGAGTGGGCAGACAGAGGAACGTATTTAGGGAATCAGGGCTTACACATGCAAGTCAAGTGTGTGGTATGCAAGATACAGCATTTGAACGTATGAGAAATGGCAGTATGTGAAGGGACGATGATCTTAAATTGCTACCGAGAAAGAATTAAGAGTTGTATGAAGAGTAACTGTAAGGATCAAGTGTGTGAATGGGAAGTGTACAACAGAAAGCAAATGGAGGTCAAGAGACAGATGTAGAAACTGAGAAAGAGGCCGAATGAGATATCGGGTGAGAGGGGTTCTTATGATCTTAGGGAAGAATAATAAAATGTTTTAGATGGAAGTGAAAAGTGTAAGGAGAAACTCTTTTTGCAAAAGATGATGAAAAATACTTGTGCAGCACAGGCCATAAATATTATTCAAGGAAATTAATGCTATATGAGAATTCAGTTTCATATAAGTATGACCTGTAAATCACTTTAATCAGGTATTTAATCAAATAAAAGTTACATTAATGAATTTAAAATGTTATGACAATGTGTGAAGTCTTCATCGTGACTAACACATATCAGCATGACTTTTGAAAAAGTTTATTTCCGACATACTTGGCAATTAAGTTATAATACCATATTTTCCTTCCAGTGCAAAAAAAAAAGGCTTTATAAGAATATAAAAACTAAAGATTCTTCATAACTTTGCTGCCTTTTTCTGATAGTTTTTCCACAGTCATTTTGTGGACCTCATTCAAAAACTGACCAAGAGTATAAAAGGTTAGTTCATCTTCTAGATCTAACACTATCAATTCAGTTCACATATGCTACTGACAGCCATCAAATAAATTTTTCAGTTAGTCTTAAACATTCTGCCCTACATATAATATTTCATGCTTCCACTGCACTGAAAACTCACCTCAGTGCAGATCGTGGATTTTGCGGCATGAAAATCTCCTGTAAAGTGACATAAAGGGTTGATGGATACTTGTTCCTGCTCCCACTTTTCCACCAGCTATGAAGGTCTTTAAGGTTCACCTTTGAAGACTTCCTGGGCTTCCACAACTGCAACCTTAACTGGTGACCAATATTAAGATGATTATTGGCTCCCTTGATCTTCAGGAAAGCCCAAGCAAAGGTAACCCATTCATGACTTACAGAATCCCACAATTGGTTTGTTGGAGCATTAGAATTACTTGTAGACATGGATGGGAAATCCATCAGCTGAAAGAAAATCACAACCTGGTGGTCATCTGAAGAGAAATGGTCAACTAATTCGTTGATTATCAACTGTTCCTCCCATTTGCATTGGAGACTCCTGGAAAAAAAAGAGAAAAAATTCAGTAAATCCATCTTTCCATCCATTAGTTACAGCTATACCCTACCTTACACTGACCTCTCATGTAAAATCTTATCTAAAACCATCTACATCTACAAAATATTTTATGCACCTGCAGAACCCTCTCCATTCATTGTGTATTCTTCTCTAAAAATGTGACTTCTACATTTCTTTCATTAACATAAATTTGCTCTTTTTCCTTGTATAACCACTTCTTTCACCAGATTCTTTTATCTCCTGATACCTTTATCTATCAATCTGGTTCTTTAGATCTGTAAACTTTATTCAGCAATTCACCATCACAGTTCTTAGTTACAATTTACCATGTCACTAACTGAGTATAAGATGAACATTGTTCTACTAAAGGCAACACTAGCTTCCCATCTACATCCATTATCACTATGATTTTTCTGAATATGTAAATTATTATTAATTCATGAGTTAAATAAGAACGTAAAAGAAAATTCACAAGGCAACACACAGTAAACTAAAGCTAAAAAAGCTAAGAAAATGAAAAAGTATAATCTGAAAAACCAGTACCTGGCCTTTTTAATATCATATGGCTGGGTCATCATGGGAAGGATGTAGTCAACTTCACTCCCTTCATAAAATGATGTAGCTTTTCGGTCTTTGGTTGATTTTTTGAGCAACTGTCCTGTCTCTGAATTGCTAATATGTACCTGAAATCAAAATACTTCTATTTAGTGGTCAACATTATCCCAAATTAATCACAGTATCTATAGCTACCTTACTCTCATCATCACTGAATAATTATCTGGACTATGAAGACTTAACTCTTTCTTCCAAATTCTGAAAGAAATGTGGTTACTAACAAGTGTACAGTATTGCTATTACTAACTCTATTAATAACATCATAATCTCTGAAAGAAATGTGGTTACTAACAAGTGTACAGTATTGCTATTACTAACTCTATTAATAACATCATAATCTATGTTGATTATGCAGCAATTATTCTGAAAGCAGCAGTAATCTAAAGATAAGAAACTAATGGATTATCATCATGAATAAGTGTCATAATCAAGGAAAGTAGACTCTTTAGTGTTCTGCCCATTATCATTAGAAATCTGAGGGAAAACTGAAGCATTCAAAAGAATTCTCAATGTGTGGCTAAAGCAAGTGCTGCATCCATTTATGATAGACACCTATGGAAAGTTTGAGGCTGCCATTGTAAACGGTACTGTACAATGAATTAAGCAAGATAAAGAGTGAGTGATACACACAAACACACTCTAAAGAAACCCATAATAGGCACTAAGAGGCACTTACCTGAACCACAGGATGAGGGAAAAGTAAAGGTGAGCCTTCAAAACGGTCTGCGAAATGGATTGTGATTCCCAACACTTTATCTGTGAATGTAAACGTATTCTTTAAATTTATGATTCTCTTTAACACTTTTAGTGCTATTGGCATCAACTGACCCTTGTGTAGTAGCGTGCTATTAGCATCAGTTTATGGACACAATTCCTTGCCACTAATTGAATTCTGTGAACTCTGAAGGATGTGTTGACTGGCCATACATGGCAATCACTACAAAGGAAGAGTTATTGGAACTGCCTGGAGGCCTCAGTAGCCTGCTAGTGACCATCATGGAAAGTCGCACACTTTCTCTAGGTACTTACCATCCATAGTGCCCACTGCTAAGCCTCCACCACCTGTGTTTAGTGTTGGCTAATCCAAAAAATAATGAATTTCTGAAACTAGGAATGCTCAACTCTTAATTCATAAGAAAAACACTAGCAGGTGACAGCCATCCATTGACAAGGGCAGTAAAATGACTTGAGTGTCATGAGGATTAGCAATGGTGATGCACTGATCGAACACAATACTGTTTATCATATACCCTTCCCTGGCCCAGGTTACCATCTTTCTCCTTGCCTCATTTATATATGGGTTGTTTGCTATATTAGCTATTGGGGCCTTCCTCAAGCTGTATATACAATACTGTAATAATGACGATTTATATATATTCGTACAATTATTCTTACCACTAATACCTTAAAAGGAAAAATAAACACATATGGATTCACAATTATTTATAGTTGATGAAAAAGATTGAACCAGGGCATGTGAAATGTCTGGGGCAAACCATGGAAAGTCCTGTGGGGTCTGGATGTGGAAAGGGAGCTGTGGTTTCGATGCATTATTACATGATAGCTAGAGACTGAGTGTGAACAAATGGGGCCTTTGTTGTCTTTTCCCAGCACTACCTCGCACACATGAGAAGGGAGGGGGTTGTTATTACATGTGTGGCGAGGTGGCGATGGGAATGAATAAAGGCAGACAGTATGAATTATGTACCTGTGTATATATGTTTATGTCTGTGTGTGTATATATATGCATATGTTGAGATGTATAGGTATGTATATTTGCGTGTGTGGATGTGTATGTGTATACATGTGTATGTGGGTGGGTTGGGCCATTCTTTCGTCTGTTTCCTTGCGCTACCTCGCTCACGCGGGAGACAGCGACAAAGCAAAATATAATAAATATATAAAAAAGATGTTGGCACAGACCAAAATTGTTGTGTTAGGGCAGTTAGAAAAATGTATGTGTTTTACTGAAAAGTATCATGTTGCATCTGCCAAGACTGAAGCAACTGAAAAGACCTTGCTTGGGTGAGGGACAACACTTACATGACAAGTGAATACAGTTTAATCTAAACGAGATTTGAAAAGTATTACCGGCAACTTGTTCAGTTTTCTTGGACTTCTTAGTGGACTTCTTCTTTGGCACAGACTCTGTCTTTAGATAATCCCCTGTTGGTGAGCTGGTACTTGGATCACAGAGGTGTGCTCCATTCTCTAACTCAGTTCCATTATCTTCAATGACCTGACAAAAACATTTCAGTCAACAATAAGATGATTATAAGTTTTGTAACAAATAACAAATGGCTGCTTTAGAATATTTCATCAACCTTGAGAAGCAGAAATACCAAAAATGAGACATGAAATCATGTAGGATGGGCATTCTTGCCCTCTTTCCAGCTATGGGCTCTAAATTTTCAAAATCACACCCCGAGAAAGCTCCTTGTGACCTCAAATATGTGTGCCCACAATCTCCTCAATGTAGGTGAGGTACTGGGAAGGCACTAAGGAGGGCATTGATAGATGTTGCCACACAGGTATGAGGCACTGTAAAATTTTGCTGCAAAGTTGACATATGTACAACCCCATGATGATCTAAGAGTGACTGAGATTACGATATATTTTCCAGCTATGGTGGGAGAATGTTAGTAACATCTATGGCTTATTGGTGGAATAAAACATCAGGCAAGATTTCAAATGTGGCCTTGAGCAATCACCCTGAAATTCCTCATATGCACATCTGTACTGAACTACAGAACAAGAAAAGATATGTCCTAACCTCTTCTTCCCTCATACTCAAATTCTTTTTTTGATCTGCATCGTTATCCTTCTGCCTTTGAAGACATGCCTGTCCCTTATCTTTGCCTTCCCCTTTCGATTTAGCCTCACTGACTACCTGAAGTTCAACAACATCTTGTGTATCCTTTTTCTTTGATAACTTGCTGGTTTTCTTTTTCTTCTTCCTATATTTACTGAAAAGAAGAAAACTCTATCAATTGTTTCATTAGTATGACTTACTAAAAAGTAAACTTACTAATATATCAGCCTTCTTTTACAAGATATCTGGTTAGAATCATAGAAAGAAAGAGGCATAAGACATTCATGCAGTAATCACAGTGCAGTAGCTTGCTAAGCATGATGTAGTTCAGCCAGTGGTGAAGGTACACAAAAATAATGAGCATTTTAAGGATGAAAAGTTCCAACTACTCCATTATGGGGAGGGTGAAGAAACAAAAAAACAGTTAAGCTTACTGAATACAGATGGACACTATCATACTTTGACAGAAAAATATGAATGACAATGGATAAATAATGTCTGGCAACCTTACCCTCAGCATACAAAACAAAGCAATATATGCCTCTCAAAAATGATGGTAGGCTGGATCTTCAGACCTTCAAGGTAAGAAAAGGAAAGCCAATGATGATGTTCTTCAAGGCATTAATACTATCCTGAATGAAATACTGATATGTGCTAACATTACCTTTCAGGGCAGGAAAAATTTCTTAGAAAGTGTACTCATATCTTTCACAGCCCATAGTGACACTATTGAACAAACACTGGCTGTACTCTCTGTGCACAGATGGGAGAGATATATCCTAATTTAAGACTCTGTTAATCCTTGAAGGCATGGTTTCCAACTTTCACTCAAGTACAGCTCCTGCTAGTAGCAATGGCATGGAAGACTCTGTGCAATTTTATCTCTACATTCAAAACTACTGTACTTCAAAAATATCAAAAAATTTCGAACATGCAGGGCCTAAATTTTAACACATTGCCTACAACCATCAGAAACATTATGGGATGTACCATATCTACAAAGTGTACCACACAGGCCAGGATGTGGTGGTTACATGACCCTGTGGGTCACAGCCTCAAACAAGTAAAGTAACGTAGCAGTCTGAACTCAGGCTGATTTGTGAAGAAAGACCTCCAAAACTTTCTTAAGTTATGCATTTCAAATTCTGAGTTTTATGTAAATAGGGCATGCTTTAGTAGAATTCTAATCTACAGTTGTGCTATCACTCATTACTGAATACCTCAGCAAAGCAAATGGCATCTTCCCATCCTCATCTTTACCTGTATCCATACGCAATGTATAGAGCTTTATAATTTTACATACCTCTTATCTTTTTCTTGGCCAGTGTCACCATCAGTCTTCACTTCATCCCTCTTATTCTTAGTCATTTTCTGTAAAGATACATATTGCAGCTATGATACATTTGTTTTTTCATTTTTAACACAGCATGAAAATCCTGTAAATGTCATTTTCCACACAGTTATGTACTCAGCTACATCATTCTTACAAATGATTCTGACTGATTCTCTGAAAATCTCTCATATTGTAGTACACACACAAAAAGGTGTAAGATATGAAGCTATACTTTTGTGAACTTTGTGAAGGATTTTCATGATTTGTGGTAGCATAAAATGCTGTGCTGTATGTCTCCCATTATTACATGCTGATTTCCCTACCCATTCTTTCATGTACATATAATCTGAGATCTTCAGAATGCAGAAAGAAAAGACACATTTCTATCAACCATGAAGTACTATTGTCAGCTTTGTCTCCAATAATGTGCAAGACAAATTCACCCCGAGGCTTTCTCAACAAAGGAAATAAAATCTAATCTTCTACAATCATTAATTATATAAAAAGGGCAATATAAGCTTTTTTTTCTACGGATAATTTCAATTCCACCACAGTGTATAAACTGTCATGTGCAACCAACAACTTATATAAACTTGAAGCTTTAAGGAAAAAGGATTGTATTATAAAAGTCAGTTGAATAACCCAAGTTGCTGCATCCATTTACTATGTCTTCAAATTTCTAACTTTCTAATCAATAAAAGATAAAGAAAATACCACAAAAATTATTCACATTTAATATCTATAGTTCCTTACTGGGATAGAGTACTAATCATAAATGTTCAAACGCTACATTCTGCGAATACACATTTATTAAACCTCGGTGGAGATTCCTTTCTTACCTTGCCAAGTTTTTTAGCAGCATGCTTATGAAGAGCAGATGTCAAGAGGGTGTCAAGAGTTTCCCTACTGCCTCCTCCTTCTCCTCCTCCTCCAGGTTCTTCCTCTTTTTCATCTCCATGATCTGGTTTGGTTAGAGGCTGCAGATCTTCAACTGCCATCTGGAAAACTGTCATTTCTAAAGCAGTCATATTCATATGAAACTAAGAATTAGGAACTCCTATCAAAGATATCTAAAATCCTGATACTACATTAATTCTTTTTAAATCATTTTGCTTCATCGCTTTATCCATTTGGCCCTGTAGTTTGTCTGGAAACTGATTCTAGTAAAAGGGCATTTGACCATGTGACCACAATAGGACAAGAATCACATTGGTGTATTTTAAATATAAGGTGAAATTTAAGTTAGTTAAGACAGACTCTAAGGGATGTTAGATGATGTTTTCACCAGTTATTCAAAAAAAAATTTTGTAGACTTTTACATCACTTTCTTTCTATGCTTCATAGCACTCTCGAAAAATAAGAATTCTCATTATTAAAGTTAAAGCATCAGTTTAAATGGTTCCTAAATAATCTATAAAGTTAATGGGTGTGTTTCTTACAAATAGATCATTTCTGGGGTGACCCTTGAATAAAATATGCAAATAGTAGCTGCAGAATGAAATTGGATAATGTTTTCTGTCGTTCTTTTACATTTCTAACCTTAAATTTGAAAGTGATGGGAGTAAGCAATGTTGACCCACTTATCATTTAGTTATAAAATAACTTGCCTTTTATTCCCTTTATAATTTGAAGTAGCATGACAGTGGGGAGGGTTACGACCCAAGTAAATGTATAGTTAATATAAAGGTAATGAAATCAATAGAATCTGGGAAAAGATCACACAACATTCCTAAGCAGCCGACGCTTATGTTAATTTTGAAGTCAGTAATAACATATGTAATTTATTATCGTGTTTAGTAATGGTTTTTAAAAGTTTTGTGAGTTTGTAAACACACAAACCTGTTTCAGCACACAGGTAATTCCACCAAACTCAACATGCGGCATAATTCAACATAGTGTTAATACATTAACACTGGAAAAGTAAGGTAAATCTCAGCTACGGGAAGCCAATGAAACTTTCATAGGTTTTGTCTATTTCTGGGAGTAGTTCATCTACTTTTATAGCTCTAAACACAATATTTTCCCGAACTTCATAGCCCTCCCCGCTATCAAACGCTCCAAGCTGAGATCCCATAATCTTGAATTCTCCACATATTATTATATCCTTTCACAAACCGTGATATTGCAAAGTGGGTTTTGTTGTGCACTAGAAATAAATAATGATCAAACCTTGATTACCTTAATGAAGAGAGTCAAGTCCACCTGCTAGTACAGAAAACTTGGAAGACTTTTCGAGTTTTTTCATACTGGTATACATACTTATAATAGCACTTCGACCACTGTTGGTTAGATAAGATTCTCATAGGCTTTGCTGAAATTTACAAGTGTGTATGTGTGTGTGTTTGTTGCAAATACAAAAATCTTGTGTTCCATCAGATTACTTAATTTGATTCTGTTCCATCAGATTACTTAATTTGATTCATAATAGTTATTCCATCACAAAATCTACTTATAAATGTGCCACATTTATTCAGTTTTAAGCAGCCTTTCCATACATCACGGTCTCTCATTCACTCCAATGTGGAGCACTGCTTGTGTGCTTTATGTAGTTGTTCATACTCATCCCTAATGCCTGAGTGAAAAAAAAGCCTTACTCCTTATACACTCTCTGTTTGCTATGTTGCTTTCCTCTTTATGTTTTATAGAAGACCACTGATCTTAGTCTCTTGTATTTTTCTCTTATATTTTAACTCAAATTTTCCCTGTCTATTCCATCTCAGTCAATATGAAATGTAAAATTCTTTGTCATATCAGATAGAAGTGATTCTGGCAGTTGGTAAGTCACGACGCAAATTCACTTAAATGACTCTTTATCACTAATTAAGACTTATGGCCCATCACTTTAATTAAGACTATTCTAATGACTCATCACTTTAATTAATACTATTCTCATGTACAGTCTTCGCTGTAATACTTCATAGTATTGAATGAGAAATGCTATACAGTAGTACACGACAAAAGCTATCAGAGCATTACACGATAAATGCTATAAAAGTATTACGCGACGAAAGTTATCATAGCATTACACGACGAAAGCTATCATAGCATTACATGACGAAAGTTAGCATTACTCGACGAAGGCTATCATAGCATTACACGACGAAAGCTATCATAGCATTACATGACGAAAGTTAGCATTACTCGACGAAGGCTATCATAGCATTACACAACAAATGCTATATAGCATTACATGAAAGCTATCATAGCATGACACGACGAAGGCTATCCGCATTACACGACAAATGCTATATAGCATTACATGAAAGCTATCATAGCATTACACGACAAATGTTATATAAAGTATTACACGACGAAAGCTATCATTGCATGACACGAATGCTATCATAGCATTACACGACAAATTCTATATATAAGTATTACACGACGAAGGCTATCACAGCATGACACGACGAAAGCTATCATAGCATTACACGACAAATGCTAATAAAAGTATTACACGGACGAAAGCTATATACAGCGATACACGCCGAAGACTCCACGCATGTCTTGTCTTTTGTTAGATGGCGCTTGTTGAAGTGTACCGTTTGAAAATAGTGTGAGGGTTTGTGTGGAAGTTGCGCGTCTTGGTATGATCTTCTGAAGGTTTGAACACCGGGTTGGCAACGGTGGTCAACAAGCCGCGGGAGAGGAACAACAGAAATCTTTCTCAAGATACACGACTCATTTTCTGTAAATGTATTAGTTTTTTTGTTTCCCCTCTAATCCCCACGTCGAAACTAGATTTAAGTCTTGATTGTGTGCTAGTGTAGTGTTCCTAGGGTACAAGTGGCTTAGTTGTGTGTGGTGTTATTAATCGTGGTTCAAGTCCAGATTTGCTCCCCGTTCCTATGAAGTATTGTATGGAGGTTTAGTGGTTTTGTTGTGTGCGACATTAACTGTGTTAGAGTGAATTTGATGTGCTCTAGCTATGCCATTCTCGTTCCAAACATTGATGTGAAGCTACTATCAAAAAAAAAAAGGGGGGGGGGCCATACTGTTTTTGTAAATTGAAAGCACTGTGACTACAGATATGTTTTAGCACTTTCCAGGAACAAGGTTTCTAATCCAGTACCTTTTTTTTTCCCCCAGACCACTGTGATCAGGAGTTATTAATATGGCATAGAAATAACCTGATGAAATAAGAAAGGCTCTCTGCAGACACATTATGCCTCGACTTCCTCCTAAGGTACGTAACTTCTTGTTTTCAGGGAGGAACAGTTTGGAATTAGGAGTGGTAGAGGAGGTGTAGACCAGATGTTTGCTCTGAATAATTTATGTGAGAAATACAGAGAGAAAGAGTAGGGTTTGTGTGTTGCATTATGGACACAGAGAAAATGTATGTTAGGGTTGATAAAGGTGACTTTTGGAAGATTTTCCAAACATAAGTTGGGTGATGAAAGCTACAGGAAGCAGTAAGGAGTTTTTCTAGAGAGAATGGGGCATGTGTGAACAAGAAAGTATGATGTTGAGTGGTTCTAGGCAAAGGTGGGTCTGCATGTGTGTTGTCACTTTGTTTAATCTCTTCAGTGATGGGTTGATTAGGGGAAGTAAATGCAAGGATCTTGTAAAGAGGAGCAGGTCTCCAGTATGCTAAGGGTCGGGGTTGCTGTTTGCAGATAGCACAACTCTACCTGGTTTCAGAGTTTGGGAGAAAGAGTGAAAGGAGGGAGCTGAGAGTTGTTGCATGTAGAGCTAACTTTAAAGTAGAGAACTTGGAGGAAGTGAAATGTTGTAGATACCTGTGTGTGAACGTGACAGTGGATTGAACTGTGTGAGCAAAAGTGAAGGATATGGTGGGTGATTGAGCATATGTCCTGGATGTGTTGAGGATTGTGTGGTTATTAGGGTCTGTTAGGCCAAAGAGATGTCTGATGGGATAGTTTCCCAACAGTGTTGTGTGGATGCAAAGGGAAGTTGCTGTAAATACTAAAGAGTGGAGAAAGGTAGATGTTTTGGAAATAAAAAGCTTAAGAACAATATGTGGTGTGAGGAGGATTTATTATTGTTTGGAATGATAATGTAAGAAAGAGGTGTGGTAGTAAGCTGATTATTCTTGAAAAAGGTGAACAGGATGGGCCTAAATGATTTGGACAAGGATTTATCATTGAAGAGAGACAGTCTAAGAGGACATAGGCATTAGAAGTGATGGGAGTAAGTGGGAAGCCAAGAGAGAGATGGAAGAATGGATTGAAAGAGGCTATGAGTTATCAAGGCTTGAACATGTGGGAGGGTGTGTGGTGTGTCTGAGATAGAATGAAATTAAGTGATTTATACAGGGGGCAGTGGGTTGAACTAAAGTATACGAAGTGGTGTGGGGAAATCACAGAAAAGTCTTTGGTACTTGGCTGTGAATAGATGCTTTGGTCTTGAGATGTATTATATATAACAGCTCAAGAGTGGATGTGAACAAATGAAATATCTGTGTGCTACTTATGATGCTGTGAGTCTGCTGGATGGTTAAACAGGGACATGAATTTTTACCTTTCAATTAATGTGTGCCACTGCTGCCTAAGAGCACATTGATTGATGTGTTCTGCTGTTTAAGGTTAAGGAACTAGACCAGGAAAGAAACAAGCTTCTTGCTCACTAGATCTTGAACCTCAAGTCCCTTATTGTCCCGACTGTTTTCACAATATCTAAATACCGTCATTTACTGATAAAAGTGGCCATTATTTTCTGTTCTGGTACAGACTTTATATCAACCACACCATTACATTTACTGAAAGTTCATGATTAAAAACAGTAAAACCAGCAACAATGTACAGTTATGTAATAACGTCTTCATCATGGTGCATTCTTTTAATTGTGACTTTTCTAGCTTTTTCAAGCGTACTCTCATCCTAAATTATAGATTTCTGCTAAATGATCACATAATGTTTGTTTACCTATTGTGTCTGCAAGGGAACTCATAAGAAACTAGCCTTCTTGTTATTTTCATATGAAGCTTATCTCTACAACTTTTCCAAGAATGAAGTCCTTAGTATCAGTGGCTACAACTGTTATCATCACAGGATTAATTAACTACTCATTCATCCATTGGAGATAATTAATACACCCTCAAGGGTATGTGCTCCACCAGTTCAACAACCTTGCTTTGAACCAATGTTCCTCTACTGATTATCTGATTCGTTATCATGTTTCTCCATGATTCCTTCATGTTCATCTAGAGTTGTACCACCAAAGGACCCTTTTGCTTTGTATGAAAAATAATGTTATTATTGTTTATTATAGATAAACTACACACAGCATGAGAGTGATGAGAATGATGAGGAAGAAGAAACTCAGAGCCAGTCTCAGAGGAAAAGCCAGCTGTCATCTGAGGCTAGAACCAAATATGCTGGTCTTGTTTGCAACTACTTGTTAACAGCCGAGTCTAAGAAGGTATACATAAAATCTTTTGATATTATTTGAAATCGATAGACATTCATTTATTCTGTAACCTAATGTTGATAGATACACTTTGTTGAATGTCGTTGAACATTTTATAACATGGCATTTCTTATCTGAAAGAGCTATAAGATGCTCTGTTATACAGTGTTTCTCAAGGAAACATAATAAACTGTCCTTTGTGTGTGTGTTTAATTGTATGTGTGATTACCCATTTGTTCTTACCCTTATAACATGGAGGGAGGTTTTCTATTCATGGAGCCCTATGGCTGCCATCTTTTTAACTCGCAACTTTTTTATAGCTTTTCAACCTTTTCTGCTGTTTTCAGAGAACTTGTTTCTTTCAGCTACCATTTGATAGGTTATCTCTGGTCATGGAGAAACATGGATACCTAACATAGGAGCCTTTGCACAGATCCTGCTTGAGCTCAGTGGCATCTATTACTGATTTTGATCTACGAGAATTACCAACAATTGTTCTGTATCCCCATTCAGAGGATTTCTGTTTTTTATATACCTAGCATTAAGTGAATGTTATTAAGTTTTAATGGTGTTTTAAGTTTTAATGGTGTTTTAATGATGTAACATAATCCAGAAAGTACATTTATCAAGAATAAAAGGTGAAATATTAAATTTATAAAAACACAGGTCATAATTATGTAAATGGTGCTTTTGATAATTGAAATTCGGTAGATACTATTTATTTGGGTTGCAGCTTGGCTTTACCTATCTTTTCTTCTATGTCAGAGACCAGCAGCTGTATGATCTTCATATTGAGTGTTGATTTGGTTCTTTTATGTACAACTAACAGAATCTGTTTTATAATGTTACAAGAACATCATCATTTTTTACAAAACTCTTTGCAGTCAGTGCTGTAATTGTGATAATGGTGTAAGTGAATTATTTCCCATACGTCATCATAATTACATTGAAATTTCTACTATACTTGGTGCGATAGTGATACGCATTTATTAGAAACCATACTTCAAATTTTGAATTTTGATAATTTCCTGGGCAAGCAATATGTGGTACAATACTCTCTCATGATGCTGCACTGTGGCAGGGAGCCACAGCTTTCAGTCAGCCATGTGATCACAAATGCAAACAACCCTTGCTCTACAGTGTACTGTGTTGCTTGCATTTCTTGTATTTTGTGTTTTGGTTTTTTTGCATTGTCATGTTTACAAAATGCCCATCTGTTTCTCCTACTTCTGGCAAGAAGAAGAGGAAGGCAGTTACTCTTGAGATGAAATTAAAGATAATTGCTCAGCATGAAGTTATACATGAGGCACCAAGGAAGTTCACAGCAAAGAAACACTTTCTCATAAAATAGGCATTGTGTTAGATGATTTTGTCCAAATGTAGGGTAATTAAAGTGTTCTGAGAACATTTCAGGTAGGATATGCTAAGCTATGCATAGTGATCAATAGGTTAGGTGTACAGTATTAAATGTATTTTCAACCTCCAGTGGATTTATCGGAACGTAACCCCATCATAAGTTGAGGAGCATCTCTACTCATGATATTACTGAAAGGATTCTGATCAGTATATATAAAGTATCTATCAGTATTGAGTATGTGGACAGCTCATTTACTGGTTTGTGACATGGAAGAAAAATGCAGAATAAGCCAAGTCACTGACTACAGTGAAAAATCAACAAGTATTTGCCAAATTCTGATCTAGTTCATAGTTCATTCACAAAGATTCCTTGCTTTTGTGTGGGCTATAGATAAGAGTTGTGCGGAGGAGGGTGGATGTGCTGGAAATGAGATGTTTGAGGACATGTGGTGTGAGGTGGTTTGATCGAGTAAGTAATAATAGGGTAAGACAGATGTGTGGTAATAAAAAGAGTGTTGTTAAGAGAGCAGAAGAGGGTGTTTTGAAATGGTTTGGTCACATGGAGAGAATGAGTGAGGAAAGATTGACCAAGAGGTTATATTTGTCAGAGGTGGAGGGAAGAAGAAGTGGAAGACCAAATTGGAGGTGGAAAGATGGAGTGAAAAAGATTTTGAGTGATCAGGGCTTGAACATGCAGGAGGGTGAAAGGCGTGCAAGGAATAGAGTGAATTGGAACGATGTGGTATACCAGGGTCAACGTGCTGTCAATGGATTGAACCAGGGCATGTGAAGCGTCTGGGGTAAACCATATATGTATATGTGTGTGTGTGTACATATATGTATACGTTTAGATGTATAGGTATGTATATTTGCATGTGTGGACTTGTATGTATATACATGTGTATGTGGGTGGGTTGGGCCATTCTTTCGTCTGTTTTCTAGCGCTACCTCACTAACGCAGGAGGCAGCGACAAAGTATAATATAATGACATATACCACAGTTATAGATAGTTATTACATCTCAAACAGGTTCCCTCTCTGGACCATAGGGCAGAGGCTCACTTGGACTGTTTTGTTTGTTTGCTTTATTGGTATAAGTATCACATATACGAAAAAGTACAGAATGAAATGAAAATAGTATTGTGCATCATAAAAAGAACTGATCAAAAATCTGGACAATTTTGTTAGAATTTTGCCAAGACAGAATTTATTAGTCATTGGTTCTGTTATTCTTAATTTGTGTACACTTACCTGTATTTTGACATTGTGCATATACTTAGGGGTACAACACAGTGAAACCCTATTTTGATGGATCCTTTGTACCTCATCAGATCAATATTAGGACCTAATGGAAAAATCCTTAAATTCCATTACATTGTGATTTTAGTCTAAGGTTCACTTTTAACTCAGTGGGCATGGGTTAAGGATATGCCTAAGTGACTGAAAGAACTGTATGTGCCTATTCATGCTATGGAACTGGGAGTAGGTTTCATGATGATAGATAAATAGAAATGGATGCAGAATATTAGAAAGACTTGTCTGTAACTTTAACTTTGTACAGAGATTCCAAAATTTTTTCAGATACCTGTAAGGAGAGCAGATATCCGCAAAATTGTGTTGAAAGAACATGGACGACATTTCTCTGCAGTTATGGCAGAAGCAGCAGTTATGTTGAAAAAGGTAAGGATATGATGATGTGTACAAGTGAGGCCACTTCTTTGTATGCTCCTGATGTTGCCTCACAGATGCAGGAAATGGTGAATATGTATGAAAAATAATAAATTCAAGTCATTAGCACATTTTCTGTTTACTCTCATTTCATTTTATAGTACATGGGATGGAGTAGGTGCATAAAGCTAGATATGTAAATTTGATATGGTGTTGTCTGACCTATTTATTTGGATGTTCAGGTATCTTTAACTGATTGGTGAGAAACATGATTTTCCTTGTAGCTTGCACCTGTCACAAAACTGAAACATTTGTCTAATATACATATTTAATTTTTTGCAGGTTTATGCTTACAGAGTAGTTGCATTAAAAAAGAAAAATAATTTCATCTTGATCAACAACCTTGGTACCAGCTACTCTGATAATGACAATTCATCAAATAATGAAACTGCCAAGATGGGCCTTCTTACAGCAATACTGACTGCCATATTTATGACTGGAGAGGTAATGCAGGAAGGTGAGAACCTTAAGTAGTAGCTCCTTTAATGTTGTTTTCAAATTCTTTCATTCTGTTTGCCCTGTATTTGTGCAGCTCACATGATTATATAAAACTTACAGACTGTTTTCCCTCCTTTTTTGAGGTAGAGAACAAATGTTGGTCATTTTGCACATCTCATTAGTTTAAGTCTGATGTGCTGTACATTGGAAACTTGCAAGATAACTTTCTCCATTGACTTTTTGTATTTTATCTGCTGTTCTTTGTTTTAAGGTCCTATGCGAGAATACCTGAAAAAGCTCAGTGTTGATGTAGACACAAAAGAAGTTCATCCAGTATTTGGAAACGTTTCAAAACTTATATATCAGGTGAGATGAAGTGGTACATCATTTACAATTTCTCTTTCTTTTTTTTCTTTTTTTTTTCTGTAGTGTTACATGCTGTTATTACATGTATGTTATGCCCTAGAAATAAAGATGATTATGTGCATTTATATGTGAAGTGTATAAAGATGATTACAAAAACTAAAGTTATATTTTATACTTTTCTAGGAATTTGTCAAACAGAAATATATAGATATTACTCAGGACACAGCAACAGATCCACCCACCCGTGAGTACCGCTGGGGAGAGAGGGCCCACCAGGAGCTCTCCAAGAGGAATGTAATTGATCTAGTTTGTAAGGTTAGTTATCTCTTTTTTAGTGCAGGCTATGTAACTGGCAGAGGATCATAGGGTGAATGCTAGGTATTTTTTCTGCTTCCCCTGAAAATTCCTGAGCCATTTCTACCCACTTCAAGCTATGTTTCACTTAGAACTGGAACATCAAGGTTTCTCTAATCGAGCATATTACCTATCTGTCCCATCTTTTATCGTAATTACAACATACAGTCAGACACCCTAGCATAAACCTTCATTGACAAAACCTCACATGGCTTTTCCTCCTATCCTTCCCTTTTATGTATTTATTTACTATACTTTGTCGCAGTCTCCCGCATTAGTGAGGTAGCCCAAGGAAACAGACGAAAGAATGGCCCATCCCACCCACATACACATGTATATACATACACGTCCACACGCCCATATACATACCTATACATTTCAACGTATACATATATATACATACACAGACATATACATATATACACATGTACACAATTCATACTTGCTGCCTTTATTCATTCCCGTCACCACCCCACCACACATGAAATGACAACCCCCCTCCCCCTGCATGCGCACGAGGTAGCGCTAGGAAAAGACAACAAAGGCCACATTCGTTCACATTCATTCTCTAGCTGTCATGTATAATGCACTGAAACCACAGCTCCCTTTCCACATCCAGGCCCCATAAGTCTTTTCATGGTTTAACCCAGATGCTTCACATGCCCTGGTTCAACCCACTGACTGCACGTCAACCCCGGAATATCACATCGTTCCAATTCACTCTATTCCTTGCACGCCTTTCACCCTCCTGTATGTTCAGGCCCCAATTGCTCAAAATCTTTTTCACTCCATCCTTCCACCTCCAATTTGGTCTCCCACTTCTCCTCGTTCCCTCCACCTCTGACACATGTATCCTCCTTTGTCAATCTTTCCTTACTCATTCTCTCCATGTGACCATACCATTTCAAAACACCCTCTTCTGTTCTCTCAACCACACTCTTTTTATTACCACACATCTCTCTTACCCTTTCATTACTTACACGATCAAACCACCTCACACCACATATTGTCCTCAAACATCTCATTTCCAACATGCCTCGCAACCATATAACATTGTTGGAACCACAATTCCTTCAAACATACCCATTTTTGCTTTCCAAGATAATGCTCTTGCCTTCCGCACATTTTTCAATGCCCCCACAACTTTCGCCCCCTCCCCACCCTGTAACTGACTTAGTCTACCATGGTTCCATCTGCTGCCAAATCCACTCCCAGATATCTTAAACACTTCACTTCCTCCAGTTTTTCTCCATTCAAACTTACCTCCCAATTGACTTTTCCTTCAACCCTCCTGTACCTAATAACCGTGCTCTTATTCACATTTACTCAGCTTTCTTCTTTCGCTCAGTTTACCAAACTCAGTCACCAGCTTCTGCAGTTTCTAACCAGAATCAGCCACCAGTGCTGTATCATCAGCGAACAACAACTGACTCACTTCACAAGTCCTTTCATCCACAACAGAGTGCATACTTGCCCCTTTCTCCAAAACTTGCTTTCATCTCCCTAGCAACCCCATCCATAAACAAATTAAACAACCATGGAGGCATCATGCACCCCTGCCCCAAAGACATTCACTGAGAACCAATCACTTTCCTCTCTTCCTACTCGTACACTGCCTTACATCCTCGATAAAAACTTTTTACTGCTTCTAGCAACTAGCCTCCCACACCATATATTCTTAATACCTTCCACAGAGCATCTCTATCAACTCTTATCATATGCCTTCTCCAGATCCATAAATACCTTCTCCAGATCCATAAATGCTACATACAAATCCATTTGCTTTTTTAAGTATTTCTCTCATACATTCCTCAAAGCAAACACCTAGTCCACACATCCTCCACCACTTTGAAACCACACTGCTCTTTCTCAGTGTTATGCCCTGTACATGCTTTCACCCTCTCAATCAATACCCTCCCATATAATTTCCTAGGAATTCCTTCCTTTTTAAAACATGATAATAAAAGAGGATAGGGTTCCCAATCTCCCTTCTCACTGTAAATTGCTTTATCCTTGTCTCCAGTGATAATATATAGTTGAAATTAGCAAACATATGAACAGTGAAATTGAGAGAGGGATATTGGTTTAAAAAAAAAACAATTAGCAGGGTGCTGGGATGAAAGTCTTTTGGTGTGGTGTGGTCATGTAGAATGGATGGAAGGTGAGAATTTAGTCAGGAGAGTTAATAACTATTTGTCTGTCTGTCTATCTCAGATGCCTGTTTCCAACTGGAATAGAATCTCTATAACTAGTGAACTCCATTGCCACTTCTCAGCCTTTAGTGTGTCACCCATAACAGGCCACTGGCAGAGGGCAATTCTAACACAGGGAAGAGAGGTAGACTGCATAAGAGATGGATACTGCAGAGAGAATTATATTGGGCTAAGGTTATTTCAGATGTCTCAGGATGAAATGAAAGTGTTTTGTGCATAGAGGTGGCATGAATGGAAATATTGGTCTCACAACTCAATTAGTGTACAAATAGAAAAAGTAGTACTTTATGTAAGTCAGGAATTTCATGATTCAATTTAATACACTGCTCATAGATTGAAAGTGTGTATTATTGCTATATGATCCTGTATATACTTCATTTTCCTTATGGATTGGGAATAGGATTAATGATGATAGATAGATGGATGGATAGATAGGTAATAAGTTTAGTCTGAATGAGAGGGCTGACCAGGGTGTGCTGGCATGATATGGAGTATATAGAAACGATATGAGTTTCAGTACATTATACACGACAGTATGAGATTCTATTCCTGATGCTCTGTCTCAAATGTTGGAAAGGCAATTGGTTATGAAAAAAAGAAATAAGCAGTTATCGCTAATTAATTATGTTTGTATCCAAATGATGTTTGCCATACCCTTAATTGGGAAGATCATTCAGTGTACACCCAAGAAAAAAATTATCATCACCCAGGAAAAAAAATATCATTTGAAATTGGTTTTCATGCATCATGTTTTATTTGTGGAAAAATACCTGGCAGCATGGTGCGTTGTATAGTCTTAGAAGGCAGATGATATGATTTGCCACCTTTGTAACCCTCTGGTACTGAGAATGGAAGGATGCAACTTGTAAGACTGACTCATGCTGGCTGACATACAATTTCCCCACTATGAATGAGTAAAAGGATTTGTTCTGCATGTTGATCCTGATGCATAAATTTTCTTTTTTTTATATATATATGTATGTATGTGCAGCACTCCATATTAAAGTGATGAAACAAGTGTCATGACAAAATCTTAAATGCATACACTTGCAGTCAGCCATGAACACGTGAAATATTACAATTTTCCCAGTCTGTTTAAAGTTTCCTTCCTTACCTTTATCAGAATCTTTATCACCTCTACATATGCATATCTGTTTGTGCATAATTTTGCACTTTCTTATCACACAGTTGTATTTCGTTGTGCAAGTAATTTGCACATATAACGTGCACAGCAATATGCCAAGGTAATTTTTCAAGTGTTTGTTATCCAGCAACACAGACTTTTCATGCATGAAGATGGTTTCCACGTGAAATGTTTAGAAAAGGCTGTACATTTGACCTCCTTTCATGAATGTAGGAAAAGGGAAATGTTAGTTGTGACATAGTTCCCAGGAATACCTTTTAATTGCTTTTAAGAAAATTGCCTAAAAAATATTTATGTCACGCTTCATACTTATTTACATATTGAGATTTGGTCACAAATCTCATCCTTTTCCTAATTGAGATACTTAGAAATGATATGAGACCAGAGGTAATTAATCACCCTTCACACCCAGTTACTCATTGAGATTTTGATTGAAAATCTTTGTCCTTATCCTTGGTCAGGTATATGGAAATAACATGAGACCAGAAGTTTGGACATCGCAGTGGAAGATTGTACTAAGAGAAGAGAATGGGCCACAGGAGACAAATCCAGAACCCAGTAGATCACACAATTCTTAGATTTTGAATTCTGCTTATTTAGCCTGCGTTCTTGGTTTTCACAAGTGTTTCATTTTGATTTAGATGCGTAGTTATTAGTAATTTTAAGGTTATTGCCTTCAGTTAAATGGTTATGGTACACAGATGTGTAATATCAACTGTGTAGGTACTAAATTTTATAAGATTGTAACAAATATTCCCATACTATGCCTTTGGACTCTGGATTCCATTAAAATTAAAGAAACAGACTTTAATATCATCAAAATCACAGACTAACTGGTTTTAAGATTATGTAACTAGATATTTAAGACTAATGTTTCATATTATGCACATGAAAAAACTTCATGTTGGAGATGACCACAAAAATTGCTCCTTAGCGAACCAATTATGATTTCTCACAGCTCATTTAGTTGTCCTAATTGATGACCTTGTTTTGCACTTGTCTGACACCCTGTTTGTTGTAGGTGACTAAAAGGGGTGAGAGCGAGTGACTGGAAATCCTCTCCTCCAGTTTTTTATTTTCCAAAAGGAAGAACAGAGAAGGGGGCCAAGTGAGGATATTACCTTTAAGGCTCAGTCCTCTGTTCTTACCGCTACCTTGTTAATGCGGGAAATGCCGAATGTATATATATATATATATATATATATGGAAAGCTGTGTAGGTATGTATATTTGCGATAATGATACAGTAAGTCATTACTTCACAACCATTGTGCCATAACTGTTACTAGTGTGCTATGGCACTTTTCTGATTAGAAAAATTTAACATATCTCTGTCGTAAGCAACAACTGCAATGATTATTTTATGAAAAGGTACCTTATAACTGTGGTGTTGTACTCAGCATGTACTTTGAGAGACATGAAGCAATAAGCAAAGGCTAATATTTGTTTATATACTCACATCTAGTTTGAGAGACATGAAGCAGTAAGCAAAGGCAAATATTTGTTTATATACTCACATCTAGTGCCTATGTATTATGGTATTCAAATTGTTTTGTAGATCACTTGAATTACATGTTATTAGAATGTCACTACATTTGTTTTGCTATACTTATCATGTGTTTTTCGCAACCTCGCTAACGTGGGATAAGTTAGATGTGTATGAAAAAAAATAATCATGTGTTTGTGTAGAAAAATTTTCATTTTCCTTCCTTTCAGTGAATAATGGTTAGTAACAGAAGAATACTGGCAAAATTTAATTCATTATGCTGTGAGGATCAAGCAGACTTAAGAATGTGAAATGAAGTAAACAAGGTTGAGAAGCCCTGCATGAAGTGATGTGTTGGAAATATTACATAGAAAGATAAAAGTGAATGTATGGGTGGTGAATTAACAAGGATAGGCATGGATTCTCAGTATGGTAATGCTTGAAGGTATGTAGTTATACGCTTTCCTTAATCCAGTTTCTTTTTTGTGGAGGACCTTTTGTTTGTATCTTATTGATAGTTTCTTGGATTCTTTCAAATATGTTCTTGCATAAGAAAATGGTGATTGTATTTACATGCAACAGCAAAAAAATAGAGGGCACATATTGAATTCTTATCATGGAAAACCCTAAACAGTAGTGATATTAGATCATATAATTTGATAGAATAAGAGTTTCAGACAAAAATGACATAAAAAAAGTGTAGAAAATGGTATTTTATATAAAAAAGTGTAGAAAATGGGTTTTTATCCCCATTCCATTGCTCTGTGCAGAAACTTTAACTGGAGAAAGTGGTTTAGAATTTAAGTTTTTTTTATTAGTCACTCTAACTCCTGCAATTCACCCATATTGTTTAGCAGCACTGGTGGTTGAATCTTTATGGCAGCATTATTTGCATTATTTGTGCTGTGTCCAGACCTCTGCTCTGCTCTCTCAAAATATATGCTTAATTGTGGTCTTTTTAAGAGACATTGGTCCTCTTATTTGTTTCACTCATTAGTCCTTTCATGTGTTCCACTCATTGGTCCTCATATCTGTTCCACTCACTGATCTCTTCTGTTCTCCCCACTAGTTCTATAATCTGTTCCATCATCTATTTCTTTTTTCCACATATTGGTCACGTTTTCTCTTTAATTTGCTTGACCTGAAGTCTATTACACGTACTCTACCCACAGTCTTCTCCCATGGGTTCTTTCTTCTGTTTCATATACTAGGCCTCTTCTCTCAATTTACTGCCCCTACTTTTTTCACCCACCTGATTTTGTGCATTCTGTTCCCATTTAGTAATTCAATTTTTTCATTATATTCACTTCCATTCATTGACCATAATGTGTTTCATCCATGAGTCCTATTCCTACTCCATGCATTAGGTCCAGTCTTGTGTGCCACATAAAAGCTCTGTCCTTTACTCCACCTACTTATCCTTTCTTTTTTACCCTCTGGTTCTGCCCTTTCTTCCACTCACAGCTGTCTTATGTTCCACCCATTGGTCATGTCATCTCTGGCACCCACTACTGCTGTCCTATATTCCACCCACTGCTGCTCTCTTATGATCCACCCACCGGTGTTGCCCATGCTCCACCTGCTGATGCAGTCCTATGTTCCACCCACTAGTGCTCTTCTATATTCTACTCACTGATGGTGTCCTGTGTTCCAGCCACTGTTCCAGTTAGATGATCCATCCACTAATGCTGTCTTGTGTTCTACCCACTGATCCTGTCAGATGTTCCATCCACTAATGCTGTCCTATGTTCCACCTACTCATCCTTTCTAATGTTCCACCCACTGATGCTGTTCTATATTCCACTCCTTGATGCTGTCTTATATTCCACCCACTGATCCTTACCTCTGTTCCACTCACTGTTCTTGCTGTATGCTCTGCTCCACCCACTGGTCCTGTCCTCTGTTCCACCCTCTGCTTCAGTCTCAGTTTCCAGCCACTGGTTCTCTTGCCTGTTCCACCCACTGATCTTTTCCTGTGTTCTCCCCACTGGCCCTGTCCTCTTTTCCACCCACTGGTCCTGCCCTCTATTCCACCCACTAGTCCAGTCCTGTGTTCCACTCTCTGCTTCTGTCACATGTTCCACTCAGTGTTCTTGTCCCTGTTCCACTCACTGATCCTCTCCTCTGTTCCATTCACTAGTCATTTATTTATTATACTTTATCGCTGTCTCTCGCGTTAGCGAGGTAGCACAAGGAAACAGATGAAAGAATGCCCCAACCCACCCACATAGACATGTATATACATACACATCCACACACAGCACATATACATACCTATACATCTCAACGTATACATATATATACACTCACAGACATATACATATATACACATGTACATAATTCATACTGTCTGCCCTTATTCATTCCCGTCGCCACCCCGCCACACATGAAATGACAACCCCCTCCCCCCGCATGTTTGCGAGGTAACACTACGAAAAGACAACAAAGGCCACATTCATTCACACTCAGTCTCTAGCTGTCACGTATAATGCACCGAAACCACATCTCCCTTTCCACATCCAGTCCCCACAAAACTTTCCATGGTTTACCCCAGACGCTTCACATGCCCTAGTTCAATCCATTCATAACATGTTGACCCTGGTATACCACATCGTTCCAATTCACTCTGTTCCTTGCATGCCTTTCACCCTCCTGCATATTCAGGCCCTGATCGCTCAGAATCTTTTTCATTCCATCTTTCCACCTCCAATTTGGTCTCCCACTTCACCTCGTTCCCTCCACCTCTGACACATATATCCTCTTTGTCAATCTTTCCTCACTCATTCTTTCCATGTGACCAAACCATTTCAAAACACCCTTTTCTGCTCTCTCAACCACACTCTTTTTGTTACCACACATCTCTCATACCCTTTCATTACTTACTCAATCAAACTATCTCACACCACATATTGTCCTCAAACATCTCATTTCCAGCACATCCACCCTCCTCCGCACAACTCTATCTATAGCCCACGTCTCGCAACCATATAACATTGTTGGAACCACTATTTCTTCAAACATACCCATTTTTGCTTTCCAAGATAACGTTCTCGACTTCCACACATTTTTCAATGCTCCCAGAACTTTCACCCCCTCCCCCACCCTATGATTCACTTCTGCTTCCATGGTTCCATCTACTGCCAAATCCACTCCCAGATATCTAAAACACTTCACTTTCTCCAGTTTTTTTCCATTCAAACTTACCTCCCAATTGACTTGTCCCTCAACCCTACTGTACCTAATAACCTTGCTCTTATTCACATTTACTCTCAGCTTTCTTCTTTCACACACTTTACCAAACTCAGTCACCAGCTTCTGCAGTTTCTCACCCGAATCAGCCACCAGCGCTGTATCATCAGCGAACAACAACTGACTCACTTCCCAAGCTCTCTTATCCACAACAGACTGCATACTTGCCCCTCTTTTCAAAACTTGCAGTCACCTCCCTAACAACTTCATCCATAAACAAATTAAACAACCATGGAGACATTATGCACCCCCGCCGCAAACCAACGTTCACTGAGAACCAATCACTTTCCTCGCTTTCTACACGTACACATGCCTTACATCCTCGATAAAAACTTGTCACTGCTTCTAACAACTTACCTCCCACACCATATACTCAGACTCCATCTCCTTCTCACATCACCACTACTTGTTATCACCTCCTCATTAGCCCTCTTCACTGATGTTCCCATTTGTTCCCTTGTCTTGTGCACTTTATTCACCTCCTTCCAAAACATTTTTTATTCTCCCTAAAATTTAATGATACTCTCTCACCCCAACTCTCATTTGCCCTTTTTTTTTGCCTATTGCACCTTCCTCTTGACCTCCTGCCTTTTTCTTTTATACATCACCCAGTCATTTGCATTATTTCCCAGCAAAAATCGTCCAAATGCCTCTCTTTTCTCTTTCACTAATAATCTTACTTCTTCATCCCACCACTCACTACCCTTTCTAATCTGCCCACCTCCCACCATTCACTGGTATTCAATATTCCATCCACTAGTATTGTCCAATATTCTGCCCACTGATTTTGTCCTTTCCATCCACTTGTCTTATCCTATATTCCACCTGCAGTTCTCTCCTTCATTCCACCCACTTTTCATGATTTCTGTTCCATTCCATCCATTTCCCCGCTTGCTTCTGTTCCACACACCAATCCTGTCTTCATTTGTTTATCAATCTTGTAGTCATCTTTCCCATTCACTGGTCCTGCTGCCATTTGTTTCATTCACTGGTCCTCCCCTTTTGTGTTGTCTTTGACAATGTGTGCATCCCTCGTCAAGGGATAGGATTGCTTTCACTATTGTGCACAAGCACCTTTTTGCTATTGTCATTTGTGCGTTCCCAAAGGCAGTGGTGCTTGAGGAGTCAGGTGGCACCTGTGCTTGGTCATATCACAGCTCTTGCCTCCTCCTATTGTTGTGGAGATGATTGTCCACATCCATGTTCTCTTGTTGCTTGCTGCTGTCATTCAGAACACTCACTCCAGACTCTAAGAGTGTATCGAAGTGCAGCAAAGGGTGGGATAGTGTATTACATAGTTTATCATTTATTTCTGTTTTGCAAAATTCCATGCAGGCTTACTTTACCAATGCATGGCTTTTCTTCCATTCTTTATCCTGCTGGCTGTAATAGCTGGAGGGTGGGAAGAAAACTTTCTCACTAGTCTGTCCTTCCTATATCCACTTAGTATAGGAATCGATGAAGTTCATAGCAGATAACGTGAACCAAGGGGCGCCTCTCTATTGTCTGTCTGCCTCATGTACTCTCTAATCAAGCGGGGTCCCATCATGGCCAGGCCTGGATGGAAAGCTGATAAATTCTAAAAGAGAATGATATTTTAAGAATATATACTTGTATTTGTAAATCCATATAAAAACGACTTTAAAGCATAGACAATCATTGATTAGTAATTAATGGGGAATTGTATGGCTAAGCTGCCACCATTGAATTGTTAATAAGTCTGTAATAAACGGTAACGTTCAGGATAAAGAAAAAAAAAGTGTCCTTGACAAGTATGTGTGTAGAGATTACTAAATAAAGACACGCATGACATGGCTGTCCGTCCGTACGTCCTCGGGATAGAGATACGGTTAGAGGTTGCCAAATGCACGATCAACCCCCCCTCCCCCTATATATTTGTTAGTAATTCATTCACATCATTGGGAGAATAGAAATTGCTGGGGTGAAATGTTTTAGGGAAAATATTTTCATCTTAAAGCATTAAGGCTCTGCCAGCAATGCAGGGGATATACTATGAGAGGGGAAAATGGCTGGAAGAGTTTTAAAGTCACTGGACAATGGTATCTGTTGTTCACTGTGTGGTGGCCAGGCAGGGAGGTCGCGGTGTGCGAGGGAGGAATGGCATGGGTTTGAGGAATTACGATGAGTTTCTTCTTCCAAAGGGCAAGACTAACCCGTAGTGCTTATTGCAGGAAAATATAGAATTATGAAGAACGAGTTAGAATTGTTTAAAAAAAAGAGTTTGAAGACTTATTATATGTTTGTGGACTAAAATCCAGAAGCCCGCAAGGCGGAGAAAAGACAGAGCTACCTGGGCCAAAGGAGTGAGTTTGACAACTACTGAAGTTCTCTGTCACTGACCCTCTGGGAGGGAATGGTGGTGGTGAGGGAGGATGTGGTAGCCATTCACAGGAGAGAGCAGATGAAGGCCCGAATCTATTAGTTCATATGGAGGTATACTACTGGAAATGGAGCGGTAAATTAATCTTAGGAAAGAATACAAGGAAAGACATTGTGATGACTGTAGATAAAGGGAAGATTGCAATTAAAGCTGTATAGCTGAAAGACACAACATGAAGGAGAAAGTCAGTTTTGCCCAAAGGTGAACTCGGAACCATCCATTGTAGGGAAATGAAAATGGAAGACAAGAATTAAATGTAAAGCTGGATGAAGATCCGTAATTTAACAGAGGCTATACAGAGCAAGGTAGGGTATGTAATTACAAGAGAATGTGATTCATTTGCTAGGGGAACGGTAATGATCATCGCCTTCATATAAAGTCGGTGGGGATCACCCTTCACCGGATAGTTCAACAAATGGTGAGGTAGTAGAAAGAGGAGTGCACGGCAGACAGTAGATGCGAGGTGTGGAAGTCACTTACGTGACCAGTGGATCCACACAATCGCAGTTAAAGTTTGAAAATATGAATATAGGAAGTATAAGTTCTAATACTGGAGAAAAACGCTTCCTGCTCGAATCATCACAACCCAAACCAGCTCTCGAGAACACATGTCACATCAGGAGCCACCCAATCATCACCAAGCATTCCACAGTTGCCTCAAATTGCTGGTGCTTTACAGCCATTGTTGACCAGAAAGTACAACCAGACTCGCCAGCCAGGACTAGTACCAAGCAGCGGCTTGGAGAATGACCCCCACATGCAACATCTGTCTGTCCTGGCTATTTAAAATAGGAAACCGGGGCTATGATGTCCCAAGACGGTCCGAACTTATGTGTTCCTCTAAACCATGATGAAAACTACCAAACTAATCCCAGAACCGCTCACCTCAAAGGAAATCCTTGTGGCTTACCTCAGCTACTTATGCAAAATGTTTTGCTGTCATGTATTATAAACTTTTTTTTCTCACGCATCTCTAATAGCTGAGATGTTTTTCATAACTATATAAATAACTGAGAAATCGAGGATAGACTGAAGAATCCTTTGACTGCTTGCATCATTTGGTTATCGTACTTTCCAGAAGGGAAAGTCAACGTGAAGGAAACCAGGTCGGAAGATTGTGCGGGAGGCGGTTGAGGGAGGAGGTAATTGGGCGCCTGGTGATGGCCGTGCGTGGCGGCAGCTGTACGCAGCGTGGAGGTCCACGTGACTGGGTTTGAACCATAATGGAATTTATGAAACCTTTGGCTGCTTTATCTTATACTTCATCTACGAAATGTGAGAAACACTTAAAACATATAAGACTGGCATCTCTAAACAGGAATTAAATTTACTACGAAAGATGGGTGGTAGCGTCTTAAACCGCATGTTAAGCAACGTGATGCCAGATATTATTGAAGATAAAAGTTTCCATACGCCGCTAGATAGCAATTTTTATTTTTTTTTCATGTTATTGTAATAATTCTTTTCACTAACTCTTTTGATGATTAGGGACAGTATTAGTATGTCATATATGTTTTTCGTCAAAAAATACCTTGAAAGGCAACAGCTCACAGTGTACAAGTTCGTAAAACTGAATATTCCTCATCCAGTATGCTGTTGTTTTTATGTCGTAGATGGCTATTGACATATTTTTGTCATCTGCTGGCAGTGCGAGGAAGCAGAAATAGGGAAGGAATTGTTTTATATAGGAATAAGGGACGCATTTATCTAATGTACCCTTTAGTAATCTTAGATTTTTAATTTTAATTAGTGACATCTTGATTTGTACTCGTACATTACTTATTTTTTTTCGAAATTATTACTGCTCTTAGTGTATTTTCTCGTTAATTTCATGCCTTTACCATGAGGTGACGTGATTGGATGCAGTGCCAAATGGTGTAGAACTTAGAACAAGCCATAGATTCAGAATTTCGGGTTCGTGTATGCTATAGCGAAGACTTGGCGTATACAGTTACCAATCTTTTTGAAGGGAAGCCGTATTAACTGGGGTACTTTTTATCCGGGGATATATTGATTCATCCATTATGGTCGTGGCGAAAGCAGAAAACGGGGACCCGCGCCCCAACACCCAACGTCCTGCTGGCTCGTGGCCAAAGGTAAATGCGGATTTTACGTAATGGCTGTTCTTGTTTTACTGGATGTTCGAGAGCATAAGTATATTCAGAATGTGCTATTGTATTTTAGCCTTCTGTGCTTGTCCGTAGTAAAGGAAGTTTGCTGATGACCACGAGGAAAAATGAAACCCTTGGGACTTGCCGTGTTTTGCTTTTCCTCGAAAAGGAGTCTGTATATGAATGTGCATGAATGCAGATTAGGTTAGTATACTTATTATGTATCCTTTATCTCTATATGTCTGAGTGCTGCTGAATGTTTCATTGTTGCATAAGTGGGGTATGGTACACGAGTAATTGATTATTGCATAACTGGTTTATATAATAGGGTACACAGTGGTGGGTGCAGTATGATTGAAGAGTTCCTGTCATGTATAGAGAAATGCCTGTAAAGGGCAATTTAAGGTCATCGTTTTGTACTTGCTCTCTGTAGCTACTTACAGTACAAAACGCTTGAAAAAAAGATGTGCTGTTTACTCTTTTCCCCCTCTTCCACTGGCCAACATAGTAGTATGTACTAACTTTAAGATCTTTTGTAGGACAACTAACCCACACAGAACCATATACAAGCCCTCACGGTGCTATGCACTAGGTGTTACGTACCAGTGCAAGTGGGCGGCACCTAGATGCTGTATGATGGTCCACACAGTGCTATATACTAGCCCAAGATGTCATGAAGTAGTTCACAAAGTACTGTGTCCTAGCCCTGTGATGCTATGTATTGTATACGAGCCTCAAAGTACAATGAATTAGTTTCTGACTAGGCTAGATACTGGTGGCATGGTTTTATCTTCTGGTCCAAATCGGAGTGCGCTCACCACTATAGTCCTGTGTGCTAACCGTGATGCAATACCCTCTTCCTCTTATCTCACCACCCTAGACTATTGATTTCACCTGGGAATGGTACAGGACAAGTCTTTGGTGTATAATCGTTCGAGTAAATGTATGTTTATCAGTTCATTTCAAATCGCTCAAGTCCTTTTTGTAAGAAAGTTCTGGTGTTACCCGGGACGCGCTATGTAACACACACACACACACACACACACACACACACACACATATATATATATATATATATATATATATATATATATATATATATATATATATATATATATATGAACAAGGCATTCAACACTCCCACGACCCATTCTCACACAGAAGATACTTGATACCTCCCGCCAAAAGTGACAAAAAATGGTTGGCCAACTTCATACCTGGCCGCCAAACCAGTCGTATAACAAAGGCACCTTTAGAATTCTCAAGCTGTACAGGTGCATTTCTTACACCAAGCCTTTTCAATATCTTCTTTCACGACCTTCAATCAGCTTCAACAGAATACAGTCTGAAGATCCTCTATTTCGCAGATCACCTTACAGTTATGCCATACCATCGCACCCCGACACAACCCATGCAACAGCAAACATGCAATAATGCAACATACAAATAGTGAACCCCTGACAGACATGAATCCAACCGGTCTCACAGAACGGGCAGCGTCTTCCTCTCAGCTTAAACTAACTAAACGCCATCACACCACATTGGGACTATGTTTTCACTTAAGAATTCATCCGCCACACCATAAACTAAGTGCCTGGTCACCCACCCAATCAAAATAAGATATAATGAAGCTGCAAACCACTAAAAGACAGACAGAACTGCAAAGAACACTGAATATATATACATAGAGAGAGAGAGAGAGATCGTTGGAGGTAGCTATATGGATGTATATACATACTGGTGTCAATAGGTGACGAAAACCACAATGAAAAAAAAAAGAAAACGGTCAAGAAAGAAAACGTCAGAATCTTGATAATATATCACCAAAACGAGAATTATAGAACTTCTGCGGCAAAAATTCAAGTAATGTTTTGGGGAACCAGAATGTGAAAGACATTTCGTTAAAGATGAACGGCTCGGTAAATGAATTATGGATTGATGGTGTTAGGAATTTACTGATTGCACAACAGGCATTGTTTGTCAGATGTACAGATGATTGATCCGCCCATCCCTCTATGGAGTACTGCTGACGCAAATGTGTCTAAATCATCTGGCTAGGTTAGGCAGCAGACGGCAAGCCGCTTACGTTAATAGATAATATATAAGCGCTAGAAATACCAGGTTTATCGACAGATGTGATGTTTTGCCTCCTGTGTCTCCTCAACAAGACTACAGTTCTTCGTTCTCATGTTTTACCAACATTTACAATGCTGTCTTTAAGAGACTGGTCTGTTATCACCGAATGGTATCTCAACCTGGTGTAACCTAACCCGGTTCGTCACCTGCATTCAGCAGCATCTGTCACCTGAACCCACGGTGTACCCTGCAACACGTGTCACCTGCATCACAGATCAGTACCACAGCGTACCATCTGCAGCAGATTGTCACTTGCATCACCATCACCTGCACCACAATGCATCAGATATACCAGTAAGCTTCACCAAGCGGAGCCCGGCACATCCTTTGCGGGGCAACACAATACCGACACTTTCCCCTCATCCCGTGAGTAAGAAGTCTAGGCAAAAAAAAGTACTTTCCTTCATCCTGTGCGTGAGGAGCCTAGACAACAATGGTGGTATTCCTCCTGTGGTTGAGGGACCTAGACAGCAAAGGTGCTTTCTGTCATACGCTGTGTGTATAGGGGCTTACATGTATACATTAAAGGAGCTTTTCCTCATCCTGTAAGTGAGGAGCCTAGACAACAGAGGTGCTTTCCCTCTTCTTATGAGCAAAAAGCCGAGATAGTAAAGGTGCTTTCCCTCGTTCTGTGAATGAGAAGCCTGGAAAAAGTGTTCCTTTTCCTTATCCTGTGATTGAGGGAATCCTTGCAAGTAAGGTTGCTCATCATCATCTGAGTATGAAGCCTAGACAATACATATACTACCCCTCAAACTATGAGCATGGAGACTAGACAGTAAATGAAATTTCCATTATCCTGCGAGGGAGTAGCCAGAGACGGCACCTCCGGACATACCCAAACGGCTAGGCTTTAGTAGGGTATTACCCGTCGTGGTGCTTACTTGGGAGGCGCACTGTACAAATCTCGTACAAATGCTAGCTGTTATGTTTTCACTTTACAGGGAGAATTACAAGATTCATTCCTATAATGTAGAAATTCTTCTCAACATGTTATCGGATTTCTCATTAGAGGATAGTATTACAGTATTGAAGCTTTACCAATATTTTTTTTTATCTATTTTTCTAACATCCTAACCTAGCTAAACCCTAACTCGGATAACCTAACCTTTACTAAACGTAAACTAACTAACCAGGGCGCTGAAAGTTTCGTTGAGATTAATCCTTGAAATGTTTTAGTAACCTAGATTAAATCTAACTCAAAATATCCCAGCGTACCCTTAATCTGGCCAGAATGGCACTGCGAAGCTAGTTGAAACTTGAAATATTTGCAATTGAATTGATATCTTAATGTTGAACTAATTATTTCCTTTAAATGGCTAACAGTCCACCAGGAACCAGGAAATATCCCAGCAAGTAATTTTTTTTTTCCGTTAGTATTATTATTGGTCTACTATTAATGCATTGTACAACATTCCGAGAAGAAGGTTAGGGATATGCAGGTGCAGTGTACCATATCTCCCATTTCGTTTTATAGATTTGCTTTGTCTTTGGGTGAGATAGATTCTTCATTGTTACTGGTGCCGTCGACGGGTCACATGCGATAAACTAACCCCCGCCTCCACCCACTCCTTGTCGTCTCATTGTGTACTCCTGACAGGTCGTATCACCCCAGGCCAAACACCTGTTCAGTCCAGCATGTCTTCTTCGCTAGACACCTCCCCCCCCCCCGTTTCACACGTTCAATATCTATTACTGTATTTTACTTAAAAGGACAGAATTTTTGGGATCTTGCATCTTGTAGAACGTAAGTAGACTCTCATTTCCGTAATTTGTTCGGATCGAATAGGATGATTCTCGTCACTCTGGCCCGTGATGAGTGATGTTCATATGGCATCTGCAGATTCTGCACTTTTATTTCACTTATAGTAGGTTGTCGTATAAGTTTGAATGAGGAGAACATGGTGAACTAAGTTCATGGCGGTGTGTGACCTAATACATATATGTTACGAGGAGAGTTTCGCTCTCTTGTTGCCCCGCCTGTTAAGCTTACATATATTTTCCATGTTTACTCATTTGTACACACACACACACACACACACACACACACGCACACACCAGCCTAAGCCACCTGGATATCCATTTACTGACCAGCGCCGAGGAGAGGATGAACAGATGGGATTAGCTGTGTAATTACTATTTGTGTATTACGGGGAGAGGGTTTCATGCGTGCTACCTCACTGTATGTTAATATCACGTCTTTAACTCTTATATGTATACATACATATACCCCAGTGTAAGCCAGGCAACCGTTTATCAGCCTGCCAAATCATAGTCAGCGACAATAACCACTACACTGCAGGAGCCCATATATATATATATATATATATATATATATATATATATATATATATATATATATATATATATATATATATGTATGTGTGTGTGTGTGTGTGTGATTTTTATTTGTGTTACTGGTAGGGCTTTGTACTCGTGTTACCCCGCCTCTGCCTCCGTATTTACTCTTATGTATGTATACAGACATACTTAGGCTACTGTGTGGAGGTGGTTTGGACTGGAGAGCAGGTAAATCTGCGACCTGTCCATCGTGTGAATTGATGAACTACTTACGATTCCTTCATGGCCGTGAGACTAGGATACTGGAGCAAAATCCGGGCTTTTGAGGACCAGGAAGAGGGAGAGATGAAATTTAGAAATGCTTATAGAGTAATTTTGATCAGATAAAAGGAAATGTGATAAAACGTAATTTTTATAGAGATTATCATTCGATGCCGTCTTTCCTTTCACATTGGCTGGCCCCTTTCACCCAAGACAGCCTTGAGGCAGGGGGATTAGTCACCCTTCCTTACGACCGACGTTCAGTGTCCGTTATGTCTTTCTTGCGTACGTTTGTCTTTAGTGATTTCATTTTCGCGAAGATCTGTTCCCTGCCTCGGGTCCTGACTTAGCTCGGCCCCTGCGGTCAGTGGGTGTAAGTGTGTGTGTGTGTGTGTGTGTGTGGGCAGGGGGGGGGGTTAGGTAGTAGAGGGAGGATCTTCAGCTGTAAATGATGGGCAGGATAATGGTGGAACACACCCGGTCTGTACACCTGAGGCTGGAGCGTTCCCTGTCTTTCCTGCCCTCCCTCCCTCCTTACTGTTCGTGTCAACTGTCATCGCAGCAGAAACCTTAGGCCTATCTCTCCCATAGTCTGATGTAGACTACCGTTGCTTGCGCAAGTTCCCGAAATAGATGTGAGACAAAACAAAGAAAGGGGAGTTTGGACCGATGATAAAAAAGTACGGGTGGTGTGTTTGGTCACGTCATGCGCTGTGGTTCTGATCGGCATACAGTTTTTTAAGGTGCGCTCTGGCCAACTTTTGGTTATGTTGTATTATTTTTTTTATCACCTACACCTTACTGTTGCAGTAACTAGACGTAACTAACCCTGTCATTTCGCAGCCCGCGTTGCCATGGAGGGAGTTCAAATTTCTAGACCAGTAGATCACAATAAAGTATTTAATGCCCAAGAACCAAAAGATTTGTAGAATTCAGCACAGGTCATCTTATCAAACTGACGAAAAGAGAAAGATAACTAGTTTTTTCAAAGCATTACACGTATGTGAAATTGACATTGCTCTTTCACTGCTGTCAGTACATTTCAGAGTATTTCATTATGCAGCTGTTAAAACACGAGCCAGAAATTTTGAAGTGTTCTAAACGCAAAGAAATAATGAACCTCGTATTATATTCTCCTAAACACGAACAGCATTAAGCATTCCTGTTGCCCGTGTGAGGATGCAGTATCTCGTTATAATGGCGTGAAAAACTGAATTTGTTAAAGTATAATGACAGTCATAAGGTGACAAATTTCCTGGTTTTGATTCAAGTTAGATGCTAATTACCCAGAGATCGGCTATTGTGTACGTAAATCTGGTTCGAGGATGTCTTGGCGACCAAAGTACTTGGAATTTGGTGCTAATCAGAGTACATAATTGTTTTAAATATGGCGCTGTATATGACCCTGTGTTATATATGGCACTTAATATTGCTTTACTTTAAACGTAACGCTGAATATAGCCCTCCTTTAAATGAAGTGGGAGATGCAACCTTATATGTGGCACTGAATATAGGCAGTACTTTTAATGTGGCGCTGAATCATTGCATCTGTACGTTACATGTATCGCTGAATAAAGCAGTACTTTAGAGTCAGATGTGAATTAGATACGGCGCTGAATATAGCATTGCCTTAGATGTAGTCTTTGTTATTGTTTTGTTTTATAGGTGGCGGTGAGAAAATGTATAAATACGATGAATGTGGCGCTGAATAGCGCCCCTTTATACAGTATAACTTCATATGTGACTCGCATACAGATGTACTTTAAATGTATTAAATTCTCACCTGCGAACTTATCCTGGCATCCATGTTTGGATTTGGATGGATAGGCCATGGTGACTTTTCCTCACTGGTTGAGTGCTCGATATTGTCTTTCGTGTCGTCTCCGTTTTTACCGTTTTGTGTCTTTTCAAAAAAAAAAAAAAAATGTCCTCAATAAGGATTGCGATCTTGGCTTGTACAGTGAATGCACAGACTGCAGTAGTTATTTATTTGTGTTTCGGTAATCTAGGCGCGATTTTGGTCTTAGAGTTCTGCCTTACGTCAGCAATAACGTGAGCGCGAACACCCCGTCAGAACACAGGGGTGTGTCTTGGGCGGACGGGATGCAGCCGGTTGTGTCAGGTCCCACACACCTGGAGAATTGGGGTGAGGTCGGGTGGAAGTCACCCTCGGCAGTATGACCCATCCTAGCCACGGACTTTGAGGAAGAGGTCGTAGAGATCGCTGGCGGGTCGATGTTGACATCTCATGGAACTCCTCGCCATCTTGGGAGGAGGGGAATAAATACAGCACAAAAATAAACCATGATGTCCAAAATGACACTTTGAGTGCACCGCCATTCAGCTGTTACAGTCGTTTCCCAAATGCTAATCCGGAAATGAAACAAAAAATAATTACCAGATCCTTTTCAAGACCTGCAGTGCACTTTAAATATATATATATATATATATATATATATATATATATATATATATATATATATATATATATATATATATATATATTTCAGCCCAAAGTGAGTCTATCGGTGTCACAGAGCTATGGTAAGACAGCTTTGAGTTCTCCCTTCACATATATTGATCTGACAATTTAGCAACTCTGCTTGTGATTACTACTATTTCTTGCGGAGATAAAGTTTTGCACTTTTGTATATACTCACACATTTACCCCAGCCCGAGTTATATATTGGCCAATACCACGTCTAAGATTCGAGTGTTGATTATCCACGTCATCAGTTCGATTTTAAAAATTTGAAGGCTGTGACCAGGTTATCCCTCCCTTCTGTCTTCCACGGTGGACAAATATAAGGAGGCTTCTTGCCTCCCCTGTAACCCAGCTCTCAAATTCTGATATCTTTATTGCCTGCCTGTATATGGGGGTGTGTGTGTGTCCGAGTTAAGGTAATAGAGTATTTCTTGATATTTATGAGTAATATGTACTCCCTCAAGGTATGGCCAGATTTGATCAAGGTTGTGCTCGAGGGTCGTACCGCGCGGCGTGCATAACGGTCTCGCCGTCGTGTTCTTTGGTCGTACCGTTCGTGCTCAGGGAGTCGGTTGGCCGCGGTAATAGACTGGCTCTCTGGGTTAGTGTGTAGGTGTTGGCTCTGTGGGTTAGTGTGTAGGTGTCCTGGGTTAGTGTGAAGGTGCATGCCGTTGGTTGTACAGTGCCGTATCCTCTGGTCCGCGTCGGCTGACGTCACGGATGCGAAGCGAGACATGGACATAGTAGGTCACCTGGGGGTTGGGTGGTGTTAAAGGAGGTCGGCTCCCAGGACAAGAACGTCTCGTTATAACGGATGACAGCCCACATACAGTGTGTGTGTGTGGTTACAGTATGTGATACCAAGAGAGAGTTTTACACTCGTGTTTTAACATTGTATATGTATCATGTCGAGGAGAGAGGGAGGGAGAGCTAGATACTGGCAGACGAGAGGAGAGAAGACAATATGGGAATTAAAAAGGGAAGTGGTGGAGCTGTGGCCCAGCACCTTACATCCGTTAGGGTTAAAATGGACGGTTTTGGCAAACGTCACTCCGTTTACGTTTGTCGAAGACATTATTATAACCCGCTGTAAACCACGCACCCACCCGCACTCAATGGGACACAGCGAAAGGAAACCTTGGGAAGTACATTATCCTGCAGGAATGTGTTGAGTGGTACTCGGGAGTTGACATCCCCCTTAACTTGCCGTCAAAGTCTCACCTAAGGAAAGCCCTGAAGGAGAGAGACTGCATCCTGGGAAAATTAAGAACCCGTTGATATCTGGCAGTATTCCCTTCATATTATCTCACATTTTTTTTTCCAAATTATCATATAGCTCTCCCCACTACCATCATGTATTAGCACAGGAGGAAGAGAGTAATGCTACATGTTTCTACTTTGATGCCCCTAAAGTGAAACTTCAAAACAAAGAATAAAGAGTTTCACAAATGCTACATGTTGCAAGAACAGGTCTTTAAATTCCCAATGCTTTTTTAAGAATGTGAAGTAAGCGGCTACTTTCCTTACGTTCACAGCTTCAGGTTTGTTATATAGGAGGTTTGTGATCATTGAATGCAGATACCGACCGGGCCACGATCTTATGGGACTTCTAGAAGCATTAGGTGCGGTAGTTGTCATCACCATGACGTGGGACCACTGGGTGCACGTGCCAACTTGGCCACAGGCATATAACAAGGAAGCGTGCCTACTGCACCGTAATTACGTCACACTCACTGAAACGGCACACACACACACACACACACACACACACACACACACACACACACACACACACATCTGGGCATCTGTGGTGCATCGGTTAGTGTTAATGACCGTGAGTCACACGTACCCGCATGGGTTCGAATCTTGGGCGCGGCGGCCGGCCCCCTCCCACGTATTTCCAGCGTGTTGTAGGAGAGGGGCAGGAGTGGGGGATTGGAAATATTTCTCGTATTTATTACTTTGCTAAAGAAGTAGCAGTCAAAAGGGATGAATGAGGATCTTTTTTCTTGTAAGGCTCAGTCGTCTGTCCTGGACGCTACCCCGCTCACGCTGTAAATGGCGAACATGTATGAAATAAAATGTATATATATATATATATATATATACATAGGGAGAGATTTTTTTCAACCATTTAGTGCCCATATTTGAACAGGCATCTTATTCATCTGTTGCACCAAACCCGCACTCGTATCAGCCATTACAGAGCGTTAACACTGGCCTTCCCGAAGTTAACATCTTGTGTTTGTGCATGTGATATGCGCCAACCGTAAGAACGAAGTTTGTCCGTTGTGTATGCGCCATACAAGGCCTCGTATCCCAGGCGGGATATAAGCTGTGTTTTGATTGGATGCCGGTCACGTTGCTCTCGACGCGGCTGCTGCAGTATTATCATTGTTGCCGACGCTTCTAACGCAAGGAAATTCGGTACTATATTCTTACTGGTATACTGCTATAGTTTGAGAGTATGAATTACCTGGATAGTATATATGAATATTGATGTACGATAAGGTAATGAGATTCGAATTTAGGAATGAGAGTGAGTCTGTATTACTAACTGATGTGCGGGAGTGGTGAACGCTGGCAAGAATATCGTCGGGAGGGTCACGTTGTATGTGGCATGTCTAGGAGAGGGTCGTCAGTTTGATGTAAACAAGTGTTGGAGGAAGGACGTGCTATCGTTCACTGAACCCAATTTTGATATAACATGTGCAGATTTGTTGTGTTTATATTTAGTGCTAAGACATAATATTCGCATAAAATGACAGGTGACACATATAAGCCAAGACCAAAGCATGTGGTTCATTGGTTCAGAAAAGGACTCCGTCTTCACGATAATCCAGCTCTGCGCGCTGGTCTGAAAAATGCACAGACTTACAGATGTATCTTCATCCTAGATCCATGGTTTGCTGGGTCTTCCAACGTTGGAATCAATAAATGGAGGTAAGCAGTGTGTAAACTCCACTGTGAAACGCTGGGCAGAATGCGCATTATGGTAAATGGGAGGTGGGAAATTGACTCATGAAAACCAATATGGCGACGATATTACATAATGTACCTTGGTGTTTGGAGGAGGCCTTTTGAGGGTGGCAGAGACTTGTTAACGTTATGAGATTTTTCTACATCAAACTATGTATGAAGCATATTTACCATTTATATCTATAGGAGACAGCGCAGTGGAGCACGGGAGGTCCAAATTATTTGAAAATATAGAAATTGCAGTCTTAGTTTTTGACACATTAAGCTTATTTCTAGTTTTTAGATTGCTCTGTACGTTTCGACATTTAAGTTTTACGTGTGCGTTTGTATTAGCCAGGGCATATCCAGGATTTTGTTAAGGGGAGTCGAATGATGGAACTTTCAAGGAGAGGAGGGGAGGGGATAGCTAAAACAACGATGAAGGCTCACACAAGAGCGCTATGTAGAACACATTATATTTTAGATAATTTATCAGGTCTTGAGTTACGGATGAAATTTTCTCAATTTAATAAAGCGCTGTTGTACAGAAGTAAATTTATTGTGAAGCCGGCGTGCAGTTTAGTGAAAATGTATTTGATATTTGGAAACAAAACTACTGATAATAATAATCAAGAGGATTTTGTTTCATGAACCAAGTTAATTTGCTTTTGTAGATAGAGAAAATTTCAAAATAAACTTGGTCAGTGTTTTGGGAAGGTGGTGAAACTGATAAGGTTGTTTCATTTGTCACTTGTTTAACTATTGAGTTGAATATGTAGAGATTCAGATAGATCGATATACGTTTTCATTTCGAAGGATTTAAAGTTAGAATATTATGAGAGTATATTAATGATTATGTATTTAATATAGCTCAAGGGTGGCGTTCCCCCATCCCCCTTTTGGATACGCATAGACGTCAATTGATGAATTACCCTTTTGTCACAAATATTTTGAAAATTTAGTTATGGGAGATCATATATTTATCACATCTGGATGACTCGCCCCACCGTTTTATATTTATAATCTTTCCTATATCTTTAATGCATTGTTTTCTTTGGATTCTAAGGTTATCTGTAATTCAGTGTTTTCTTTTGCTTGATTCTAAGGCTGAACATGTATTTATTGTGATATATCGTTTAGTATTGCGATCTTGTCATATACCTCTGGTATGGAGAACTTTTTTCGTACTTCAGCTCTTGCAAAGTGTTAGCGTATAACAGTGCAGTAAATGTAATTGATTGGAAACTGATGTGTAGAATGTCTGTGATACGCTACTCGGGTTTGGTTTCATTTTCACTTTTGAAATTTCTTCCTTTAAGAAACGTGTGTGAATGAAGTTTTTTAAGTGTAAATATTCGTGATTGCTGTGATTCTGCACTCGATGTGGTCGTAATTTAGCCGCCTTGTTCCTCGTTCTGGTGTGGTCATCACCCGTTGACCTTGTGATACCGGCTGTGATGATGGCGAGGATGTTCTGAATCAGTAATTTTAGTACTAAACCTTAACATTGGTTGTGATTGGGCTATACGTAAGGTGCGACTATGATTATCCAGGAAATGGGTTCTGTAAATCACTATAGGGATTTTTTCCCATGAACGTTTCAGTTTAAGATAGGCTATGGAAGAATATCGACTGGCTTCTGCCGTGCATAAAGCACGGAATAATGTTATCCACTCCCTTGCAGAAATGAAGGGAAATTACGAAAATAGTTGCCTAAGCGTTTACATGGGAAACCTGGTCTAACTTTATTTAGGGAATAGAATTACCTTAATATATTCGCTCTAATACAAACATAAGGTACTTTATTGTTTCGGAGGTCTTCAACCCCTCACAGCTGTTATGTTGCTCCTTTGTTCAGTCAGATTGTTGAAGGCCACAACTCCAAGGTTTGCGTAGTCACGGGCGTATCCAAAGGCGGGGAAGGCGACAGGAGTTTTATATTACACAATAGAATTATTAATATTCACTGTACCAAGTATATATCTGCTTCTTTGATTTACATTAAAGACCATTTTCACATCCTTCCTAAAACAATGACAAATTACTGTTAGGGAAATTTTCTCAGTAAAAGCATATGATTTGTTTCATCGAACACAATTGTCACCCATGTTTACTGTAATTGGCTATTAAATGTTATTGAATACCATGAACATATTGCGAAATGATCGTTGGTTTCATTGTAAACTTACGTACAACACTTGTACTAAATTTTACGAGAATTTGAGATGTATGACATTTCATCATTTAAAAAAATCAGAAAGCACTAAGTTCTTTGATGCAGTAGATGCTTGCATAAGTTTTTTTTTTTTTTGAGCCTTTTGTTAATGTCTTGGCAAATTCATAATTCTCTCTCTCTCTCTCTCTCTCTCTCTCTCTCTCTCTCTCTCTCTCTCTCTCTCTCTCTCTCTCTCTCATTATAAGCCTACTGTTGAAATTATATGTAAGTTACTTCCACGATGGTGGTTTAATATCCTTGCTTGACTGCTCTTACATTTGGTTGAGATCTGAGTAAGTTTTATTTGATATGGTGTCACCCTAAGCAATTTTTTTAAAGAGGGTTGTGGTATGTAAATCCATCGCATGTGGTCTTTCTAGGCTTCTTTATCTGCCGGCTAAGAGAGAAATTGCACAGCTAAATATTGTTCCCTTTTGATTTTGAGCTGCTGTTTATCCCGACCGGTGGCCAGCTTCATCAAGATAGAAGGTACCCTTGGGACAAGAGAGAGAGAGAGACTTAATTAGATGGCCTTGATTAGGGCATTATGTTGCCCGTTCCGTCTCAGCTGATATATATGTGTGTGTGTGTGTATATATATATATATATATATATATATATATATATATATATATATATATATATATTGTGTTTGTGGCTTAAACCTTGAAACCTATTGGTAAATGTGTAATGAATTTAATAGAAGAGAATTCGCAAGAAAAGATTAGGTTGTGTTGCTGGGCGGGTTCCAGAGAATTTTTAGCCTCCATCATGGCCAAGTAGTAGTTGCCTTTTTTTTTTTTTTTTTAAGCCTTCACGTATTTCTTCACCTCAGCCCGTGTCTAGTTGCTCTACACATTCTCATTTTCATCTTTGAAGGTGGGCTTTGACCCCTTGAGCATGACGGCGCAACCCTTGGGTATGGTGGCCAGGCCTTCGTACCCAAGACTCGTACCATTTTATTCGAGAGCTGAACATATTTGACCACTTTGATCCGGAGCCAGGCTTAAATGGAAATCTTGACCAAAGATCACCCTAATGTGCTGAAAGGTCGTACGACTATACTCAAGGATCGTACCATCGTGCTCAGCGGGTCGTACCGTCCATTCTCGATAGGTTAAACTCATTCGATAGGATGTGTCAGGAGGTCACACATTTTTTTTCCTCGCGCTAGTGACTGGTTAACGTATTTAAAGATGTTTCTCATTCACTTCATGACTGCCGTGAGTATGGTGTCGGCATCACAGGAGTAGGTTCGCATGACACCCTGGTCTCGGACCAGGATGTAAGGGTGGAAACCACTTATACATTTTTTTCCTTCACGCTTATGGGCACATGATTATTGTGGGAGTGTGACGTATAGTGTGGGTGAATTATATTTGTATAAACTTATGTAGCACGTTGGGTGCCTTGAGTTGAATTCTCAGTGAGGTATTGAGAATGATAATTGGCTAACCATCATCAGGCTGGCTTTGAGAGTAAGTAGATTGAGTGTAACGTTCCGTCCAGTCACGTGGTGCGATGACCTGCTGTGTGGCCTGGATGGGCAGTACGTGCCGACCGTCTGTTGCAGTCAGCTAGCCATCCTGGTACCAGTGTTACCACCCTCCATTGTTTACGTAGATGCCCCATGTCTCAGTCTGGCACATGTTCCTGTCTCGCTCGCCCTCCTGATTAGGCAGCCCTTATTGGCGTATCGTGTGGGATTTGCCTCATGACTCTGCTAATGTTATATGACAGAATTTTCCAGTAACTGCTAACCCTTTGTTTTGCTTGTATGATAGTTATGTTTGCGACACGGGGAGAGAAGTTTACACCCGTCTTGCTTCGTCTCTTAACCTTTTATATATATACCTTGCCTCTACTCATGTGTACTCAAACACACACACACACACACACACACACACACACACACACACATTGTGCAGCATACATAGTTTTAAGTTGGTTTATAGTAGGGAACGTCCAAGAAAAGGGGACGGACGCGTGCAAAACTCCCGCCCTATACAGTGCATGTAGGTAATTACGCCCCTGCCTAAACCAGGTTCCCATCTATCGACCAGCCACAGGGGCCGATTAACATCTGAGATTGACTGTAGGCCGATTGCCGTGCCTTGGATTAGCACCCGCTCTTCACGCACCTTGGTGTTGCCAACTCAGAAGGACGACGACTTGTTCTCTTTTCATATCAGAACTTATTCTGTTCCTTTTGACCTCACGCACTTAGGTCATCATGAAATACGGAGGAACACCGTACTTCTGTCAGTATTTTATCCCCATATATGCCAGGGTGGCAAGGATTGCTTTTGCACACACACACACACACACACACACACACACATATATATGTATATATATATATATATATATATATATATATATATATATATATATATATATATATATATATATATGATTACCCCAAGACCAATTCTTATGGAAGAAGTCCTGGTGTTACCCAGGTCCTTTCTAAAGGTTCCTTCAGCCTAAGATGGCGCTACGTTCAGTTGCAGGGAATGGAGATTCCTTTTGAGTGATAAATTATCCGAAAAGACTACTCTCAACCTCGTTATAGACTGATTGATATATATATATATATATATATATATATATATATATATATATATATATATATATATATAATTTTATTTGCATATGAAATATGTTGCCGAAAAACGATGTACATAGAAATATGTGTTTCTTGTTTATATGTACAAATGACTCCACCCAGATCAGAGCTAAAGTTGGCCTCGAACTTGATTTGTGTTGCTCGGTGTGGACTGTGCACATGTTCAGGGCGTGAGGCGGGAAGCCATTCAGAAAATCAATATTACACCTGATCTCTTGGTAGGAAGTGCGGCTGTAGATGTGGTCCAACGTGACGCACGCATTAGTGGAAACCAAGTCATTAAAATCTGCGAATGGAACCAGTTTTGAAGCGGAACTTACTTTTTTTCTTTGCATTTTGTTTGTAGTTTCATTCCCACACTTGAATATTATAATGTGAGAATATTGTGTAAATAATTAACACGGTTTGCGTCTTCAGTAATATTTTGAAGACGCTGGTATAAAATTTCTGTAAGGCAGGTGTAATGTGAGGAGTGGACCTTGAATTCAAAGTATCGTCATCACTAGGGTGTAGCGATCCTTGTGTGGACTATGAGGTTACAGGGTTTAGAGATTATAACTTCATTTTTTTCCTCTCTTTTTCTTCAGTGATGTGATGTACTTGTTCGCTTTTTATGTGTTACCGTTGCCATAACATGTGCAGGGAGCATGTGGGAAACATGTGAGTGCTTTAATGTGTCGGTACCCGGTGGCTTTGGTGAAGGAAGGAGGTGGACCGTCGGTGCGGCGGTTGTCAGGTGTTGATTTGTGGCTTGGGTTACTGAAGGGAACGGGGGCGATGCAGCATCTGCTTTGACCAGGATTGATGAGGAGAGGGTGGGGGTGGGGGCTGCAGCTAGCATGTTTTGACCGATGACCAGGATTAATGAGGGAATGGGACGGTATGCAGCTGTCAAGTTTTGACCGGTGGCCATTATTAACGAGGGAGGGGGTGCTGGTGCTGCAGCTGTGAGGTGTTGAATTGTCTTGGGTAAATGAGGGAGGAAGGCGATGCATCAGTTGTCAAGGTGTTGACTGATGGCCTTGGTTAATGAGGGAGGAAGGCCGTGCAACAGCTGTCAAGTTTTGACTCTTGGACTGGGGTAGAGGAGAGAAGGCATGGGAACCATATATTATGGATTATGTTGTGTTTGATGATTGTATAATGTATTTCCACTTATGATAATGTACAATGTTGTATTTGTATTAACTATACAGACACTTATATTGTCTCGTGAATGCAAAGTATTTAGGATGTCTATTGATTTGACATAAAAAATGAGTGCTACCTTGGCTGTTGATCATGCAGACACGAAGAGGCAAGCAGACATCCATATGTCTGTGCATGCTAATATGATTTACAGATAATTGTTATTATTATTATTTATTTATTCATTTATTTATATTTTTGATAACGTGGTACCTTTTTACAACCCGTGAAATACAGATGCTTTCACCGCGCAACCTTCTTAGTTATGTAGCCAGCTCTTCTGGTCTCTTCATCTGCCGACCTAGTGCAAAAACCGCAAGACTTTTTCTATGGACTCCGTGAAATATTACTGAAGGATGTGGGATTAAGGGTGCTTGTCATAGCCCCAGACCGCTTGAGAGTGACGAATGAACCTTTAGATTATGATGACTTAACCGCTTGTGTGATGGAGTTTTTTTTATGTGACGACCTAATCACGAGAGTTTAAAGACAACCGTTTGTGTACGACAACTTCATGGCTTGAGTATGACGACTTAACTGCTCGCGAAAATCGACTTGCCAACTCTGGTATGACGATTGTGACAACCAGTCGAGTACGGTAATTAAAATTCACGCGAAGGCTGTTAATTCACCGTATTCCTGAGGTTAAGGAACTCGTAGGCGAAAAACGTGGCGAAATTATTTGAAAAAGAAATGGCGTGTTCTTGCGACAGAAAAGCAGGCCGTTCCTGGAAAGGGACGAGTGCACTCGTGTTTTGTTTACGACGGAGAGGCGGATCGATCGAAGCCACACCGCCGCGTGTTGAACACGTTACACAGACAGCATTCCAAACAGGATTTGTAGAGTGTTGGTGCCTCCTTCGAATGATTTATTGTTTCCTAGATCCTACAAAACCATTGATACGGTTAGTGACGTTACCAGTTTTTCACCGGATCTCGAATCGATGAGCTGTTTTGCCAGGCATGGAAGCGCTGCGGTAAGAGGTATACCTTAACCCTAACTTACTATGGTTTCTGAGGTCTTCTGTCCCCATAGCTCGGTATTGTGAGCAAGCTCTTGTCTTGCTCTTCTGTTCCATCAGGCTTTTGGAGACTGCGCCCCGTACGCCTGCGTTGGGGCAAGATCCTAAAATGCTCAGGCCCAGGGCCTACCTTCCAAAGAAGTTGGTTGGTTGGTTGTTATGGCCTGCCTATCCACTACCAGTGTCATTAAAAGGCCGTCAGCGTTCACTTAAAACCACCAGGTCTTCAGAAAAATTCAAGAGACCATATATGGTGTCTCTGCATGTACGGCCCTTGAGAAATATTTTTCCCCCTGTTTGTTTAATGAAGTATATGGATGAACACTTGTAGAGATGCTTGCGTTAACCTTCTCGCAGTCGTTTATATGTTACTCCTGGCATTTTTTTTTTTTTTTTGTTGTTGAATTGACCATAAAATCTATTTACATGTATATTACTAACAGGCCAGTTTACGTATATTTTACCAACATGCTATGCGGTAAAGAACTCTTTTTTTTGAGTATAACCTTATTTTTTTTTTTCGGATGATAGACTACATATGCAACAATTTTACGGTGACCCCATATTGACCACAGAACATTAATTATGCGGCGTATGAAGAGTCGAGACAACGTGGAGATATATCAGACATCTCAGGTTCTTTGAAGTCGAGGCCAGCTGTTGTGGCTCTTTCCTAGGCAAGCTGCACCACAGGTGTGTATAGTGCCACCGGGATGGTTCTCCTAGTAAATCCACAGTTGTCCTTCATGTCCTGTGAAATGGAAGGAACAACATCAAAGGATATATAGAAATGTGTTTCTTTTGTTAATCTTACTGAAGTATTCTGGCTATGGTGACCGGTACATGAAGGTGGTGTACTGCGCTTTTGAATTTTTTATCACATTTTTCTTTCTATTCATCAGTGGTAGCTCATTACTTTCCAGTGTCATTGATATATATATATATATATATATATATATATATATATATATATATATATATATATATATATATATATGTGTGTGTGTGTGTGTGTGTGTGTGTTATTTTCATTTTTGTATTTGCTTATTTTATATATTTATTTAATCTTTGCCGTTGTATATTTATTTATTAGTATTATTAACAGTACAGTTATGTATCTTGATGGAGAGGACAACAAAGTATCTGGCGATGTAATGCATGCGGTCAGGATTAAGCCTTCCGTGTGCCACGCTCTCTTTCTTCTCACACCACTGCTCTCTTTATACTCCTCTCCCTCTCACACCACTTCTGTCTTTGTACCCTTCTCCACTCTCTGTGCCTTTCGTCTTTGCTCTTCTCTCTCTGTTTAACCTTCCGCACCTTCTGCCTTACGCCATTTATCTCTTTGTAAGCTCTCCCTTTGCCTTTCACACCACTGGTCTCTTTGGAACACTCCCCCAACCTCTCGCCCTACTATCTCTTTGGAGTCTCTCCCTCTTCCCTCTCAGACCACTGTTCTCGTAGTACACTTCATTTCTCCCTCTGCCTCTTCCTCTTCCTCTCACACCGCTGCTCCCTTTTTAGCCCCGTCTGCCCTCCCTCTCCACCGCTGCTTTCTTTACCCTTCTGTCCCCTTCTCTCTTTCTCTCTCACCACTGCACCCTTTGTATCTTTCTGCCATCTCTTTCCATCTTCCCTCGTCTCTCACACCACTGCTCTCCCTGTGCTGTATTTATCCAAGCTCACCCTCTTTGCTTTCTCCCTTCTTCCTACTCCTCAGCAAGTGCCTGGTCTGTTTTGTTGGCAAGATACGACCGAATACCAACTTAAGTAAAACTACATGAGAACAAGGCCAAAGTGAGTGTTTTAGACGGGCTAAGTGTGAGTTGATTTAGTACGGTAATTGTAGTAGAGAAGCGGATGTCAGTGAACCGCTCACAGCACAATGCGATTGAATAAACAAAAAATTGGGTCTGTCGTTGGAGGAAACGAAGAAATCAAAACAAGTTGATTATATAGGACCCCGGAAAAAAATATCATTTTAGGGCAGATAAAAAAGAAAAGGCCTAAATATGAGAATGATTATGGGAGGTGGTAGTGCGAGAGTGAGCGAACAAATAGGCCTTCATTAAGTGGGGCAGAAATATAAAGAAATTGAAATGTCTGGAACTCAGGTATGTGACGCACAGGCGAGAGAGATGTCAGTAGTTTTCCATCTAAGGTAACGAGATGGCATATCTTACCAGACTGAGGCGGGGGTTCCGAAATGAAGTTAAACATTTTTTAAATTGCTAGCCAGTTTTTTTTCTTTTTATCTATGCTGGTTATTTCATGCAAACTCATCGCAGCTAGAGATCTCTAGTTCATCGGTTTCCTAATATACATACATTTAATAAAGCAGCACCTTAAGAAACCTAACTCACAACACACCTTCGCTCGGGCCGTTAGAAAATTCAGTCGGGCATCTTTATGTAAACTACAGCCACATCCTCTGTAAGTCTATCGTTCACCACTTTGGTAACATTTGTTGCCCTACGCTGTACTTTGTGTGTGTGCGTGTGACATTTCGTATGGTCTCGACCTCCTTACGTATGTATATCTGCAGTTCTGCATCACAGTTTCCGGAAGAGGGGTCTGGCCCCGTGTTTTTAGGGTCCTCATGGTGTGGCAGTGTACATATTGTTGATGTCTGTATCGGTTGGGATGGGGCTGTTCTTCCAGCTGTTTGTAGTTCTACGGGGAAGTGGTGGAAAACTGCAACCTCAGATACGAGGAATCACCAGTTTAAGGATATGACCATAGTGGGGATAGTCCAGTACCTTTACGAATCATCGGGTGGTGGGAGAGAGTTGTGAGGATCAGTGTGTTGAGTGCCTCTTTGTGTATATTGTAAGACGGGACCGAGGAGGATGTGACGTGCTTGTTTCTGTGGGGGAGGCATGAGTTAGTTTGGGGAGAAAAGTAAAAGTTGTGTAGATGTTCTCGTGTTCTGGTGCAAGGAAGTGTGAATGCCCTCAGCAGTATGGAGCCGAAAGCTGGAAGACTTTAAGATGGTACTGATCTGTTTCCTCTAGCCCCATTTGCAGTTTTGTCCAGTGACAACGAGAAACTTAGCGGACCAAACATCCTGGAGTGCTCTGGGGCTTAATGACACGGTCCAGTGGTTTGGCACAAGGTTGGAAGACCTGGCTGATGCGCATAACCGAGATGTGTTGTAACGTTTGTTATTGTGTGTGTGTGTATATATATATATATATATATATATATATATATATATATATATATATATATATATATATATATATATATATATATATATATATATATATGTGTGTGTGTGTGTGTGTGTGTGTGTATATATCTTTGTGTGTGTGTTTATCTCTTTGTGGGCTGTCCTTGAGGTCAGGATGTATCGTTTTCATCAGTTGTGTATTTGTTCACTGTATGACGGGAACCATCTCATCCAGGGGCAGTAAGTCACACTCCAGGAAATTCTAGTCGCTGCATGTCAAGGGTGTCTGGCGTGCCTGCATGCATAGTGAGGATTCACCGGCGTCACGAAGAGTAAATAATCTGGTCAGTGTGTTGGTAGCAACGAGAGCATACTAATATGTGGGTGGATGTGTGGGAAAATAATGATGTATATGTGAGAGCATAATGGTTTGTGTGAGGGCATTGAACGTTTTACCTACATTCATATATGCAGACTTCTCTGTACCAACTGTTTCCCTCTCTGTGTGAACACTCCGCTCTTGTTAGCTCTGTAGGTGAAGATCAATACAGAATAGAAGCTTCGCCCCATTGGAGGGGACCAATTGATTAGGTGTAGGAGTCGTAGCTGCATAGATTTGCTTATTGATAAAGGATTTTTTTTTTTTTTGACAATTTCTATGAATACTAAGGTATGTCGAATGATGGAAAAGATCAAATGTGAATATGTGCTAGGTAAAGATACATGTCATGGCTTTGAAATTTTTGCAAATTAATGAGTTCATTAGCGTCTTCCCCCCGTTGTAATGAACTCCTGGGTGTGCATTAGGCAAGCCAAGTGCTCATTTGATTTTTACAGTATTACGTTGTCATTTAAGGATATCCTAGAAAAAATAAACTTTTCGCCAGGTGCAAACAATTAATGAAAATACAGTCCTTCAGAAGGTGGGTAGACTTTTTAAATGGCTCTGATACTATTGTTTTCTTGAAGTTACACAAAAGTTTCCTTATTGTTATATCTTTAACATTGTTTTCTGTGGTTGTCGTGACGAGCATATGCAGTAAGGAGCATACATAGTTTAATGTGGTTTTCCTGTCCTGATTATAGTTTTATATATATATATATATATATATATATATATATATATATATATATATATATATATATATATATATATATTAGTTGAGACGGCACGCGCAGCTTAGGCCTTAATCAAGGCCATCCCGTTAACGCTACATAGGTAAATATACCCTAGCCAGAGCCAGGTACCCATTTTATCGACCTACACCCTTAGGGATGGATGAGCAGCCAGGAACGCTAACAGCTACACTGATGTTGTTTTTCGTGATTTGGGCTCTCTGATAATGTTGGCTATGTCCTGAACATACAGGTTACCGGTTTTCTTGTTCAGTGCATTTTCTTTGTGTGTCTGTGTGATTTTCTGCACTGAATTTAGTCCTCTGTGCTTTTCCTGTTCTGAGGATAGTTTGTTGTTACTGGTCCTTTTCATGCCCTGAACATAATATACTGTTTTTTTCATGCCTTAGTGTAAGTTTGTTCTCGTTTACGTGCCCTTACCTTAGTTTACCTTGGTTTTTATGACCTGAGCATTGTTAACTCTTGTTCTTATATCCTGAGCATGTTTACTTTTACTTTCGTTCCCTGAGCTTAGTTTGCTGTTGGTTTTCAGACTCTGCATTGTTTTCTGTGGTTTTTCATGATCAGATCATAGTTTACCTTGGTTTTCTTGCTCTAAGTATACTTACTTTGCTTATTTTTTAGCCCCTGATCATAGTTTTACTATGCATTCCATATCCGAAGCATAATCTACAGTGGTTTTCACGTTCTGAGCTTAGTCTATGGTGGTATACATGCCCTGAACGTAGTTTACTCTAGTTTACTGAGCATAGATGAATCATCTTAAGTACTTTGATGTACTGTGTAGTGGCAATGCTTGCCTTTGATGGAACATACCCTTTCACCCACAGTACCATAGAAATGCATATTTCTGTGTATACTTTAGCACATATAAAACCTTTGTAGAATAGAATCGAGACTTGAGGATGTGTGTGTTTTACTTCAGTGTGTTCGTTGTTTATAGCAGTTGAGCAGAAAGGGGGATACATTATGCTGATTTTTGTCATGTGTTGGTAAGAATTGTAAGGAAGACGTAGTTGTTCGAATATGAAATGATCTGGCACATGTATTATTGATCACATAGCTTGTTGAATGGATAGGCCGTTTGTACATAAGGGGAATTATAAATGGCATTAGCGAGTTGAATAGTCTTGTGTGCTGCTTACCTGATTCTTTGAACACTGCAGCACGAATCATGAGAACGATAGTATGTCTTTAAGGTACAAAGACCTTACTGATGCGAGTGATTATTGCATCGCAAACGTGGCGGCAAGCAGGCCTTTTTATCTTAGCTAATTGGTAGTCATTATCAGTGAAGATGCCCCCGTTTTTTATAAGTACCACTTTGAATCATTAAGCTTTTCCATCACCCGGTTCCTCGACTTTAGTCATCCAATATATATATATATATATATATATATATATATATATATATATATATATATATATATATATATATATATATATGATTGTATATAGATGGTTAGATATTTTTAAATGTTTGAAGGAAGCCAAAATGTAAAAAATTATTCTCTTTAATGTCCTTTTTTCGTTTCTGAAAGCGCTTAATAACCCATGCCTTCCGGTCAAGAACAGTTATTGCCAAACCAAGTGTAAGGGATTGTGACTGACGTGTCAAGTAAGGCTTGAGAGTTCCGTGCGCATCGGATATAAGGGAGGTGCACGGTATGAAAGGAAGGTGTCAGGTGATATGATAGGGGAAAGCTTTCTTTCTGTTTAAGCTTTGTGTTCGCAGTGTGTTGATCCTCCATCTTCTGTCCTATATAATAAGGCCTCCCGCCCCTTCCGGGTGGGTGGCATCTGCTTAAAAAAAAAAAAAAAAAGTAACGAAGTCGGACAGCCACCTGACTAGCACACGGAAGTGGTGAACGAAGTTCAAAGCCTTCTCATGTTAAATCATTCTTTTTTCATACAATGAGGTTGGACCTGGTAGTCCCCAGGGAAGGCTAGATAACAAGACCTGTTGGTGTATAACGAGGTTATTATCTCCTGTAGGACAGTTATAGCGTCCTACATACCTAACGTATTTGTAGATGGAGACGAGAGGGTAAAACAAAAGGCTCTTCCCCCACTCAGCGGTTTCCAGGAGACTGGCATTTTGCGCTGGCTTTTCCCGTTGCTCTCCCGTTGTGATACGAGCTTTAGTGAAAGAAGAGACCGTCTCTCGTCCTCAGGTAGTGTGCCTCGAGTTACTGGAGTTGATGACGAGACGTCTCAGTACCCTTTGCCATTGGGTTTTTGAGAGGGCCAGGAGCAGTGAGGAATAGTTTAGATTAAGGCTCCCGTCTCATTTTTTCCGGTTCTCCAAGATCCGGGTTGCAGGACTTCCCAAATCCGGGAAGAGCAGCATGGTGGCAAGAGATATTGGTTGGGTTCACCATGAATCCTCAGTTGCCTTGGTTACGGATGAAGTGCAGTCAGCACCAAGAACAAACTGGCGTACTTTCCACCGTAAAGTGCCGTGAGGTCGTGTTAAAGGACCGCACAGTCGTGCTTTAAGGCCCGTGCCGTCGTGCCTAAAAGTGGCACCACCTCTTCATTCCTACCGAGACGGTGCCAGGAAGTCTTCGTTCAGAGGTGATCACCTCCAGGCTAGGGGATGGGGAAGGGGAAAACCGCCTCGCTTCACCCCCGTGGCTCCAGAGTTGACAGCTTGATGCTGGGGGAAGATGTGACGGTGCATTTATAAGGGAATTATTAACGAAATGATGAGGATTTGCTCCGTTTCTTGACCTTGTGTATTGTCCCATGTATTAACCATATATATATATATATATATATATATATATATATATATATATGTGTGTGTGTATGTGTATGTATATATATTTCTGGGGAGAAAGAATACTTCCCACGGATTCCCTGCGTGTCGCATAAGGCGACTAAAAGCTGAGGGAGTGGGGGCCTGGAAATCCTCCCCTCTCGTTTTTTAATTTTCCAAAAGAAGGAACACAGCAAGGGGCCAAGTGAAGATATTCCCAGAAAGGCTCAGTCCTCTGTTCTTAACGCAACCTCGCTAGTGCGGGAAATGGCGAATAATATATATATATATATATATATATATATATATATATATATATATATATATATATATATATATATATATATATTCACCTGGCCCAATTCTCTGTTCCTTCTTTTGGAAAAAAAAAAAAAAAAAAAAAAAAACGAGAGGGAAGGATTTCCAGCCCCCCGCTCCCTCCCCTTTTAGTCGCCTTCTACGACACGCAGGGAAAATGAAAGAAAAGAATATATATATATATATTATAATTACCCCCAGGACATTTTTAAAGCTTCCTGCAGCCCAGGGCTGCGCTTATTCCAGTAGCAGGGGAATGTAGACTCCCCTATAGTGATATCTTAATGATACAGCCTCGCCAGCGTTGACTTATCTCCCCACTCGTGGTGTAACATCGAGCAGGCGGAGAGTAGGGCGATGGCTTACCTGTGTTTCGGGGAGCCCGTCTCCAGGGCGGACTAGTTTGCCTTGGCCCCACATTCCGTCAGGGTGTTTGGGTCCGCGTCTTGCATATCCATCGCGGTAATGCGCGTTGATTACACGATAACTTATGTCCATTGTATGTATGTATGTATATGTATATATATATATATATATATATATATATATATATATATATATATATATATATATATATATATACTAAACTAATATGTGGAACCCCGCCCGGTCCCCGGATTTAGATGTAGTACTAGAGGAGCTATGAAGTAAATACTGGGCCATTTTTTTTTTTTTTTTAAGAAGGGAGACAGATATATATATATATATATACCTTTTCCAACTGGTTTTTGATCAGCAGTGTACAGCAGCGTGTGACTGTCCAGCCGCGGGAACATTAGGCCATGTCCTTGTACCGTGCCGTACACGTTGGTGAGGGACGTTTGGTATTTTCCACGCGTATAACCTGGACCATTCCACCCCCCCCTTTTTTTTTTTCATACCCTCAGGGGTAGATGTAGATAGCAGGTAGCCGTCCCCCGCCACACCATACAAGTTTCCAAGAACCAGTCCTATCATTATTTAATAGGTCATAAACGACGCGAATCAGGTCGAATGAAAGCCACAAAGTTGATGAAGATATATATATATATATATATATATATATATATACATCCCCCTCCCCTTCCGTTACGAAAGCCTGGATGATGGGAGATTTTACAGAATGTGTAATTTTTTTCAGTCCACAACATTGAGGACGTAGTTGCCCCACGGCACCTTAACTGTACTTAGGTGACAGAGGTCGCAAATTGAGGTTAGATTAAAGGTTCGGGTTGCTTAAAAGTGCACCAGCCATTACTGATGCAGTAGAACCAGGGATTTATCTTATCTTCGTCTAGTGTGCTCCGTACATTACTGTGAGTCATTCTTAGATAAGGATGTGTGATCACGTCACCATTTTCTCCTCACACACACACACACACACACACACACACACACACACACACACACACACACACACACGTACTTTATCTATGGTGATGTACTCCAGGAGGGAGGTGGAGCTATAGTGATATTTTCTAGCTAGCAGGTGGAGCTGGTGTAATATTTCTAGCTAGCAGATGGAGCTGTAGTGATATTTTCTAGCTAGCAGATGTAACTATAGTGGTATTTTCTTGCATATTTTCTAGCTAGCAGGTGGAGCTATAGTGGTATTTGCTTGCAAGCAGGGGGAACTGTAGTGATATTTTCTAGCTAGCAGGTGGAGTTGTAGTAATATTTTGTAGCTAGCAGCTGGAGCTGTTGTTTTATTTCCTAGCTAGGAGTTGGGAGCCATAGTAATATTTTCTAGCTGGCAGATGGAGCTATATTGATGGAGCTGAGATTACACGTGATTCTTCATAGCTAGTGACACCTGCTTGTAAACTGGGGCTTGAGGGGGGGACAGCCTCCCATCTCACCACTGCGTATTATTAAACCTAATTATGCTTGTTCTTGCCAAGGCTTGTTTACCAGAGCTTAATAACTGGAGCAGAAAATGCCTTTGTGCATTTTTTTTTTTTTTGGGGGGGGGGGGGGGGGCTCTGGTAACGCCGCTCCTCTACCTCTTGCGTGTAGTGGCGTTACCTTGGACCTGACGAGCATTTAGCAGATCCATGATACGGTGCATCAGGTGGAATGCGTGTGTGGAGAGAGGGTGAAAAGACTAAACAAACGACAGTTTGTATGCATTGCTATATTGAGGCGTAACTGTAGGTACTATTGCCAGCTTAAGCTTCCGTGGAAACGTCAGTCACGCGCACTGTAAAGTGCGTGTGGCCAGTGACATGGGCGCACACCTAGAGCCTCGTGGTCTAGTGTATGAAGACATTTGAATCGATTTTGTGAGATAGGCGAATAGGTACAACAAGAGATGGCGCTGCGCCTTACTGAAGTTCTGAAGTTGCATCCACTTCTGTTATCTAGCTGATGGTGGGTGTGCTAATGTGACATACAGTAAGCTTAGGTTATATACTTGTTATGATGATCTTGGCCACTCGGGCGGCTTATTGTGGACACGAGTGGAAAGGAAGAAGGCGGGGGGAGAGAAAGAGAGAGAGAGAGCCGTTGACGAGGTCAGGTTGAGGATGTGCGGGGAGTAAGCAGGAGGAGCAGCAGCAGCAGCAGCAACAGCATTAGTGAGTTATCTCGACGTGTGGAGACCCTCAGTAGGAGACGCGGCCGGCCGCCCTTCACTATATCGACCGTCTCCCTCAACCTTCCGCCCCTCGTGTCTTGCCACGCAACCAGGGAGTGGGGAGGGAAAGTGGCGACACGGCACACCCCTTGGTGGAGAGTGCCTCACAGCACGGTACCTTATTCTCCAGGGGTGAGGACCGTGCTTGTGGGAGAGTGAGGCTACTACAAGTATAGTATGTGTAGGGGGTGAGGCAACCACCACAGGGACCGTACTTGTAAGGGGTGAGGCACCCACCACAGGGACCGTACTTGTAAGGGGTGAGGCTCCCACCACAAGGACCGTATTTGTAGGATTTGAGGCAGCCTTTACAAGGACCGTACTTGTAGGGGTTGAGGCTGCTACCACAAGGACCGTAGTTGTAGGGGGTCAGGCAACCACCGCAAGGACCGTGCTTGTAGGGGGTCAGGCAGCCACTACAAGGACGATACTTGTAGGGGGTGAGGCAGCCATCACAGGGACGTTGGCTTTCTGTTGTCGGGCTGTTGGGGGTAACGGTCCCTAGGCCCACGTGACCGCCTCATCCTGGCTAGCCAGGTACTCTGTGGGTACTTCTTCAGACCCTTTGAACGACGCGTTGCTCCCACTTCCCCCGCATTTTACTGACCATGATCACTGACCTCTCCCTCCTCCTCCTCTAGGGTATAGAAATCATCCCGTCCCTGCTGTATTGTTTTATAGTGACCTCATCGGACCTTTATATTGCTGTAATGACCTGCAGTGACCAACCCTGAGCTGTTGTGATGTGAATTGACCCAACCGACTACCGTGACGTTGCGTAGATGACCTTGGCTCATGCTCTAATGACCTCAACTGACCTTCCTTCTGTACTGCTGAACTGTAGTTGATCTTGCTGTAAGAACCAGTGCTGACCTTTGTTTTTTACCGATAATGACCTGTCCTTCTTATAGTGACCTGCACAGAGCTTTCCCTTTTTATAGTGACTGATATTGACCTTTCCTTGAGACATGGTGACCAGTACTGACCTTTACCTCTTTTAATGACGTTTCCTATCCCGTCTTAAGTCTTTGTTTTTAAGCTTACCCTTTCAGAGTGACCTTTTAGTGACCTTATATTTAGTTTCCATCGTACCCTAATAACCTCTTGCCTGTAATGGCCGTAGTGACTTATCCTAGTATCCCTGTAGGTGTGATAACCAATGTTCGACTCCCTCTTTCCCCTGATGTACTGACCTCGCTCTTGTTTTGATGACATGTCGTGACCTTGCCTCCCTTGCTGTAGCGGTCAGCCCATCCCTGCTATGGTCAGCTGTAGCGACCTTGCCTTCCCTGCTGTAGCGACCTTGCCCCAGCTGCAGTAGCGATCCTCCCTCCTCAGCTTTACTGACAATCTTGCTGTATTTGGCTGTAGCGACCGTCCCCCCCCCCTTTTTTTTTTTAAGCTGATCTTGTCTCACCTTTTTTTTTTTTTTTTTTTTTTTTTTTTTTTTTTTTTGCTATAGGGAGTTACTTCCACTGGCCTGCCTTCACCCCGCACCGTGCAACACCCCAGTGGTGACCTGTTACCCGACAGGTGTGACCCACTGGAGATTGCGTTTCTCTCCATAACCCTTGTTTTTTGTTGCTGTATCACTTACTGATTACAGATCATGTTCCGAGCGTAACCACGACCACTGAAAACGAACTAACTCACATAACTCCTTAGATTCCCCATGAGTAAGTAGCTGGTCTCCATACCTCATTTAGGCGTGGATACCATTCATGTTCTCCTCCCTTCTACTAGTCTTTCCATTGAAGGTTTCGAACCGGTATCTTAACAGGAAGAGCTCCATTACGCGTTTTTGCTCGAGCGTCTTGCTGTGGCTCGAGAGGTGTGTTGTAAGGCGAGGTTAGCCCAATGGTGGTGTTGGTGGTGGTGGTGTGCGATGGGTGCACGGAGTGCGTCCGTGGAGAAACCTTAAGAGTGCGTTGCTAGGGTCGTCAGGGGAGGCGGGGGAGGTGGGGAGGAGAGTGTCCATGGTGTGTCCACTTCTCCAGGTGGTGTCATTCGCTTCAGTCAGCAGTGTGTGTATACCCCACCCGCACTGATGCTCTCTAAGGACACGTATCTCATTGATTCCACCTCTCTCTCTCTCTCTCTCTCTCTCTCTCTCTCTCTCTCTCTCTCTCTCTCTCTCTCTCTCTCTCTCTCTCCATATGGCCGTGTTTTCCACCTTCTGGCCTCCTTCCCTTGGTCAGGCAAAGCTCCTTAACCGCCAGTAACGTTCCTCGGTATAGGGTAAGGTTCACTACCCTCAGTAACTTACTTCCCCATGGGACAAGGTTCTCTACCCTCAGTAACTTGTCATCTCCATGGGACAAGGTTCTCTACCCTCAGTAACTTTCTTCCCATGGGACACGGTTCTCTACCCTCATAAACTTTCCTACCCATGAGGCAAGGTTCTCTAGCCTCAATAACCTCCCCCTTCACCTCTCTGTGAGAGGTTCTATCTCCCATCACTAAGTCAGACATTTCTCCCTTGCCCACCAGGTTTCTGCTACAGAGTCTAGAGGACCTGGATTGCTCCCTGCGGAAGCTCAACTCCCGCCTCTTCGTCATACGGGGTCAACCAGCGCATGTCTTGCCAGAACTCTTCAGAGTAAGTATATAACCAAGTGTATTGTCCATGTGTGTGGGTGTGGGTGTGAGATGGTAAGTTTGAACTCTTGATTTCAGATTTCACAAGTTTACAAAGAGAAAAGGTAACCAAACGTTAGGCCTTTTACGTAGAGAAAATGTAACTGGACATTGGCCCTTTTACGTAGAGAAAAGGGAACTAGATATTGGTCCTTTTACTAAGAGAAGAGGGGTACCAAACATTAGGGCCTTTTCGCAGTCGAACGGGTGAATTCTTGTTCGTCTTGGCCAGCGTGACAACGCCTCTGGGAGTGTTGTGCCTTTGTCGGATCTATTACAGTATTAAGAAGGGGTGAGCTGGGATGCACCAGGAGGAATCTTGGAGATGAGTCCTTCGACGTCGTAGGGGATGTCACTCAAGCAAAGGACACGACCACTAGAGACCCGGCCCGTCAGAATCCAAGGGTAATTCTGAATGCATGAACTGTAGATGTTTGGCCGTCGTACTGTTTACTATTGTAGGGGTCGGAGGTTCATGTGTGGTATGTGGTTTATATGGGTGAGGTGTTGGATGTGTGTGGTGTGGCATGCTTATGGTGTATGACATAGTGATGTGGTGTGGTGTGATATATATGTGTGTGTGTGTGTGTGTGTGTGTGTGGTCTGAGAGCGTTATTGTGGTGTGTGTTGGTGACGGTGAGGGTTTTGGGATGGTAGGCGGGCTGCGGGCAGTCTTGGCTACACTACACAGGATGGCCAGGATAAATATAGCAGGTGTTCAGGGGCGGCAGGAGATGTACTTAACCTGACACGTCACCACCCCGTCCCCTCACACTGGTTCATTTTGGTGTTGGGGGTGGAGATTTATTTGAGACGGGTGACTGTGTGGGTAGTGTGAGACGGCTGGCAGTTTGAGTGGTGTGAAATGAGTGGCAGTGTGGGTAGTGTGAGACGGCTGGCAGTATGAATGGTGTGTGATGGGTGACAGTTTGGGTAGTGTGAGACGGGTGGCAGTATGGATGGTGTGATGTGAGACAGGTGGCAATGTGGGGTGGGGAGACAGCTGGCAGTGTGGGTGGTGTGAGACGGGTGGCAGTGTTGGTGGTGAGACGGGTGGCAGTTGGTGTGAGACAGGTGGCAGTTGGTGTGAGACAGGTGGTATTGTGGGTGGTGTGAGACAGGTGGCAGTGTGGGTGGTGTGAAACGGGTGGCAGTGTGGGTGGTGTGAGACGGGTGGCAGTGTAGGTGGTGTGAGACGAGTGGCAGCATGGGTGGTGTGAGATGGGTGGCAGTATGGATGGTGTGAGATAGGTAGCAGTGTGGATGGTGTGAGACAGATGGTAGCATGGATGATGTGAGATGGGTGACAGTGTGGATGGTGTGAGACGGGTGGCAGTATGGGTGGTGTGAGATGGGTGGCACTTTGGGTGGTGCAAGATGGGTGACAGTATGGATGGTTTGAGACAGGTGGCAGTGTGGGTGGTGTGAGGAGAGTAGCAGCATGGGTGATATTGGTGTGAAAGGTGGTGATTTAGGAGGATGGCGGTAGCGTCCTTGGTTATGGGGATGGATGGTGCGGTGTGGAAGTGATTCAGTTTGCCAGCCAAGCATGTTACACTTCACTGTGGCTCATATTGGTTTAGGTAGGGGGACGGTGTGGGTTTGAAGTTCTGGTGGAGTAAAAGTGCTGGTAGTGTGGGTTGCGATGATGGGAGTCATAGTGCTGGTGGAGGTGGTGTGAAGTAAGCCAGTGAAGTGTGCCACACCTTGCACTCGTTCTTGTAGATGTAGTGGTAGTGAGGGTGTGGGAGGTGGTAGTTGGAATGGGAGTGACAGCATAGGGTGTAGATGGGAGTGGTTTGGGTGATGGTGTAGGGGTATAGTTGGTAATAGTGTGGGGGAGGTGTTGGACAATTCATATGGTGTGGAGGTAAAGAGGGAGACAGCGGCAATGTGGATATTGATATGGCAGTCTGAGTGGCAATAATGGAGGTCATGGTGGTGGTGGAGGTGATAGTGGTGGTATTGTTGGTGAAGCTGTGTGGAAAGTGGTGATCATGTAGTGGGGGGATGTAAGTGGGCAATAAATAATTCATCAATAGGAAACTAGATCAGATTTAGAAACTCTTTGAAGGAGCACTGGCTTTAGGGTAACAGAGTCATGAACATGTGGAATGGGATGAATGGTGTAATGAACACATAGAGCAGATAGAGTCTCTTGACCGCACCTGGGGAAGTCTTCAACCCCATAGCCCAGGGTGGGCCTAGGCTGTTAGATTGGGGACGTCAGTGAACCAAGGTGTTAGAAACCGCAGCCCCCAGGCATGCATAGCACACCCCGTCAGGCTGATATGGTAAACTTTGAATGTACTTGTCCAATACACCCTAAGCATTCTCTGTTGTGCATCTCATCCTATTTCTGGTGGTGTTGAAGAGTCTTGGGCCCCAAATATTTAAGCTGTTTTCTCTTTTTGTGCATGTCACACCTTTGTATTTCAGAGGTAGTATTCACATTTCCCTCGCTTGGGAAATACCACACCAAAAATAGAATTTCCATTGAAATTATCATTATTTATCATTGTTATTATAGTCATGCATTTTCATTTTTTCACAAGCTTTCCATCTTATCCATACTGCGCTTCAGTGGCCCAGGAAAGGATACAAATCTGCTATTTGGCAAGAGTTCATTACATAATTCCAAGCGGATAGAGAGAGACCGGAGGGGAACAAAAGGAGACAGAAGCATTTTTCTCCTGTCAGCAGAACAGACCACGGGAGATTATCAGTCACATTGTTGGGTGGCAGCTGGTGTGGTTACATGTTAAGACTTCGAGACGACTTCCCTTTTGGGAGGTTTAGGATGAAATGTTGTCCTGTGTGTTTGCTTGCGTGTCATCAGTAACCAGTTGGCATGAACATCAGACTGTTATAATGAGCATCAAACACCAAAATGTACCTTGAGCATGTGGTTTTATCATCAGCTACCAGTGTGTGTATTTTGTAAGGCTCTACCATTTGTGCATTATACATAAACTTGAAGCATCACACAGTTAGAAATGTGATGTAGTATTTTCAGTATGAAACTCCACATTGCTGTACTGTATACGATACTGTACGAAAATTGTTTAGTGAAATAAATGAAAATATAAGGTTTAAATGTTACAGAAAACACAGCACTCCTAAAACCACACAAGTACTGCAGAATACAAGTGATGCTTCTGTTGTAGACACTGGTACTATAGGATGCTGCTGACAGTGTTATGTGGTGGACAAGGGTACTGCAGGATGCTGCAGATACCATTATGGTAGACAAGAGTATTGTAGGACGCTGCTGATGCCATTGTAGTAGATGCTATTGATGCCACTGTGGTAGAGACATGTACTACAGGATGCTGCTGATGGCACTGTGGTAGTAACAGGTACTGCACACTTCTGATGATGTTGCTGAGGCAACTGTGGTAGACGGAGGCATTGCAGGATGCTGCTGGGGCCACTGTGGTGTGTGCAGGTACCGCAGGATGCTGCTGATGCCACAGTGGTAGACACAGGTACTGCTGGATGTTTCTGAAGCTACTGTGGTAGATACAGGAACTGCAGAATGCTGTTGAAGCCACTTTGGTAGACACAGATTCTGCAGGATGCTGCTGATGTAATTGTGGTAGACATAGGTATTGTAGGATGCTACTGATACCCTGGTGGTAGACACAGGCACCGTGGGATGCTTTTGATGCCACTGCAGGATTCTGCTTTTGCAATTCTGGTAGACACAGGTCCTGTAGGACGCTGCTAATGCCACTATAGTTCACACAGGTATTGCAGTATACTGCTGTTGCCATTGTGGTAGACACAGGTAGTGCAGGATTCACCTGCTGCCAATTTGGCAGACACAGGTACTCCACAATGCTGATAATGCCATTGTGTTTGATGTAGTACTGCAAGACATTGCTGATTTCACTGTGGTAGACACAGGTACTGCAGGATGCTATTTATGGCACTGTGGTGGACACAGGTATTGCATGGTGCTTCTGATGCCACTTAGTAAACACTTGTACAGTATGAGGCTTGTAATCCCACTATGGTATACAGGTATTGCACGTTGCTGCTGATGCCACTGTGGTAGACATGGGTACTGCTGGATGTTGCTAATGCTACTGTGGCGGACAGGTGCTGCAGGATGCTGTTGATGCTACTGTGGTTGAAACAAACACTGCAGAATGCTAGAGGTGCCACTGAGGTTGACACTAGAACTGTAGGGTTTTGTTGTCGCCAGTGTGGAACACAGTTATTGCTGGGTGCTATTGATGTCGCTTTGGTAGACACAGGTACTGTAGAATGTTGCTAATGCCACTGTGATGGACACGTACGGCAGGATACTGGTGGTGTGTCTGTGGGAGACACTGGTATTGCAGGATACTGGTGGTAGACAGTGGTACTGCTGGATACTGGTGGTGCCTCTGTGGTATACACTTGGTACTGCAGGATACTGTTGGTACCACTGTGGTAGACACTAGTACTGCAGGATACTGGTGGTGCCATTGTGGTAGAAACTGGTACTGGAGGATACTGGTGGTGCCATTGTGGTAGACACTGGTACTACAGGATGCTGGTGTTGCCACTATGGTAGACACTGGTACTGCCGGATATTGGTGGTGGCCCTGTGGTAGACACTGGTACTTCAGAATGCTGCTGGTGCCATTGTGGTAAACACAGGACCTGGGAGGTGCTGCTGATGCCACTCTGGTACAGGATGCTGCTAATCCAACTTTGGTAGATACAAGTACCGCAGGGTTTTGCTGATGCCACTCTGATATAGGCATTTCAATATGCTGCAGATGCCAGCTGGAAGCTGCTGATGTGATTGAGATAGACACAGGTACTGCAGGATGTTGAGACAACTTTGGTAAGCATAGGTACTGCAGGATGCTGCTGAGGCCACTGTGACAGAGACAGTTCCTGCAGGATTTTGCTGATGCATTGGTGACATGGGTAATGCAGGGTGTAGCTGCAGCCACTCATGTACATGTAGTTACTGTGGGGTGCTGCTGAGGCCATTGTGGTAGATACAGGTACTGCTGGATGCTGCTGATGTCCCTGTGGTAGATACAGGTACTGCAAGATGCTGTTGATGCCACTGTGTTAGTCATGGGTAATGCAAGTTGCTGCTGATGCCACTGCCGTAGACACAGGTACTGCAGGGTGCTGGTTATGCCACTTTTGTAGACGCAGGTATTGCAGTGTTTTGATGATGCCATTTGATAGGCACAGATACTGTAGGATGCAGCTGATGCCACTGTGGTAGACACAGGTACTGCAGGATGCTGCTGTTGTTATTCTGGTAGACACGGGCACTGCAGGCTGCTGCCAATCCACCTTTGGTAGACTTGTGTACTGCATGCTGCTGCTGATACCACTCGGGTAAACACAGGTACTGCAGACTGCTGCTGATTCTTCTCTAATAGACATGGATATTGCAGAATGCTGCTCAGGCCTTTGTAGTAAGCATGGGTACTGTAGGGTGCTGTTGATATCATTGTGGTAGACACAGGTACTACAGGATGCTGCTAATCCAACTTCAGTAGACACAAGTACTGCAGGGTGCTGCTGATGCCAGTGTGGTAGACAAAGCTGCAGGATGCTGTTGAGGCCACTATGATAGCCACAGATAGTGTAGTTGCTGGTGTATGCAAGTGTTGTAGGATACTTTTGATGCCACAGTGGTAGACACAGGTATTGCAGGACACTGTTGATGCCTTTTTGGTAGACATGGGCAATACAGGGTGCTGCTAATACCATTGTTGTAGACAGGTACTGTAGGATGATGCTAATGCCACTGGAAAACATGGTAAATGCAAGATACTGCTGATGCCATTATGGTAGACACAGGTACTGCAGGACACTGCTGGTGCCATTGTGGTAGACATAGGTAATGCAGGATGCTGCTGGTGCCACTGTGGTAGACATGGGTAATGCAGGATGATGCTGATGCCATTGTGGTTGACACAGGTACTGCAGGATACAGCTGATTCGTTTGTGGTAGACACAAATACTGGAGGATGCTTCTGATACCATTTTGCTACACAGAAGTACTTTAGTGTATGATCTGGCCCATTGATGAAAACAAGCTCTGGAGGATGCTGCTGATGCCATCTGGTAAACACTACTACATGATGCTGTTGATGCCACTCTGGGGTTGACATAGGTACAGCAAGAAACTGCTAGTTTCTTGTGGTAGACATAAGTACTGCATGATGATACTGATAGCGCTCTATAGTGGCCATGAGTACTGTACTGTATGATGTATCTTCCACTCTGTGGTGGGAACGAGTACTGCATGTTGTTGAAGGTTACCTATGGTAGACTTAGGTGATTTTGATGGTGCCACTCACTTGTAGATTCAAGTACTGCAGGATGCTGCTGATGCCATTCTATGGTTGACATGAGTACTGCAAGATGCTGCTGGTGCCCAGTGGTGGACACAAGTAATGCAGGATGCTGCAGCGCATTGCTTGTAGCTATCAGAAACCCTAGGATGCATAGTGGAGAATTTAAGAAGGCTGTGAATGAGTATTTACCATGTGTGCTGTACTGTGAGACTGCAAGTTGCAGCTACCAACAGCTAGTCAACCAGTGACCCAACTCGACAGCTTGAATTCTGCCAAAGCTGTGGGGGCAGAAGACCTCCAAAGGCATCACCAGTAAATGCCAGGAAAACTGATGAAGAACAAATCAGTTTTTAGGGAGCATTGTATGATGCTTTCTTCATGTTCTTTTGCTCTGACATTTTGGACTTACTTTACTTTCTTTGTAGTAATCTCATTTTATATTTGATTATTTGATATCTTGAAAGTTTGAACCTCTTTGAAAGATATGATTAGTTCAGGAAAACAACACTGCATATTGCATCTCAGAGATTCTCTTGTAATGTGTCATTAAATCTTTTTCCTTCATAGTCATTTGCTTTTCATGAAGGTTATGTTTTGATAACACTTCATAAGTAGGAAAAGATCATACATTGATTGATAAAAAAAATGAGAGGACATACGACAAATACTGTATAAAAGTGTCTCATTGGTATTGTACTTATTTGCATATGTATAATATTAATTTGATAATCCTTTTACTGTTTGAATTTTGTATTCACATGAATGATGTTTTAACTTCCAGGAATGGGGAACTACATGTTTGACTTTCGAAAAGGACCCTGAACCTTTTGGTAAGGTACGCGATGCTAACATTATAGCCATTGCCCGTGAGATGGGCATCAATGTTATTGTCAAGACATCTCATACACTCTACAAACCAGAGAAGTAAGTACTCTCCAAAATATTCTTGTATGTTACTTGAAGTTACCCCATCATACAAATCTTTTATGTTAAAATCATAGAACAGAAATATAATTTTGTACATTGCTACATTTTTATTTTTAGTCATGTACTTGTATGTGCATGTTTTTGTATGCTTTTGTTAATTGTTCATGCTAACCCCTTTGAAACTGCATATATTTTCCAGTTAAATCTATATTTAGCTTGCAGGTTTACTTCGTTATTGGTTCAGTCTAATTCTAAATAAAGGAAATTCATTTGATATTCATTGTTTAAAGTGTGACTGCTGTATTATGCATGTTTAACATCTTTGCTGATGTTGTTTCCTCTTGTTGTATGTGTTTATTTAAGTGGTGGGTTTATTCTCAGATTTACTCTGCCAATTTATTATTATTTTTACTTTGGAAAATTTTGCAGGCGTTACTGGACTCTGCCTGCCCGAGTTTACACCACGAGTGAAAATCACATTTGATAATGTATCATTGGGAGTAAAGTCTTGTCAAAAAACTTCTGACTCCAAAGTAGTCCACATTTCCCTGCCACTGGATGGAGTGCATTCTTAGGCTGAATTGGCTTTTAGAAAGGTCCTGGGCAATTGATCCAGGGGTAATTATGAATATATAGATTAAAATCAGTAAAAATTTTGCATATGTGTGGTTAAACATACTGCATTTCAGAAGTAATTCTTACCATTATTACAAAATGTGTTTAAGCTCTTCATCCATAAGAGCTTTTTCCAAAAGACTTGAAAGATGTTCCAATGAGTCCTTCTGTAAACAGTTCACCCATTGCATAACTTAGGCACTACGATTAATGTAGCCCAATCCCTTTTGTGCACTGTCTGTTCTCTTTTTCACCACATCTCATGAATGAGTATCGAGTAGAACTGCTGGATAGAGATGATACATTTTGCATCAGGATGATTCAAGTGGACCTTGTGTTTCTCCTTCATATGTTATGACTGATTACGCATATCAGATGGTTTTAGGTAGTTGAGTGTATACTTGTTTCTTGCAGATTACATGGGCATCAGTCTTAATTTGGATAATTGTAATTTTACATTCTTTTCTTTCTAAGGCAGATTATGTGGGCATAAGTCTTAATTTGGGTAATTGTAATTTCATATTCTTTTCTTTCTAAGGTATCTGCTCATTAATATTGCAAACAGAATTTTTCTGCCTAATTATCAAACTCACTGTAGAGTAGGCATACCGTAATGGCATTTAGCTAGCAAGGTAAGACTTTGTGTATTTGTTAAAGACATATGTATACACTCTTCAGTTGATTTGATGAAAGATTTAATAACCAAGATTTGAAAATGATTATTTACTGCTTTTATCTGTAAATTACCTGAAGTGAAATCCTTGTAATTTTAAAAGATCTTAGATTCCCAGTTGCCTAAAATCATCAAGCTATTTTTACAGGTGAATTAGTTTATACCTGTTATATTTTATGCTTTTTGATAAGTACTTCTTAAGCCTCCACTTTCGGTACAGGCAGCTGTTAAATGTTTAGGAAATATTAAGATCACCTTTTTCTCAACTCTTATAGGATCATCGATAGAAATGGTGGCAAACCTCCCCTCACGTATAAAGCATTCCAAAACATCTTGATGAACATGGACCTGCCACCTCTTCCTCAAAGCACAATAAGTCTGGAGGATGTCGATGATAAGTACACTCCCGTTTCTGATGACCATGACGAAAAATATGGGGTTCCCACTTTGGAGGAGCTGGGTGAGTGTCTTACCTTATAGATGAAGCTGTGATTATTATGATGCTTTATGACTTCTTTTTATCAGTTCTATAATCCATTTTCCTTAAGAGCTATTAATTCTGAATAAATTGTGTACTATTGGATATTTAATTTCTGTTAGGGTAGGTATTACCGCACACCCTTTTTGAGCCATATATGGAAAATTACAAGAAACAAACAATTGTAATGTTTAAGTAATGGGAACTCTCTCTCTCTCTCTCTCTCTCTCTTTTAATCTGTAGGGTATGAAATTTGACAAAAATGATATTTCTTAATACAGTGTACTGCTGTGAAGATAGTTTTTGTGTGGTTATGGTTGTGAAATAGTCATCATGCCAGAATAGTATTTACTGCAGTGTCTTTGAAGTAATTATCATGTCACATACTACAAAATATTTTGATTAAATGCTGTGTTATTCGAGCCAAATAAGATATTACCACAGTGTTAGTATTACTATAACAATACATGTATATCAAGTTTTACAATAGTACACTATTCATGTGTCCTTAATTACATTTACTGTTGCAAGTAGTGTGAAGTCATTTCAGCATCTCATTGACAACTTCATTCATGAACAGTAATCTTGGCATTTTGGACACTGCGAAATGAGTTGGGATTGCATATCTTACCGATGGAAGCATTTTTTTGGCCAGCATAAGATGGGAATTGTCCCTTTTCCTTGGCAGACACAAGGATGTGTCTGTAACATAATGCATCTCTTTGTACAAACAAGATTTTGCCTGCTTTTTCTGTAGAATTTTAGAAACTGCTTTCTTATATTTGTTTTTCAGCTACCATGAGTTACATTGTGCTGTTGAAGTGTTTAGCAAAAAAGGTGGAATGTGGATGTATGAGAAAGGATTGTGAGTGATGTTTCAAGTGTTTGAGTGAAGTACTGTATATGGAAAATCTGTCTGTCTCTGATGCCTGTTATCTCCTGGAACCCCCTCATTGGGGTAGCTACAGCAATAGAGTCTCCATAACTAGCAAACTCCACTGGTGCTTATTTGTGTATAGTGCCCCACCCTTTACAGGCCACTGGCAAAGGGAAACTCTAGTGCAGTGTTTCCAGAGGCTCCTGTCAAATATTCGTACTTATTACTACCTAATGCTCTTGACTGTTGTTCCTACCAAATGCTCTTGCCTAAATGTTCCTACCTTGTACTCCTGTATATTGGTTCCATCATTTTGCCAAAGGCAGGGCTAACACATAGTGCTCACTACAGGAAAATCTAGTTATGAAGAATAACCTGTGTGAGTTAAGTGTTGTCATGTGGTATGTGACATTGAGAGACTTAATGTTTGCATCGAGAGATTGTATGTTTGCCTCACCCACATGGATAAGTCATATTCTTAATTCTTTCCTCTTTTGTGATTAGAAATACTTGTCAAGTATGATGGAAAATATTTTCCAGCATTGTTTAAAGAGCTTAAAGAATTCTTAAAGATTTTAGCATGTTTTTTTAAGAAAAATTTGCAATTTATTGAAACAACTGTGAGCTTTTATGCCTGAAGAGCTCTTCAGAAATCTTATGATCTGTATCATTTCATTGATTATTTGATAGCTTTATAGAATGCTGCAAAACATTATTAATGATTCTGTGTAGCAAAAGATTGATTTAAGGGTTAAAGGTTCAAGATGGAGTCAGGAAGGTATAATTCATGTGATAATGGTGTGATAAGCCAATTATGTTTACTTTTGTACACGGAAGTGAAATAGAAAGCCCTGTCATGGATGGGTTTCTATATTCTTGTCAGAATGAAGACAGGTTTTACCAGACTCTTCCTGCTAGTGTTTACACTGTGAGCAACAAGGCACATTTGGCAAGGCTGTATCATCAAAGGAGTCCATCATTTCCATTTATCTTGAGAGAGGTGGTCACAAAAACTGCAGGAACCCATTAAAATTGGCCCTGAGGTTTTATTATTATGATTGTGATGTTGAAGTACTACCCTGATTGTGTTTACATGCATATGCAAGTTACACAATGTTAAAAATTTTTATTTAGATCCTAACTACAAGCATCCATGTTCTATGGAACTTTTTTGTAATTTTGATAGATGTATATGTATTTGATACATGATTTTTCTCTTACAGGTTTTGACACGGAGTCACTACAACAGACAGGTTGGAAGGGTGGTGAAAGCGAGGCATTAGCCCGACTAGAACATCACTTAGAGCGAAAGGCTTGGGTAGCATCTTTTGGTCGACCCAAGATGACCCCACAGTCCCTCTATCCATCTCGCACAGGGCTTTCTCCGTACCTTAGATTTGGCTGTCTTTCTTGTCGAAGATTTTTTGTGGAGCTCAACGATCTTTATAGGAAGGTATGTTTTAAGTAACAAATGTTGAAGCCACTTCATCAGTTAATAACTAGTGTTTGGTGGGATTAAGGATGCCGGCATCATTTTAGGTTATCCAGATTTTCTTTCTCTCGTTCACATTAGTACAAATTACCTTGAAAATGAATCTGATGGAATCGAGCTTTCTTTATCATGCTTCTGTGGTGTTTTCAAAAAATTGTTAAAATGAAGTCAGAATAAAAAAAGTGACACTTGAAAGTTCTTGCACATCTGTATACACCCTCTCATAAGGAGCTTTAGGCAAGAATAAAAACATTACTTATGAAAATAAAAACTCAAAAATAATTTGGAAGGTTATTTTAATTATTTAGTTTGGAAGGTACAGAAAATGAAAAATCATTGTTACCTGTAAGAAAGACTGTAAATAGACCTTTCTGTAAAGAAAGTTTGCATTACTGAAAGACTGTGAAAAGACGTCTGTAAAGGCAGATTACATTACTGTTGATCTGATATGGACAGTTAAGAGTGACATGGAGAAAAACTGGCTTTTGTGATCTCAATATACATAACTGGAGTAAATGCAACCCACCTACCATACAGCATATTTGTGTTAGACCCAGAGCATGGTTTACACAGACAGTTTGGTGCTCTTTCTCTCTCTCTCTAAGAAACGTACATCTGTATAGGTATAGAGGAAAGCAACAAAGATACCTGGGTTCAAAGAAATAAGTTCTAGGGAGAAGTTAGCAGCCATGGAATTGCCTTTGTTTAAAGAAACAAGGAAAATGGGAGACAAAATATTAACTTTCATGATTATTGATGAGTTTGGTAATAGATACATTGATAAGGTCTTTAAAGTAAAGAGGAAATATAGGAAAAAGGGTCATAACTGGAACTAAAGCAAGGAAAGAGCTTCTTCAGTATTGATGTGGTGAATGAATGGACAAGCTAAGTGTAGAAACTTCAGATACAGACAGTTTGAACAAAAAAATTAAAGCATTGATAATTTAGGAACTTTATGTATTGGTTTCACAAGTGTGAAACTCATTTCTTGTACTGCACACCCATTTATATTTATTATTTATATTCATTTATTATACTTGGTCACTGTCTCCCACGTTAGCGAGGTAGCGCAAGGAAACAGACGAAAGAATGGCCCAACCTACCCACATACACATGTATATACATACATATACACATACAAGTTAGAATGCAGAAAAACTGGAGGAAGTGAAGTGTTTTAGATATCTGGGAGTGGATTTCGCATCGTATGGAACCATGTAAGTGGAAGTGAGTATTAGGATGGGGGAGGGGGTGAAAGTTCTGGGAGCATTGAAAAATGTGTGGAAGGCGAGAACGTTATTTCAGAAAGCAAAAATGGGTATGTTTGAAGGAATAGTGGCCCCGACAATGTTATATGGTTGTGAGGCGTGGGCTAAAGATAGAGTTGTGTGGAGGAGGGTGGATGTGTTGGAAATGAGATGTTTGAGGACAATATGTGGAGTGAGGTGGTTTGATTAAGTAATGAAAGGGTAAGAGAGATGTGTGGTAATAAAAAGAGTGTGGTTGAGAGAGCAGAAGAGGGTGTTTTGAAATGGTTTGGTCACATGGAGAGAATGAGTGAGGAAAGATTGGCCGAGAGGATATATGTGTCAGAGGTGGAGAGAACGAGAAGCGGGAGACCAAATTGGAGGTGGAAAGATGGAGTGAAAAAGATTTTGAGTGATTGGGGCGTGAACATGTAGGAGGGTGAAAGGCGTGCAAGGAATAGAGTGAATTGGAACGATGTGGTATACCGGGGTTGATGTGCTGTCAATAGATTGAACCAGGGCATGTGAAGCGTCTGGGGTAAACCATGGAAAGTTTTGTGGGGCCTGGATGTGGAAAGGGCGCTGTGGTTTCGGTGCATTATACATGACAGCTAGAGACTGAGTGTGAATGAATGTGGCCTTTGTTGTGTGTGTATGTGTATATATATGTATACGTTGAGATGTATAGGTATGTATATGTGTGTATTTATATTTGTACATATGTACATGTATGTGTATGAGTGGATGGGCCATTCTTTGTTTCCTGGTGCTAATGAAAAAAAGATATAGTGCTTTTGTCCTTAAATGGGGAAAACTGGGAAAGTCTGTAGAATGTAAAAATGTATTGAAAAAAATTCTTCAGTGTCTAATATTTCATATTCCAGAATGGATGTACTATATGATGATTTATTTACACTTTTCATAGTTCACTAAGGAATTTTCTTATTCACAGCAGATTAATGAGATTTTATACACCAGTATTTCAACCCATTTCATCCTTTTCCTTATCACTAATTGTCATCACAGAAATCATTTGCTCAGAGTATCCCTCTTGTTTGTATTCACTTTTTAATTTTCTTTCTGAACATGTTTCAGAATGTTCTTGCTTTGTAACAAACATTATTTTCCCCCTTGTAGAAATATATGCATTTGGGTAAAATTCATGCCTCTCATCCATCTTTAATTTGATTCCTCAAACCATGCTGCTAGCCATAGATTACCTGTCTTTTGTCATCACTGAACAGTCCTTTTAAGAAATACATCTTGCCTGAGTCCCATTTTGATCTAAAGTCAGTGTCCAAGTCCTTTACCCCTTTTGAAAAATGAAGTCTTCAGAACAACCATTAGTTGCTATTTCTTTCTTTCAGTGCACTGTACTGTACGTAATTGCACTGCATTCAAACTGAACCACACAATCCACTTATGTGTTAAAATCTCTCATTATAAAACTAATTAGTGATATTTCCATTCGCCCTACAGATAAAAAAATCTCCCCCACCACTATCTCTGCATGGCCAGATGCTATGGCGTGAATTCTACTACACTGCAGCCACCAACAACCCTAAGTTTGACCACATGGAAGGGAACCCCATATGTGTTCAAATCCCATGGGATAAGAACCCAGAAGCTCTAGCCAAATGGGCTAATGTAAGTTCAACTAGTGAAATAGAATATTAGCATTATTATTATAATACGTAATTGCTGTTTCCTGTGTCAGCCAAGTAGCACAGGAAACAGATGAAGAATGGTCCATCCACTCATATACACATCTACATACAAATACATATGCAAACATTACATACATACACATGTGCATATTCATACTTGCCTTCATCCATTCCCGTTGCTACCCCACCCCGCAGGAAAACTGCATTGCTGTCCCCTGCTTCAGTGAGGTAGCATCAAGAAAAGAGACAAAAAGGCCACATTCGTTCACAGTCTCTAGCTGTCATGTAATGCACCAAAATCACATACACTATCTTATTTATGCATTTTTGTGAGTGTTACCTTACAATAGTAGCTGAGAGCCAGGGGTTACCTGAATGGAATTGAAATATGCAGGAGGATGATAATATTTAAGCTTCCACTTTGTAACTGTCTGAAAAAGTTGATAGTGCCGGTTGCTTAATTAAATTATTAACCCATGTGATTAAGCATTCAGTAAAGACAGACTTCGAAATTGGGCTGTGAATGCCATACTCTGAAGGATACAGGTTGCTGCATCAGTCAGAGGCAGGATTCTCTTTCTGCCATTTAGTTATCAGTCAACATTAGATAGTACAATTATTATGAAGGGTGAGTTAATTAATAGTAAGAGAATTTTTAGAAGTGAAGAATCTATGCAGTGGTTATGTGAGCTTGATTGGGAGGATATGTTCCTGCGAACAAATTTTATGGCATTGCATTTAAAAACAGAAAGCCATTTTCAGCAACTACCTATATATGAAATGACTACAAGATATTGAACACTTATTAATGTGGAAATGTGAACTTCCTTGATAATTTAGGAAATAAGGTTTTTCCACCGCTTACATTTATAGAGGCACAAGTCTGTTGAGCATACTTGGTAAGATGTATGGGAGAATGCAGACTGAGTGGTTGGTTACATATAAAAAGCATTAAAGTGGGTAGAGTGATGTGGCTTTAGGAGTGGTACAGGATTTATACTAGAAATAAATGGAGAAGAGGGCAGTAACTGATTCACCTTCCAATTCCTTACATACTGTAGACAAGCCTCTTGCTCTAAGACACTCATATTTAAGTATATGTATACATTATAATTTTTATGAATTTTCACAGGGGCAGACGGGTTATCCCTGGGTGGATGCTATCATGACACAACTTCGGAAAGAAGGATGGATCCACAATGTTGCACGTCATGCTGTTGCATGCTTTCTTACCCGAGGTGACTTATGGGTATCCTGGGAAGAGGGCATGAAGGTGCGTTCTTTACACAGTAAATTTTCCTCAGAAAATTGCAGTCAAAGAATGTATTGGCATGAGTTAAGAATTGTGGACCATGATCATGTTAAAGATTTGTGAAGTAATATATCACTTTTAAAAAATATACAAAAACTAAATTAATTTGGATGATTCCTTTGTAAAGAGTTATTTGCAGAGTATTTTGGATATATACATATTGTATTAATTTTTTTTTATTATACTTTGTCGCTGTCTTCCGCGTTAGTGAGGTAGCGCAAGGAAACAGACGAAAGAACAGCCCAACCCTCCCACATACACATGCATATACATACACGTCCACACATGCACATATACATACTTATACATCTCAATGTATACATATATATACACACACAGACATATACATATATACACATGTACATAATTCATACCGTCTGCCCTTATTTATTCCTGTCACCACACATGAAATGACAACCCCCTTCTCCCCGCATGTGCACGAGGTAGCATTAGCTAAGAAAAGACAACATAGGCCACATTCATTCACACTCAGTCTCTAGCTGTCATGTATAATGCACCAAAACGACAGTGCCCTTTCCACATCCAGGCCCCTTAAAACTTTCCATGGTTTACCCCAGACGCTACACATGCCCTGGTTCAATCCATTGACTGCACGTCGACCCTGGTATACCACATTGTTCCAATTCACTCTATTCCTTGCACACCTTTCACCCTCCTACATGTTCACATCCTGATCGCTCAATATCTTTTTCACTCCATCTTTCCACCTCCTATTTGGTCTCCTATTTCACCTCGTTCCCTCCATCTCTGACACATATATCCTCTTTATCAGTCTTTCCTTACTCATTCTCTCCATGTGACCAAACCATTTCAAAACACCCTCTTCTGCTCTATCAACCATTCAAAACCCCCTCTTCTGCTCTCTTAACTACACTCTTTTTATTACTACACATCTCTCTTACCCTTTCATTACTTACTCGGTCAAACCACCTCAAGCCACATATTGTCCTCAAACATCTCATTTCCAGCACATCCACCCTTCTCCGCACAACTCTGTCTATAGCCCATGCCTTGCAACCATATAACATTGTTGAAACAACTATTCCTTCAAACATACCCATTTTTGCTTTCCGAGATAATAATCTCACCTTCCACACATTTCTCAACACTCCCAGATCTTTTGCCCCCTCCCCCACCCTATGACTCACTTCAGCTTCCATGGTTCCATCTACTGCCAAATCCACTCCCAGATATCTAAAACACTTCACTTCCTCCAGTTTTTCTCCATTCAAACTTATCTCCCAATTGACTTGTCTCTCAACCCCTGTACCTAATAATCTTGCTCTTATTCACATTTACTCTCAGCTTTCTTCTTTCACACACTTTACCAAACTCAGTCACCAGCTTCTGCAGTTTCTCACCTGAATCAGCCACCAGCGCTGTATCATTAGTGAACAACAACTGACTCACTTCCCAAGCCCTCTCATCCATAACAGACTGCATATTTGCCCCTCTTTCCAAAACTCTTGCATTCACCTCCCTAACAACACCATCCATAAAGAAATTAACCATGGAGACATCACGCATCCCTGCCGCAAACCTACATTCACTGAGAACCAATCACTTTCTTCTCTTCCTACTCGTACACATGCCTTACATCCTCAATAAAAGCTTTTCGCTGCCTCTAGCAGCTTGCCTCCCACACCATATATTCTTAATACCTTCCACAGAGCATCTCTATCAACTCCTTATCATATGCCTTCTCCAGATCCATAAATGCTACATACAAATTCATTTGCTTTTCTATTTCTCACATACATTCTTCAAAGCAAACACCTGATCCACACATCCTCTACCACTTCTGAAACCACACTGCTTTTCCCCAATCTGATGCTCTGTACATGCCTTCACCTTCTCAATCAATACCCTCCCATGTAGTTTCCCATATTGTAAGTGATTATATACTAAAGTTTTTCCTACCTTAATTAAGGTATGGTGTAATAGTATCTGAAAACATTTAGCAGAGGTAGGATTTTATTAAGTATTGAAATGCAGATAGAATTTTAGTTATTAGTGCACAAGTTTTATGTCTACTCTGTTAAGGTACCCTTCACAGTAAGCTCAGCATTGATAGGAAAAGATTTATGCTTGAATTTATTTTTCAGGTATTTGACGAATTGCTTCTGGATGCAGACTGGTCCGTGAATGCTGGATCTTGGATGTGGCTATCTTGCTCTTCATTTTTTCAGCAGTTTTTCCATTGTTACTGTCCAGTACGTTATGGAAGGAAAGCCGATCCTAATGGTGACTATATCAGGTAAGATATCATAAACTAATTGGTGTTTCCTTGGTGACATGACGATGATCACCAAGAAACATATATTGAGAAGGAAAAAGTCAAATGAGCTATAAAGGACCCAGTAGGGCATGCAGTGATTCTCCCTTCCTGCCTGTGTTACAACCAATACATGGGAAAGACGAACAGTAAGGGTCTGCTGGCTCATGAGTAGGTCATCTTTTTTAAACTCAGCTCTGCCTCTTACTATTCCTGTTGTAAGTGGGAAAGGTAAGAATATAACAGTAAAAAGGATCTCTTCCCACTATCAACAGCAGGCCATAATCAAAAACTAGTATATATAATTCTCTCAAAATCCTTATCTTCTTTGTTTTGACTATTCTGATTTTAGCTTGAACATTAATGAGAATATAGGTGAAGTTTGACTCATAAAAAAGGAAGTTGAAATAAACATGGAAATATTTATCATAATGGTTTTGTGTTAAGAAGCCACGTATGTTCTTGTTAGTTTATCTAAATTTTTACCTTTCAGAACGTACCTGCCTGTGCTCAAGAACTTTCCTACAAAGTATATTCATGAGCCTTGGACTGCACCCGAGTCAGTACAGCGAGCTGCAAAGTGTGTTGTTGGCCGTGACTATCCAATGCCTATGGTGGATCACATCAAGCAGAGTCAAAACAATATTGAGAGGATGAAACAGGTGTATCAGCAACTTGCGCACTACAGAGGAAAAAGTATGACTGGTCTACTTTAATTAGTTTACGAATGAATAGTGTAAATGAGAAAAATCAATAGTTACAATTTCACAGAAGTTAGATCTCAGATATCAATGGTAGCTTTTCAAAATTTAAAAGGAATTTATGGAAAACCCATAAAGATATCATGAAACTACACAGAATACCAGTATCTAGTATGCTTGGAGAAAGCGTTCATATAAGCACTTCATAAGTTTTCTTTTTGCACACCAAGTTGATTCTTCATGTGAGACAGAGCAAAACAACTCCTCAGGCATTCACATTTGAAATACAACCAGTCTCGAGTAATTCACTCAGTCTTTCTCCATCTTTCATGATCTACCTGTTATTGTACTTTCAACTTTACCACCATATATCCACTTTAGTGTATCACCTAACATGCATCCTGAATGGGCACATCATCTTAAAAGAGTAGACCTAGGAAAGCTGAGGTTTCATATCCAGACATCAACTCTAAACTTTAGATTTTAGCTATTAACCATAGGTTAAGAATGCTTACTTCGTGATACATATAGACTATTTAAAAGCCTTGAATAAGATGACCATAATATTTATTATACTTGATTGCCATTTCCTGCGTCAGCAGGGTAGTGTCAGGAAACAAGACGAAGAGCAGCCTAGCCACTCTTATGCGCACACACACACATATATTTATTTATTTTGCTTTGTCGCTGTCTCTTGTGTTTGCAAGGTAGCGTAAGGAAACAGACGAAAGAAATGGCCCAACCCACCCCCATACACATGTATATACATACACATATATATACACACACAGACATATATACACATGTACGTAATTCATACTGTCTGTCTTTATTTATTCCCATCGCCACCCATGGAATAACATATCCCTCCCCCCCTCATGTGTGCGAGGTAGCGCTAGGAAAAGACAACAAACGCACATATACATACATACCCATGTACATATTCATACTTGCCTGACTTGATCCATGCTTCAGCTCTACCTCTCTGAGGCAGGGGGTAAAAATGTAAGAACATATCAGTGCTTCCATGGTGAGAAGCTTTGTCACTAAGGAAAACGTTTTGCTTCGGATTCTCACTTTTGACGTGGAAGCAAACACAACCACAGTTTCTCATCTTCAGCAGATGTTATAAATATGGAAATTTCAAGTAGAAGACATGAAAGATGTTTTATATCCCATGTTGTGTATGAAAGGAAGTTACACAACATAAGAAGAGTATAGACATTCAAACACTGTCCAATCCCAGAAGAGCAATGTAAAAGACTAGTATGTCTTATAGCCTTGAGCTCAGCAAGCACAACTGCTTGAGTTGCATATTCCTGTGGATGGCAGGCATGATTTTCTAGGCCTTTCAGAAGGCCTAGAGTATGCCTTTTTTTTCAGGATGGTCAAAAGTCATATTAGAAAATCTACCATGATTTATCGACTACTGTGACTTCAGAATTTTGACATTACAAAAAATACTAAGGCAGATGGGTGATACACAAGAGTTCACAACAGTAAAGTCGTGGAAAACATGTTTTTATGCTGCACTGTGAAGCAGATCCCTCCTAGTACAAAAGGCATGGAAAGCTACATAAAATTTTTGAATTATTGAGCAATAAAAGTAAAGGGACCCAAGAGTATATATAAATCATTGCTTTAAGATTTTAGAACCTTGTGACTGCAGTGAAAACATTTTGAATTGGTGAATACCTAGTGTGCCTTTCCTGCCAGGATATGGATTGCATCATGGTCAGTCTGAGATTTGGGGTTGAAAGAGCCTTTGAAACCATACCAGACTAAGCAATAAGTGAACAAACAACAGTTCAGATGTGATATTATATAGGGAAGGTTCCCTGCATGAAATTGCTTTATTAGTTTTGACAAGTATATTAAAAAAGTACACTTTCCACTTGTAGGAATATTTATGTATTTTTCCCATACAGTTAACAGTTCCCAAAATAGGAGGGTAATACCAGGAACAGATTAAGAAATATCATCCTTTGCTCACTTCTACCCTTAGGTGTCTTTATAATGCATCCAAACCAGAGCCATTTTTCCCCAATCACTCCTGCAATAGGGTTACTCTGCCAGTTAAAATTGACCTTTAGCAAGGGTGTATCATAGGAATATAGTCTCTTCAAAGGGCTTCTTACTCCAAAAGTTCCCATTTTTATGCTACTGGAAGTAGTGCAACCTTGGCCACCAGGAACCTCTACAAGAGACCCTAGATGATAATACCATAGCTCTTTCCTAAAAATTGGTCTAAGGGTAATAAAAGATACAAAAATACTTCATTTTCACAAATTTGCAGCATAGGAAATGAGTGCTGGTTATAGAACTTTTACAGTAAGGAAATTGATTAATGATGTGAGATGGGAAAGAATGCAAGAACAATGTCCAAGATGGTGTAAAGAGAAATAAGAATAAAAGAGTATACAAGAATTTGGGTGAATGTGTTATCATGAAGTGCATTTTAGGTTTTATGAAAACATAGGGCATATTGCTGATTATCTCTATATTATTTCAGTTAATCCTGCAATCAAGTCCCCAACTGTGGATCACTACCCATCACCACCCCCAGAGTACGAGAAGAAACGTAACAATAAAACTGGCAAAAATGATATCCGTGATTCCAACTACAGAGTCCAAGTGCAAGCCTGACTCAAACGAGCCTTGGATGATCATGAATGCTGAGTTCATAAATTCAGAAGTGCAGCTTTGTATTTTGGGTCTTGAGAGAAATGAGTCAGAAGTTATGATTAACTTATGGCAATGCTTTAGAGATGAATGATTATGAGCTGCTGTGTAAGGTGATGGAACATGCTGGGTTCATTTGGCATTATTAATTTATGAATTGTTGATCTAAGGTGCATTGCACTTAACTTGAATCTGTTGCCGAGTTAAGCAATCTGAATTGTTGAATTTCCATAGTTGCATTATGATTCCCAGCATTAACAAATTAACTATGATTAATGGGATTCATTAGATAGTTTGATTAAATCAGATGCAAATTTTGGGCCTTTTCATGTTGACTCTAGGTAATGTCAAGATAAGAACCATATGATATTGCAGAGCTAACTAACTAACCATGTGGGGAAAAACACCTAATTTCAAAGTAAATCATAGCCAGTAGATAATGCTTTAAAATTATCTTGTTTTCATTTTATCAAAGACAAGACACTCAAATTATTAAAAAATAGCTTTTATTCATGTTTCTTAAATAGAATAAACAATTTAAGAAATATGAATTAAAAATGTCCAGGTATTCAAACTTACATATTATGACCAAAATAATATTTAAGATTATATTTGGCTTCCATTTTCATAAATTTTGTCTGCAGGTGTTAGTGTGATAAAATTATGTACATTTGCAGTAAAACCCTGTACATAAAAATAACTGTGGGAGACCCGCTACTGAAAGTTCAGTTTTTCTCCGAAGGCATTTTGTAAGAATGCCCTCAGAGAACTAGATATGTAAGTAAACAGTAATACAATAAGATGTACAGTTTATTGATAAGATAATAGATAGTTATTTACTGAAGATTGTTAATGTGCATTATTCACCTGTTGATATAATGACTTCTGTTGAAAAGAGTATGATGGCACACCCTGGCAACAGCTTGGTGGGAAATTTCTGACACCTGTTCCAACTGCAAGTCCCTCAAAGGGGTGGCCATGGCAACAGAGTCTCCATAACTAAAGAAATGCAGTTTCATAGCCTTTAGTGCCTCACCCTTAATAGGCCAATCACATACTTCTACATACTACTTCTTTCATCTTTCATACTATTCGCCATTTCCCCGCATTAGCGAGGTAGCGTTAAGAACAGAGGACTGGGCCTTTGAGGGAATATCCTCACCTGGCCCCCTTCTCTGTTCCCTCTTTTGGGAAAAAAAAAAAAAAAAAATACTACTACTACTACCACCTAATATTCCTCCCTACTACTACTACTACCATTACCATTTTGCCAAAGGCAGGGCTAGTACATAGTGCTCACTGTAGGAAAATCTAGTTACAAAGAAAGAGGTGCACGAGTTAAGTGCTGTCATAGGGTAAGGAAATTTGAAGATTGATGGTACTAAAACTGAATAACTTAAAGATCCATGAGGTGAGCAATATGTTTTAATGTACTGCACAGGCCCTGCTCTTGGAGTGTAAATAGAGTTAAAGATGGAAATCTGATGATGAAGAGGAGAAACACCCTTTGACAGTTGGGTGTAGAGATCAGCTGATGATATAGACTAATGATGCTCAATAGACAATTGGTAGAACCTAAGACTGGACAAGAGACATCTAGGAGCAGGATTAGCAGAAGTGAGTGATCCCAGTCACTTGATAGTGACTTTTCCTTTGATGAGTTTTATGATTTTCCAATATACTAGTCTAATATATGCTTCTGTCAACCATAACTGCAACATGAACTTCATCCTATCCATCAATTTCCTGTACCTTGCAGAAGCACAAAACTTTACATTTCTATGTACTCTTCCAGAATTACTGTACTCTTAACTGCTTGTAGTCATACCATACGTGTAAAGTCACCCTTAGTGAGGCTGTACAATCTGTTGATGAAAGGGAGTGCAGTCTCCTCGAGGAATTCTGTATTCCAAAAGATTCCATCATTTTCCTGCTACTGGAAGTTGCACTGCATAGGAGCCCCTTCAGAGAAAAAGATCCTGGGGTTATATAACAATAATAATAATAATAATAATAATAATAATAATAATAATAATGTTAATGCATCTTCCCTGCTACCTCCTATCTTTGAACCTTCAGAGAAAAAGATCCTGGGGTTATATAACAATAATAATAATAATAATAATAATGTTAATGCATCTTCCCTGCTACCTCCTATCTTTTTCAAAGGTGGTCTCCTTCCACCTGTTAATCATGAAGATGGAGCCATAAGAAATAACTTCATCCACTTGCCTGCCCAATCCCTACTTCCATACTGACTGAACAAGTTTCACGTCTCCACAGCAGGTTCCCCCCCCAAAAAAATCTAGGTATGACTTTAGCGGATCATTTAAAATTCAATGTAGCCAACAATAAATGAGCATAAGCCCTTAGTTTGGTCTAAGGGCATGAACAATGGAGCTTTTGATAAAACCTCAAATTATCAAGCTCCACCAGCTGATAAGGCAAAGATACAGATGCCAGCTACTGGTGCTCTAGTAATTTTGATTCAAATGTTGCACAGCTACAAAACTGTATTTATCTACCTATTATTATCACACTGGCATCAAATGGATCTCAACCATAACATGGACCTACCATGGAAATTAAATTTTCATAACAAAGGTCCCCTACTACTTTAACAAGGCAGAGGATGCCCAGTTCCATGGGTTAGACTTTCTATCTTGCTATCCTAAACACATGGTTAACCAGCCCTTGCAAATGTAATCAACATTAATAGTGCAAACTCTCAACTCAACAAAAGTTACCAGAGCCACTAACAGTGATAAGGACCACAAAACTGATGTGCAGTGTTATTCAACTCCCTCATAGGTTCCTATTTCATAAGTATGCAGGGCAAAGGAAAATGAACAATCTAAAGAGCAACTTACTTTCAGGGTATCATTCACTTAAAAATTTTCAAAACTAAACACACACAAAGCCTGTACAACTAAATCAACCACAACAGTTAGTCTTGAAAGCAACAGATTAGGACAGAAGAAAAAATTAATGCTATAAAATACTATGATCTATGATGAATCTGCTAGATCATCATCAACCGTTATGAGAGGTTTGCTAAAATGTCAGCGTTCACTACGAAAAGTCTGTTAAAACTTTTAAAACATCAACATTTACAATAACAAGTTTGATATTGCTAAATATCAATGTTCAACTCTTGCTACAAAGAATCCAAATAGTCCCAAGTGCATACAGGAATGCATCTTAATTACCTTTTGTAGAAAATAATTTTGCAAAATAGGGTCTTAATCCCAACCCTGCTTGCAGACAGAACATAAACACATTTGCAGGGAAGGACTTACTAGCCTGCTACCTGTAACAAGAAAGAAACCAAGAGAATAAAGTAACTAAATGAAATGTCCAAAGTTTATTATAACTAATTTCACTTCTGTAAGCATTGTATGGTTGGTGGGAAGCTTTTATGTGACAATCAACTGGATAATTATCTGTTAGCTTCATTACAAATGTTATTCAAAAGTGAAGATTATGTCTTAAAAAGATTGTTTTTTGTTTCAATGACTGGACAGAGGTCAGTGCATACATAACAGCTTGAGAGTGGATGAGTGAGTGAGGCCATCGTCTACCCAAGCCTGATACTACTCTACTGTGGTGGGAAATTGATATGATAGAAAAATCTGTACTGTATATTCTATCTCTCACAATACAACTCTATGATTGTTGCAGATTCTTTCATACCATATTCTCTTGGTAATTTATTAAGTATTATGTCCCATTCCTAAAAACAAATTTAAAGTGAAAGTCATTGTGAAAGATAAGATTTATCAAATTATATTAGAAGCATCTTCAGCATCCCCCAGTGAGAGGAGAAACATATTAATGTAAAGTTTGTCATCTTTTGCTGTGCAAAGTGCCACAATGGACAAGGTGAACTTGTTTATATGGCAGCGGACTGAAAAATGACAGTGGAGAGCAATCCTTTGTAAGAAATCAACTACACAAAAATGTTAAAATACGTTTTACAAATTTCTTAAGGTTTTACAATGACCTTTCCAATGTTTTTCCTGTCAGTAATTTGTTTAGATGCTTCAACAATTTGTTCAAATTGCCAAACTGAGTCAATGCGTGGACACAGCTTTCCTGAGGTGATCATCTCTAGGATTTCTTTCCATCCTTGCTGGAAGGTTGCTGGATCTTTGCTCCTTAGTTCATTTAGGTTAAACCCTGTAGAAGATGCAAATATTCAATTATAAATAAAGTTAACAATTGAATGGATAGGATACTGTAAGCTAATACAATAGGAGTGTTGACAGTTTATTGGTTAATATTTACAAGGCAAGCAACCAAGACAAATTTCTATGGGGGGAAAATGCAGATCAAGAGTTTGGAAAGAAATCCAAGGGAGATGGTATTATGAGGGGTTGATAGTTGAATCTGGAATACGAGGGTAGTATGTGTATACAGATTATGAGAGGTTCATAATGTTAAATCAGGAATACTAGGATAATATGTGTATACACAGATAAATAAGCATTATTTAGAACACTAATATATCTGGGTGAGAATATGGAGGAACCCATTGAAAAGCAGAAAAACTGGTAAATGGATAAACATTTAAAACAAGTCTTCATGGATAATTATGAAATAAAATGCCAAGATTACATTGTACATAAGAGCTTCTGCAATACCTATTCAGCTGCATTATATGTGACAGAATATACAGTATGAATATTTATTTTCTCATACTTATCACCACTTCCCAACAGAAGGCAGTGTCAGAAAAAGGTAAACCAAGGCCTCACTTGCTCACATTCACTCACCAGCTATCATGGAAAATGTATTGAAACCAGAGCTCCATATCCACGGTTAATTCCCAAACACCATCTGTGGTTTCCCCCATATTGCATCATATGCCTTGATCCAGCATCCTTCCATATAACTTAACATTAAAAAATCTTTCATATTTCCGAAGGAAGCCACCTGAATACCTTGACCGTAAACTACACAGATATACAGTTCAGAAAATTATTTGCTTGGTAAAAAATACTTCTTTTCTTCATTCTTTGTTTAGAGGTAAACAGAAAAACTATGAAACCATTTAAACATGTCACGAAATAACCTGCTTGGTGAAAAATACTATCTCTTCTGCCTTTTTATAGTTATAAACAGGTAAACTGTCCTAGCTTGAATATTCAAAGGCAACTGAATTTTTGAAAAAATATTCAAGTCAGATGTCAGTATCACATATGAGCAGGTGTCAGAATGAAGATAAAGTGAAACGGAATAAAAATGAATATGAAATTCTACAAAAGAATTTTTTTTTTTTTTTTTATACTTTGTCGCTGTCTCCCGCGTTTGCGAGGTAGCGCAAGGAAACAGACGAAAGAAATGGCCCAACCCACCCCCATACACATGTATATACATACATCCACACACGCAAATATACATACCTACACAGCTTTCCATGGTTTACCCCAGACGCTTCACATGCCCTGATTCAATCCACTGACAGCACGTCAACCCCGGTATACCACATCGCTCCAATTCACTCTATTCCTTGCCCTCCTTTCACCCTCCTGCATGTTCAGGCCCCGATCACACAAAATCTTTTTCACTCCATCTTTCCACCTCCAATTTGGTCTCCCTCTTCTCCTTGCTCCCTCCACCTCCGACACATATATCCTCTTGGTCAATCTTTCCTCACTCATCCTCTCCATGTGCCCAAACCACTTCAAAACACCCTCTTCTGCTCTCTCAACCACGCTCTTTTTATTTCCACACATCTCTCTTACCCTTACGTTACTCACTCGATCAAACCACCTCACACCACACATTGTCCTCAAACATCTCATTTCCAGCACATCCATCCTCCTGCGCACAACTCTATCCATAGCCCACGCCTCGCAACCATAAAACATTGTTGGAACCACTATTCCTTCAAACATACCCATTTTTGCTTTCCGAGATAATGTTCTCGACTTCCACACATTCTTCAAGGCCCCCAGAATTTTCGCCCCCTCCCCCACCCTATGATCCACTTCCGCTTCCATGGTTCCATCCGCTGCCAGATCCACTCCCAGATATCTAAAACACTTCACTTCCTCCAGTTTTTCTCCATTCAAACTCACCTCCCAATTGACTTGACCCTCAACCCTATATACAAAAAATATAAAATTCAGTACTTTTAACAGCACCACAGAGCAACACATCTTGGTGTGCTTGCTATAGCAGACGTGAGTGACTGTTATGATCTCATCTCTGAAGACTATGATGGTCACATCACTCCTAGCTGTCATGGTCAACAGAGTTAGCTGTTCTCTCTGCTGTATTCAGTCATATTATTCAGACTTTCATCAAAACTTTGATACGTACTGTGCAACCTTTGAAATTCACTAATCTGCCACGTCCATTGGTCAACTAAACATTAATGAGGTTATTATTGAACATCCAGAGATCTATAGAAGCCTCCAATTATTTATCAGTACAACATACTTCTAAAGGTTGTCAATCCATATTTTAAATAATGCAGCATTTCAAACTTTTTGAGATGATATCATTTTCCTTAAGAAAAAGTTCAAAACTCACAGTAGCCAATGGAAAACTAGTCACATCACATATAAAGCACAACTCTAACACGAATCCCAGTTTCAAAGAATCACTCAGACAAACACATGGTATTCACATTCATACACTATACTTTGCTACTTGTTCACATCATATCAAAGCTTGAATTCTAACCCTTTCAGTGACAGTCTTAGGCAAGTGTAGTACGGTGCTATTCCTGCCCCATGATGAACTCTCCACACATTGCAGGCCGGCCATAGACATCAACACACAGCATGAGTCATTACAGCTCCCTGGAGCCTCAATTATCAACTAGTAAGCGCAGTGGGACAGAGAGAATGGGAATACGTGAATCCTTGACTCATTGTCATTTACAGAAAACAAATGTTAAAATTATCTAAAAACATAAAATATGTGGTACAGGCAAAATAAAGTAGAAAATATCATTTTAAGACATCAGAATGGATACCTACCAGCAACAGCACGGTTGCTCATGATGAGAGAATATGGAGAGACATTTTTCGTGGACCACCAAGACCTGAGAAGACGCCATAGACTACGGTATTCTGTTCCAACCATTTCGCGGGCACCAATCAGCACAACCTGTTCCTCATAAGAAAAATGAAAACAATCACAGTTAAGTTACACGATCCAAGGACTCCTTTTACAATGCTTCCACAAGAAGTACAAAGGGCTAACGAAGAAAGTCCAGAGGCTGGCAACAAAGATCGTACCATAATTAAGAATACTTTCTGATGTTGATTGTGTGGGGTTTCCAAGGTATTGACACTGCCATGCTCAGCATGTGTATGTTATTGAAAATGAACAGGGAAATGTATGACTTCAATAGAGATGTAAGGAGAAACAGCATTTTAACAATTGAATCTACGTTTATGTTTCCCCATTCTGAGAAGCCGCACAACTCAGTTATCTCATTTAACTGTCTGTGTGAGGTGAGTGCAGGACAGTAAAGGAGGAAATGTTCAATGTCATGCAATATGATGTGTTAAGTGTTGTTAAGTGGTGTACACAATGTGGATGAGAAACATCCATTCTTACAAGCCTGGAGAAGGTAATTTCATGTGGGTTTGTGTTTGGTGGTTTAGAATTTAAAATGAGAGAATAGATGTTTAATGGTTGTTGAGTTATTAATGTGTGAATGTTTCGTCAATGTCATGTTTGCTGGGTTAGGTTAGGGTGGGAGGGGTATAGAGCTTGTTGCAAAGATATGGTTTCCAAACATAATAAACTGAGATTGTTTGTAGAGGAACTAAAGTGAACTCCCAATACAAATTATCTGCTCCATCTTCAATAATGCTAAACTGCCTGGTCTTCACCATCATAAGCAAAAGTTTAAAAAAAACTAAAAAACACAAAACTGAGCACTGAGAACAATCACTGGCTGTCTAGCAACCACAAACATTCAACACCTGTGCAACAAACCAAATATATTTCCAATACATTATCATCTCGATGTGTTTGGGGCCCAGTTCTCTGTAGTAGCACTAGAAACATGCTATCCAATCCCCTCCATAACTATAGCAATCTAGAAAAAAGTAAAAGATCTACCACTGCTTCTAACTTTAACATAAACTTACAGATTCCCCCTCCCCCATTTTACATGACATTAACTAAACATACATGCTCTAATGACCCGACAAGCACTAAAAAAACACCCTCCAAACCCAGTCTAACTCTCCATAGACTAGAATAAATTACTCTCTCATGTGAATTCTCTCCTGCATTCCAAATGATGCTTCAACACATCAAAACCCACCATACCCCACATGCCACATCCACAATAAAAACACTGACCCTTCTCATTTATCCTGTGCTCACCTCACAAAGACATATACATAATTTGTGACCTCTGATCCCCCCTGGTGGACATGTTTGACTTCCTGAAAGCTGTAAGAGACCCACAGAAGGGGATCCTAGGGCAGGAAGGTAAAGTAAAGGTATGTATGCACTCAGCTTTATGCATTTGGTCTACACAAGGCAAATGACCAAATTTCAAAGATAACAAAGAGACCGAGTGAAATTTGTAAGCACAGGATAAATGTGTGCATGTTTTCCATGATACTGTAATGGAACATGAGAAACTGCATTGAACCCATTTTGTTTTAACTGTGTCCTTATCTTGAAAATGAAATCTCTTTACCTTGCCCAATGGTTCTAGAAGTTCTTGACTTTTGGTAAAATCAGTTCCTCCTAGGTTATCCAACACAATGCTCACACCTTGTGGACGGTGAAGTAACACTTCTGTGTGATAGTCCTGAAAACTTCCGGTATCTGAATCTATGTTTCAAGAAGTATTTATAAAACAAGAATGATATCAACATATGTTTTCTTGGAACTCAACTTAGAAGAATGGCTCCCAGTTTCATAAAAAAAAGCAAAGCTAGAACTGTCATTGGAAGAGTATATGTGCATTCCAAGGATGATATATTCTTAACCAAAGGGTCATGCAGGAAAGCAATTATGTTACCATTTTGATGAATGCATTGCATAAGTATAAATGTGGTTAAGTTGATACAGCTAGTACTGTCTTATGGACAGCTTTGTCTAAAGTCTTTTAACTTGAATATTCACAACAAACAAGCAACTACTTTGGTGAAAATGGTTCTATATTTGAATCTCATGTCTCCAGAGATTGACGAAATAATTTCTGAAAAAAGACAATTCTTGCCAATATGAATCACTGCAACAACATGAATACTAAAAATCATATACCTGGTCATAGTGGATTGGGTAATCCACTCCATTTTCTACAACTGCATTATGTTTGTGAGCTGAGGCAGTTCCAAATACAGAAACACCAGGAACAGTTTTAGAAAGCTGGGTAGCAGCCCAACCAACACCTCCTAAAAATGTGAAAAACTGGCAAAAACAAATCTTTTACCATAAAATAGTGAACATTATTATTTATCAAAATACAGTAATTCGCTCAATATCAAAACTACCGATAATAATACGATAAATCAACCACTGAAGTGGTGCCTCTACACAGCCATCACTAGCCCACCCAATACGAAGACGGGTAGTACCAGTAATATACCTCCTTGGTTGGTGGCTGCCCCAGCTACTACCTACTACTTTACTTTCAAACATATCTATATTTGACATCCCAGTGAATGACCTCTCTTTCCAAAAATTCTTCAATGCTCCCACATCCTTCATCCCCTCACCTTATAACTTCCACAGTTCCATTGTCCATCTGCTGCCATGTCCAACCTTCTCTGCTTCTGCTTGCATTCCTCATACACCATTTAAGCATAAGACCTTTCACAAAAGTGACATATACATTAAAGTTCACAATCCTGACAAATTTCCATATTCATTTCAAACAACTCAATCATACTGCTCATTGCTCTGAAACATGCACCACTCTTTTTATAGAAACATTTAACAGCATCTAAAAGTATTCCATGTACAAACTAAAGGGTAAGAATTTCCCACAGAATATTCTCAACTTTATCTGCCAAAAATATGCCAACATCCAAGAATGTAAGGATAAAACTGATTTATATCTTATCATCCAAGATGAAACATTACTGACCTGCTGAGCTATGTATGAGAACGGCACCATTGGCTCTCAATCCTCCAAGATGGAACAGAGAAAAATATGCTGTAAGGTAATTGATGGTGAACGATGCTGCCACTTCAAAGCTCATGTTCTCTGGGACAACCAGTAACAAGTCCTCATTGACACTTATCTGTTCAGCAAATCCACCTCCCCTTGGGCAGTGCACAGCAACATGATCCCCTATCTGTTGATAATTAAACTTTTCAAACAGAAACATCAAGCTAAAATAGTTAGCTCATTAATTTCATACTCTTCACCATGCTCCTCTACAGACTTACCAACTACTGGTCAATATTCAATGGTGGAGGAGTTAGTTAATTTCCCACTTGCTCCAATGACACTCAATCATCATCAAGTACCTTCCTAAAACACTCATGAGAATGTGCAGTCATTGGCATAGCTGAAGGATGACTGACTGTGACAAGAAATGATCATGCACAGCCACCTCAGCAACTGCCCTAGTTCAATGGACAAATATAAGAGTGCAAAACTCCATGCATACATTTATGTCTAGAGGAGTTGCCTGGCTTGAGATGATATCCATCTAGAGAAGTCAAGTGGCTAAAACACTGCTTAAATTCTGAAGTACCTGTATCCAAACTTTAGGGCTTTTAGGTGCTGCAGTACAGCTGCGAAAAAACTAAAATCAAATGCTCAAACAGGTCTTTTCCCAGACCTTCCACTAATATGTCTTCCTCTGGTATTCATCTGCTTTTCCAGAAGTCAATCACAACAATAGATGTCAATGATCAGGGTTTTATTTCTATCCCCCATGAATAATAATGTCCCAAAAAATTTGTTTTGAACATTATATCATCTCCACGTTTTCTTTACTGTTGGTTCTGTAATTTTGCAAAGTAATGATTCCTCCATTACCATGCACACTTCTTTATGTATGCCATAAAGTTAATGATTAGATGCCGGATGTAGTGATGCCTACCCACTAAATGACAGAATCAAGGACTTTACTTTGGAGAGAACTTGCATTATGGCAGCAAATACGGAGCCCTGAATGACTTTCACAAGGCCTTCTCAGACTACCATAAGGAATGCTCTTAATTATCATGACACAATCACCATGCACGATGACAAGAACAAAGACAGACAGTTCTCCCTGAACGTCATGATAAAGTATGGTACTACAAAAAGGACATTTTAGAACAAACAAGCTGACAACTTGTAAACTCGGGATCAGGTGCTGTCTACACCAGTGTCTTCTAACTTGCAGGTCATTTGGCTAGCACAGCTTCTACATACTCCTCTACTTGCATCTGCAATCACTTACTCTTACTGACTTCCAGCTGAAAGAGGAAGATTTAATCTAATCAGTCTTACATCTGGCTGTTTACAGCTAACTAGAGCCTGAATGGGGTTTCTGGCTTCCAGAATGACTAAAACATGTTCACTACATACTAGCTAAAATGAGCAGCCCAAACACCTGCAACATACTCCTCCTCAATCCTGGCATATCTACAACTGGCTGGGAGTGAGACTAACAGAAGACTGTAACTAGATCCAAGTCCACCGGCTGCTAGAGTACTGCTACCAAAACAAAGTACAACCATGAACAACTTTTAGTTTTTAAAACTGTAATACGAGATAGAGTCAGCAGGTAACAGATGATGGACTTCACTTCCTCAATTGCCTTGTGCTCAATATACCTTCCATGCTGCAGCAGGGCCAAAGATACATTGCAACTCGCACTTCCTTACGATCTGCAGCACAACAATGGCACCTTATAGAACGCCTCCTACAAAAACCCTCAACGTTTACTCACCTTCGTTTCTGCATCAGCTCATCCTTGAGCTGTTTTGCCTGTACATATCAAAGAGATATTTCTGTATTTATCGCAATGCTATATCCGTATCTTATTCGCCACATCACTACAACACGTTGAAAAAAAACATGGCGGACGCAATGAGTCTCCACTTTGGACCGCTAGAGGTCGCGCGTGAGGTATGGAGAAACTCTCCCAAAAAGCATGGAACTGAGAGAATTAATTATATATTCAGCTAATGGTATTGTCATAAACCAAATTATTTCTTAAATTTAAAATATGCAAGATAAGGGTGATATTGTAACGTAAACTTTTCATGTATAATGACCTCCTAAACAAGAGCAAATTAATGGCTGGTAGGAGTCTACAGAAGGAAAACATAAGAAACAGGGGACTAGTTATAATACATATTTTCATAAGTATTATACTAACCTTCACTGAGGTAACTTTTTCTCCAATGGCTGTTACAACACCAGCACATTCAAGGCCAAGCGTACATGGTGGCTGTACGTCAGGGCTAAGGCCTTGACGTACATAGATGTCGTAAAAGTTAAGGCCACAAGCCTTAACTTCAACGATCACTTCGTTGGCAGAGGGAGGAGCAGGAGGTGGGGCATCTTCAACCTATGGAATATTGCATTTTGTTAAGTATCCCTTAATGTAAGATAGGTTTTTCCGTTCCAACATTTTTTTTCAAATACGACTGCGTCCAGTTTCCCGAATGTGCCATGACTCGTGATAGAGTTAATAATAATAATAATAATAATAATAATAATAATAATAATAATAATAACTCTCTTGCCTCTGTTCTGTAAGTTTAAGAAACCATAACTTTCTGGATGCCCTACCATGCCACACTATGGCCTATGCATGTACACGTTTTCAATAAACTTTTACCTATTATTCTAATGAATACCCTAGTGCAAATTTTCATATATCCTGTACTAAAATAACAAGCATACATTTCATCATATTGCTTAAGCTGATTGAACTTTACAATTCAAGCAGTGATTAATTACTTTTTCTGAAAATTAGTGTTATATTACAGCATTTTCGGCATTGTGCACCTAATTCTAATGAAGTCAAATGTTTGACAATCTAATTTTCCACTTTATTTGCCCTCAAATAAAACTTATCTGGGCCTGCTGTTTTACTTACTTTCATTCCATGCAGTGCTGATAATGTATCTTCCACTTTTACGTTAATATTCTTCTGAGCAATGGAAATAGTACGTTTATATTCCACAAAATGTTTTCCTCTGAGCAATGGAAATAGATTCCCAACTTAGCAAAATTTATAATCTCCCACTCTGAACCGTGTTCATTATTAATTTCTGCTAAATGATCATAAAATCTTCGTCTGCATCTGGTGTGTGCTGGGAGGTCCATAAAATAATCGTTACTCCTTTTAAAATTTTGATTACAAAAACAGAATCTACTTTATCAATTCCCACAACATAATTCTGCACAGGATTAAGATTAAGGTATACCAAAGGGGAAGACACCACGGCTTCCTTAATTTCTTTTACCACTTTCAAGTAGTGTATCTATGATTCAGACATACCCATCATATTTTCTTCTTTCAATACAGTTGTCTTGCTGCAAATTTGTTCCGTATACTCTTTAGATTAAGCTAATATATTTGTCTATACGACTGAAACTTACTGTCATTGGTATGAGGAAGCAGCAGCGGTAGAGGAGCCCGTCTACCTGTAATTGGCTGGTAAGATCGGCTTGACGTGCTCTATACCGTTCGCTTCCTCCATTGTTCCTTCCCTTTTACCAGGGAACTATCTCAAGCTATCCTATTTCGCTTTTTCGCCTATCCCTTTTACCTAACCCGCGTTAGCTGACCAATTCTTTCATATTCCCTCTTATAATGTTACCCGCCTCTACCGATGGTGTGACGTCTACTACCTGAGGAGTGACATCAAGCAGCCGCATTCTGCCCTTTTTTCCTATCTGACACTTGCCAACCGGCTCCAGCTGATTCACCTAGCTATGCACCCCCAGCCGGCCCCGCCACTCGCAGCTATAGCTGAAGTGACCTTTACTGCCTCTGACTCAACTAGGCGTCCTATTATGCAGTGTTACTTTCCTTGTTGCCTATCGGCATCAGACTGCTGGTTTACCCATCCTGCCATGTTCCCTTTTTACTCTGAATCCCTCTTTTGGTTTTCTTTTCTTCTAAGTACCTAATTAGTGTATGTCTGTCGAAAAAAACCTGTTTACTCTCATCTACCATTCTGTTTAGGTGGGCTTTCCTTATTCCATTTAAAGGCTTCTAACAGCTAAAATGACACTAAGTCTTCACTAAAGACGTCTTCCTCCTCCCTGCAGAACGCCTCATTCTACTTTTATACTCAACATTATACTGAGGGCACAGAAATTTATGTAATATCTGGAAAGCAATCTTGATGTAGCTATCTCCCTACGTCACTTTTAAAACATACAGATGAGATCCTCACACTTGGCTAAAATGTTTGATCTACCATTGGCTATCTCCTTGGGAGTATTTTAGACAGTCATCAAACTTCCCAACAATATCTCTAATTTTGCACCAGGAAAACACAAATTTCTTCAATTCCACTTAACACAAAACTCATGGTCCTAGTTACCAACTAAGGAGTCAGTAACCAATACACAAAACACATTTTAAGAGGGAATCACACTTTCCTGAACTGCTAGTCAACATGTCTTCCTAGCAGGTTGGAAGGTAAAATCATCCTTTAACTTCATTGCCACTGCTACCGTCCTGGTTTCTAAGTTTTCTCCAGTCTTCACAAGCTATTCACTCTCCTGTATATAAACTGCTGTAGTAGTAACAAAGCCAACACCATTATCCCATAGCTTTATCCTATCTAGTTTCTCTTAATACTGTGCCTCACTTCTTACTATGTTCTAGATGTGGGTTTTCATAGAAACTGCAGAACAAACAAGAAAAGTCCAGGGTGAACTCTCTCATACACCTAGGATAGCTAGCCTTTGGAGCTGGTGCCATTCTTCGTGAAAAAGCAGGCACCATCTTCTAAGAGTTGTACAACTTTTTGGCCAAGGTTGCACTGCTTTTTATCAAATGAAAACTAAGATTTTGCTTCACTCAAAACAGATAAATCGAACTAATGTTGAATTTAAGAAGGAAAATAAGATACCATTGCAACTTAACCAAGGTTTGCTACACTTTTCGAATAAGAACTAAAGTTAAGAATATTAAATTCAACCAAAGTTCCATTGAAATTCAGGTGAACATGCTCTAACAGAGTTCCTAGTGTATCTACAGTCCACTAGTGAAGGAATGGGAACCTTGGTTACTGTCTTTCCTTACCTCCACTATGATGGCACAGGGTTATATACTGATCTTTACATGACAGGGTTATATACTGATCTTTACATAAGTGTGTTCATTGAACTTACTAGAAACAGCAATCAAAACAACCAAGATTAAAGCAGGGAACTAACTGGTGGATCATCCCTGAATGAAATTCATGTTTCAAGTGACACCCTAAGACATCATTTAATAACATCCCAATATTATTCAAATTACATATCACACTGAGTTATTCAATTCTGAATCAATTTCAAGGGTTTCAACAGAAAACAAATTTGAGCCTTGTCCAGATCTATCTTTTTGATCAAGGAATCTCCTGTGACAAGTAAGTGTAGTAAGCCAAGCAGTCAATAAAAACGATTCTGCAAGAAAAGAGCTGCCTTTCTTGTTAAAACTGCTGAAAACAATAAAGACATGTTATAAAAAATATCTTGTAAACTTATATATATATATATATATATAATATATATATATATATATATATATATATATATATATATTTCATACTATTCGCCATTTCCCGCATTAGCAAGGTAGCGTTAAGAACAGAGGACTGGGCCTTTTAGGGAATATCCTCACCTGGCCCCCTTCTCTGTTCCTTCTTTTGGGAAAAAAAAAAAAAAAAATTGAGAGGGGAGGATTTCCAGCCCCCCGCTCCCTTCCCTTTTAGTCGCCTTCTACGGCACGCAGGGAATACGTGGGTAGTATTCTTTCTCCCCTATCCCCAGGGATAATATATATATCTTTCATACTATTCCCCATTTCCCGCATTAGCGAGGTAGCGTTAAGAACAGAGGACTGGGCCTTAGAGGGAATATCCTCTCCTGGCCCCCTTCTCTGTTCCTTCTTTTGGAAAATTAAAAAAAAAAAACGAGAGAGGAGGATTTCCAGCCCCTGCTCCCTCCCCTTTTAGTTGCCTTCTACGACACGCAGGGAATACGTGGGAAGTATTCTTTCTCCCCTATCCCCAGGAATAATATATATATATATATATACACACATGAGTGTGTGTGTCAGAGGTGGAGGAAACAAGGAGAAGCGGGGGACCAAATTGGAAGTGGAACAATGGAGTGAAAAAGATTTTGAGCAATCGGGGCCCGAACACACAGGAGGGCGAGAGGAGTGCCAGGAATAGAGTGATTTGGAATGATGTGGCACACCAGGGTCAACGCGCTGTCAATGGACCGAACCAGGGCACGCAAAATGTCTGGGGCAGTATATATATATATATATATATATATATATATATATATATATATATATATATATATATATTTTTTTCATACTATTCGCTATTTCCCGCGATAGCGAGGTAGCGTTAAGAACAGAGGACTGGGCCTTTGAGGGAATATCCTCACTAAGAATAGTTCAAAGTGAAAAATAAGCAAAGCAGTGGTGTCTACTTTACCAGTACAATGTAATCTCAATTTGTATCATAAAGCGTACAGAAGATAGGGATACAGATAAGACTTCTCTGAAAGCCAAAAAAATGGTTACAAAATGAAAACACTGTGGCCTAATCAAGACAGGAGAGCATAGGTTTGAATCCTGGTTATGGCAGTTGGTTCAATGTCAACCCAGCTGTTTGTCCACCCATAGGTGTTGGTCGATAAAATGGGTCCCTGGCTCAGGATAGGGTACCTCGCTAACATGGGAGATGGCAATTAAGTACAATGAATATAAGAAAATAAATATATATTTCATATTAATATTATACTTAATGGCCGTCTCCCACATTAGCGAGGTAGCGCAAAGAAACAGATGAGGAATGGCCCAACCCACCCACATACACATGTATATACATAAATGCCCACACACACACACACGTATACATATAAATTTCAATGTATACATACATATACATACACATATATACACATGTACATATCCATACTTGTTGCCTTCATCCATCCTGTTGCCACCCCTCCACGCACGAAATAGCATCTCCCCCCCCTCCAGTGAGGCAGCACCAGGAACAGACAAAAAAGGCCTCATTCATTCACACTCAGTCTATAGCTGTCATGTGTAATGTACCGAAACCACAGCTGCCCATGCCATCTCAGCATACATAAAAAAATATATACGCAAAAAAAGTTAGCTGCTAAGAGGTGCCACTTGTATTGTCAGTGATATCATAGGCCTGGATAGGTATCTGTATGGCTTTTGAGTCGTTTGGAAGTAACTTCAACAGCTTCATAGACAAGGATGAAATCCTGGTGGATAAATCCAAAGTAGGGCATAAAATGGTGTTTTACCAATGTGAGCAAGTGCTCTCTTTAATGCTCATAATTCTCTATCTAGAGGTGAGAATATCAATTACAGCATATACATCGAAGTTGAAGTATACATCACCAGTATGGTCATCCCACTTAAGGAGAAATACAAATCTGATAGAAAAATCCAATAATGTACAGATATTTTAAATGAAATAAGAAAGTAGAATTACATGAACTAGACAGCAATTTCCCTAAGTTCAAAGAGAGAAGAGAGAGGGTTGAAAGAATTGCATCTTTCCAGATTCTGAATCAGTATGATAAAAGTTGATTCTAAGCAACAAATTTCATCTCATACTTATGAAAATGTTGAAAGATATGAGAAACAATTTAGTAAAAGGGGCAAAGATCTATTTTCATGGTAACAGAGTGGAATATAGACAGCATCAGAATGACTCACTTGAAAGAATGAAGGACATAAGCTTATTAATTGTATGAAAATGCTTTCAGTGATTACTCATTGTTTTATCATTAGCAAAGAAGTAATGAAAACAATAAAATTGCCAGTATTACAGTGTATTAAATCTCTTATATACATAATAATTTACAAGGTATTAGCACACATAACACCACTAAAAAAAGGCCCACACAGAATGACAGGTTTTCAATCCTGAGATTTCAAGTAAAAATTAAGTGTTGCAGCTGACCAACATATATCAATTTTACGGCATAAATTAACATTTCTCATTACAAGATCATTTTTTCAGCAGAATCAGTATTATATATGTTTCATTATTTTCTATTTTTACTAATTTACAGACTAGCTTGTTGACAAAGATACTTTTTAGCTGATAATGCACAGGAATAACATTACACTAGGCATCAGTGACAAGGGACACTGGCTGAGCACTCACTACAGAGTCAAGCATGCTGAAGACTTGGTCAGCAACAATGCCTGTGGTCCTCTATTGCAGTCATATGTTGTAGATGCTTCAAGTGCAAAACAAAGAAAACTTGGGAGGCCTTACAATTCACATGGACCAAAAGTACTTTATGTACATGCCAGGAGAGCTGATGCCATAGGGAAGGTTTCCACCCTTCCAACATATTATTTGTAGTCCACAAAGGTAGCATGATGCTACAGGGAAGGTTTCCACCCTTCCAACATATTATTTGTAGTCCACAAAGGTAGCATGATGCTATAGGGAAGGTTTCCATCCTTCCAACATATTATTTGTAGTCCACAAAGGTAGCAAGATAAAATCTAAGGTAAAACCATTGATTTTTTCAAGAAAGTTGTACTATATGTAATAATCACATACCTGCAAGAAATATCATATGGTACCGTCTTTCACAGGATCTTCTAGTTTATCATCGTACATATACTGTACTAAGCAGTACTCGTTCTTTGATCATAAGTCATATGCAAACAAGTAAATTAGCTACTTCAGCATTTAAACAGAAATGCAGAAAAGATGAAAATTCCTTAGCAGGTACCAGACTCCAAACACTTGCAGTTACATTTCAACTGAAAAGTCAGTTTTAGCAAAGTTGTATCATTGGAACATTCTCAACAAAGAACTTTTCACTCCAAAGGATTCCTCTGTGCTACTGACTGTAGCACAACCATGAGTAGGTGTTCCTCAAGAAGGCATCAGGTTTTTTTATTTTTCATTTATCATACTTGATCACCATTTCCCACATTAGGGAGGAAGTGCCAGGAAACAGATGAAGAAACACCTATCCACTCACATACACTTATATACACATATGTGCACATATATATATATATATATATATATATATATATATATATATATATATATAATTTTTTTTTCATACATATTCACCATTTCCCAGGTTAGCGAGGTACCATTAAGAACAGAGGACTGAGCCTTAGAGGAAATATTCTCACCTGGCTCCCTTCCGTTCTTTCTGAGCACATGTACATATTCATACTTGCTCACCTTTATTCATTCCCGGATCCACCCCACCACAAAGGAAACAGCATCACCACCCCTTGTCAGTAAGGTAGTGCCAGAAAACAGAAAAAGAAAGGTCACATCCACTCACATTCATTCTCTAACACTCTTTTTATTACCACCCATCTCTCTTACCACATATTGAGGACAATATGTGGTGTGACGTGGTTTGATCGAGTAAGTAATGAAAGGGTAAGAAAGATGTGTGTTAATAAAAAGAGTGTGGTTGAGAGAGCAGAAGAGGGTGTTTTGAAACGGTTTGATCTCATGGAGAGAATAAGTGAGGAAAGACTGACAAAGAGGATATATGTGTCAGAGGTGGAGGGAACGAGAAGTAGGAGACCAAACTGGAGGTGGAAAGATGGAGTGAAAAAGATTTTGAGTGATCGGGACCTGAACATGCAGGAGGGTGAAAGGTGTGCAAGGAATAGAGCGAATTGGAACGATGTGGTATACCGGGGTTGACGAGCTGTCAATGGACTGAACCAGGGCATGTGAAGCGTCTGGGGTAAACCAAGGAAAGTTCTGTGGGGCCTGGATGTGGAAAGGGAGCTGTGGTTTCAGTGCATTATGCATGACAGCTAGAGACTGAGTGTGAACGAATGGGGCCTTTGTTGTCTTTTCCTAGCGCTACCTCGCACACATGAGGGGGGAGGGGGTTGTTATTTCATGTGTAGCAAGGTGGCGATGGGAATGAATAAAGGCAGACAGTATGAATTATGTACATGTGTATATATGTATATGTCTGTGTGTGTGTCTATATGTATACGCTGAGATGTATAGGTATGTATATTTGCGTGTGTGGATGTGTATTTATATACATGTGTATGTGGGTTGGGTGGGCCATTCTTTCGTCTGTTTCCTTGCGCTACCTTGCTAATGTTGGAGACAGAGACAAAGCAAAATAAATATAAATAAATATATATATATATATGGATGTGTTACAAATACAGAAAAATCAAATGTTGGAAATGAGACGTCTGAGGACAATATGTGGTGTGAGATGGTTTGATCAAGTAAGTAATGTATGGGTAAGAGAGATGTGTGGTAATAAAAAGTGGTTTAAAAAGCAAAGCAAAGAGAGAGTGCTGAAATGGTTTGGATGAATGCAGAGAATGTGTGAGGGAAGGTTGACAAAGAGGATATATATGAGTCAGACATGGAGGGTACAAAGAGAAGAGGGAGACTAAATTGGAGATGGAAGGATAGCATGAGAAAGATTTTGAGCAACTGGGCCCTCCTGAAAATTCTGTCACATACACATCTCACAACCTGATAACTCCATGCATCATCTTTCACTCCTGCCTTCCATCTTGTCCTCAGTCTCCCCTTCCTCCTTGTTCTATCCATTTCTGACTATAACCCTCTTCTTAAGGGTATCTTCCTCCTTGTTCTATCCATCATATGTCCAAACCATCCCAAGTCACCCCTTTCAGCTCTCTTAACCAATATACTAACACATGTATCACCAAGTGGTGAGCACAACATGCTATCACTAAGACAAAATATTACTATAGGTTCTCGTAGGTAGGTACTCTACAATTTCTTACTCAACCAACTCTCCCCACACCTCATACTATCCTTAAACATATATTTTCCATAACCATCCTCTTTAATACTTCTATTAATATCGGGCCCACACCTCACATTCATACTGGGTCGTCAGGGCTACAATACCATCAAACATACCCCTCTTTGCCCCTCACACTTAGTGACCTTTCTTTTACAAAAAATTCCTCAGTGCACCCAGAACATTTGCCCTTCACTACTCCTATAGCTTACTTCAGATCCCATTGGTTCCATCAGCCACCATATCTACTCCCAAGTATCATTAGTATATTTAACTACTGTAGTAAAATTTAAGTTCAACATTACAAAACAAACCTATCATGAAAATGCTTAACTGCAGTAATTGACATAAAAGTTGTATTACAAGAACATAGAACCTAGTCCATTAATTCTTAATTTCACAACATAATTACCTCCAATACTCTTCAGGAGATATACAATTAAGTTTACACACAAATTTTACAATGTTAGGTAAACAAATTTTTGTACAACTTTTACATAAAATCATGATGTTTTTAATAACATACTTGTAACAGTATATAGTTAGTCTCCAGCTAACATACTAAATCTGAATTTGACTTCTTTAGCTAAAAAAATAACTACAGATGCAACAAGATACCATACACATTTTTGTATAATTACCAGCATTGTATACATTACTCTCATGATGAGGTTATAATCTAAAGTACAAAATTTTACAAATATAAAACCCCAGTGCTGCTGTATTCACAACAAATAAATTGACAGTAAAACATTAAGACACTATACCAAATGAAATCTTACATTAAATGCCAAAGAGACAAACCAAAAACTGTATAATTCAGTACTCCCACAACAGCATTCCTAGACAGAGCAATGTCTGTGTTTGTCCAGTCCTACAGCTGCAATCCTACAATCCCAAGTCATTCTGTATTCTTTGGACAACTCTAAAGTTAAAAATATACTGACAAAAATGAGAAAAACCATCAGTCAATCCACTTGCTATAGTACTTAAGACTTGGAAATCTTCATGAAATTCAATTCCACCATTGTCGAGCAAAAGTTTGATACAACCTACACTGAATAAATCAAATGAAGGAAAAAATTAATGAAAAGGATATCACTTTCAGAATGAGCTATGATTGATGTAAGTGGTGTAAACTGAAACATCATTAATGACAAAGTGGAAGTACCAAACAATATCCATTCTACTCTTGCACCATCAAATTTGCTCATTCCACATCTAAACTAGCATATATGATTATAATTAAAAATATTATTGATTATTTCAATAATATGGTAAATGTCATAAACAGGTGTATAAGGTTTACTCAAGTATCATTTCTATTTTAATATTATGATTATTCAAAGCATTACAGAATTTCATTATCACCAGGTTTCCCCTAAAGGGTTTATTGGAACCTGCACAAAAAGCAAGTTAAACATAGATGATAAAATACGGTATTTACAGTATTCACAAAACTACGGTGCTTATCATTATAATCAATGTAAACTTTCCTGGACCTAACAAAGTACCAAACTAAGTCTGTGACTTCATCACTTCTGGTTCATTTTTATCACAATCTACAGATGATTCATACTGTACCTTTTATCCAACTATTCTTTAGAAAACGGATTAAATCAATGTAAAAGTAAATGGATTACAAACCAGCAAAAATTCACAACTTACCACCAGCCCTTACCATGCTCAGACAATCAATCTTTCTTCTAGCAGAATAAACTTTCAGAAAGACGGATACTTTTCTATAAATATTCACATTGTTTATCCAAATGCTTTACTTAATATATCAGAAATAAAGAAATTTCTTGGGAATCATGTTAAAAGTTTTCATCATAATGTTAATATACAAAAGGAGGGTTTCATTCACTTTTCTGAAATGAACAAATCATCCTAAACTGAGTTCATTTATTCATACTTCTCACACAGTATTCAAGTATTTTTCTATACAGTATCACCTGATTCAGCACCCACATCATGTCACTTTCTTGCTCGTCTATTCATAGCAGAGGCACACTGAGGGCAGTACCATTTACCCTTTGGTGGTGCAGTAATACCAACACATGGGTAGTGAAACCACTCCACAGGGCACTTAGGGTTATCACAAGCCACCATGTCACCATACGAAACCTGGTTACATATACAATATCGTGGTTCATTTGGGTCATATGTCCAATCAGGATTTTCTGAATTTGGGTCAATAAGGGAGTCTTGTAAAAGATCATCTGAGGGTGCAGGTGAAGCATCCATGACTGTTGTAGTGGATAGGTTGCTAACTGAGCTGTGCTTTTTCTTCTGTTTCTTGTTACTTGAACCAGTGCTTGTGCTGCCACTATTGGTACTACTACATGTCTCCTGAGGCAGAGCAGATGCCGCTAGTGCTGTCTGTGCTGCATTAGCTAATTCACTACCTATGGAGAACTCAGTGGGTTGGACCCCAGAGGTGATTGCATCATATGAGGCCTTAAGACTTGCTGTGCGTCGACCCTGTTGCATCTGCTGAGTAGCTGCAATTGCCTGAGAAGCTGCAGCTGCAATGGCATTACTGCCTGCACCCATATGTCCCAATGTGTAGGAAATGGTTGATGAAGGCGGTGGTGATACTGACATACTTGAAGTTAAATTAGGTTCTACCCTTTCCTCTTTTTTCACGGTCACTGTAGACGGAGTTGATGACTGCCGACGTTCTGTGCTACGTGAACTTGAGTTCATTACAACATACCGATTTTCTTTCTGATTGTCTCTGATGGGCTCATCTAACTCAAGTGATCTTTTTTCTAATACCTCTGTGATTCCGGGACTGTCTGCTTCCAGTTCACACTTGAATTTCTCCAATTCTTGATCCAACTTCCTCATATATCGTTCTAGTAAGTCATGCATATTTGTGGCTATGTTCACCTTTTCATCAGCATCATCTAGAAGTTTATAATATTCTTTTCTAATCTTTTCATACTCAGCATCTCGTTCCTGTGGCTTCATTTTCTTGGCATTTCCAAAGAATGTTTTGATCTGCTCTTCCAGCTGATCAGAGGTGTTTTGGATACCCAGGTCTAGCTCACGCAAGTCTGTAGTCCGATCACGAATTTCCTGAGGAATCTGTTCTATCACTTCCAAGAAATCCTCTAGATATAACATCTTTCACCCCTGTTTGATGACTTCACCCACAGCAGGCAATGTTTTTATGTGTTTACTATTCTCTTACTTCGGATGTACACAAATAAACATAAGGATATAAACAAAGAGCAAAATTATATATCTAGATTCTGATTGGCTTAAACTGTACCTCAAGGAATATACTACTAACTGATTGGCTAGTATCTCTATGCTTTAGTTAAAGATGCAGTCCGATCTTAAATTTGGATTCAGATAAAAGGAATTTGAATCAAGATTCTTTCGTTTTCCTCAGGTCCGGATTATCTGAAAATGGATACAGAATTATCAGAAAAAAACAAATACGGTTATGTTCAGAATAATAAAATTGTTCCATCTCTTTCTTCAAAAGTATAACAAAATATCTGAATCCTAATTCAAAATCGAAGTACCCCCGTTTACATTGAATTCATTTTCTTTTTAGCACCCATTGTCAGGATGCCTCTGGCAAATTCATATACATAAATGTGAATTCATCTAACTGCTCAGTAGAGTAAATTACTGTTTGGTTATATTAAAATTCTAGCAATCTTGGATGACATTTTCGTAACCTTTTCAAGTTGCGTGGTTTCAATAATTCATAGATTTCCATGGGAAACAGCGATACAAATTATCTACATATTATATAGTATGTATTATCTCTACATTATATAGAATATATTATAGAGACAAAAGTTTGAGCAGTGACTCGTAGAGAAAATATTTGATAAAAAGCAACTCGCGTGATATTTTTAGATATGTTAAACAGCATCTGCTTTTTCTTCTTCTTCTTCATCATCTTCCTTAGTGAAGGAATTAATTGAGAAAATCAGGGATACTATTATGAAAAGATCCATGTGGGGATAGCGCTCACCGAACACCATTTGCGAAATCAATAAAGACGACAGTGTTCTAGGCTGATGGGTACAGTGTGGTTAGTGTGTGCAGACAGTTATTGCAGAGCAAGAGGACTAAGTTGTTAGACAGGAGCTGTCATGCCGTGAAAGATGCCAGTGTACCAAAAGAGTAGATGACTTGTCAACTGTTTCTGTTGCAACCTTGTACAACTACGAAGTTATCAGTAGTGTAAGTGGGAAAAAATCAGGGGTGATTATCAAGCATTTGGGGTGAGATATATGGTGTATATGAAGGGATAGATTAAGGCCAGCACTAAATTGCAGGCTCAAATAAAGGGCGATAAAACCGGGGGAACATCCAGAGGACCTGTGCTTTCGAGGAGCCTCGAAGAGGGGAAATGGTTAAAAATACAGTAACGAAATAAGAGAAAACATGAGTAAACATTTTTCAAAGAAATTACAATTTTATTGCAGTTTCTCCCCAAGACCCTAAGCCCCCTATCCTTTGGCAGGCCCATGGAGCTTTTTTTTTCTTAATCGGCATAGATGTGAACCTTTCTATGGACTCAAGCAGTTTCAATACTTTCAAGAGATAAATTGGGATCCTCAGAAGGGAGACTTTTCCACGATACAATATTGTACTAGAACTGTGATTAAGTAATTACAAATGACATGAAGATATCACGCTGGAATTAATCGTTGAACAAAACATAAAACAGCACAAATATATTGCTTCTTGATATCTCCCTACCGATTAGCAAGTATTAGTAGGGTAATAAATAGGCAATTACACAACTTATGAATCTGTAAGTCCAAATAATTCCTGCTACTGTCCATCCAAAAAAAAAAAAAAAAAAAAAAAAATGCGATATAAATGAGAAGCAACAATAACAAACTAAATGGATTCTTATCTATACGCATACAGACGCTTTGTTCTTAAAGAAGCCTCCTATATGAAAACACGGATGATAACTTAAGTATCCGTAATACAATCCACAAAAGTTTCCCTTATGTCTACAACAAAGAAATAATTAACACAACGTATACGATATTAGAAATGAAAAGCCATCGTATGATGGATTCTTCTCACCAACCTTCAGTTGTTCGTAGCCTCCAATACCCTTCACCACGATTCTCCTCACCATCTTGTAATTCTTAGTGCACCAGAGTCCTAATGTCGTCTGAAGGAGAAATTGTCCTTCACACTGAGTCACAGCAGTGTTGAACAATGCCCAAGATAGTTATCATGGCTGTCCTAACGTCCCGTGAAATATATACCTCCTCCCAGTGATGAACGCACCCCAACCATTAAATACGTACCTCCATCTACGCACACTGCAGTTTCTCCTTGTTCAAATCTTATTAAGTAAAGTCTTTCCCATCTTGATAAACGCTTCGATATTTTGCTTGCCACTATATCTTGCAATTAAATTCAAAGATATGAACTATCGCTTGTGATAACCATAGTACATTGATGTTCACCTTCGGCAAGGACACCCCGTTAGCCCAACAACGTAATTAAGTAATCCGAACACGAGCCTCAAAAGATATGCATAGTTTCCGTGGAGGCTGTAGGATGAGCTTCGAGGATTCGCAGTAAAACGAGCAGCCTACTCTACCGGTGACGTTCCTTTTGCGTAACAAAAGATGTATTCATCCATCGCATGCTGACAATAAACCAGCGAATTGAAATCATTTCTTTCTTCATGATACTTAATAGAAGCATTGTAGTGTTATTAGTTACTAAACTATAAGGGAATTTCAAGGGCTATTGAGACACGACGGATCAGTAATATGTCTCCGCATATCCTTCATGCAAGATCATCGGTGACAGCTGACAAACACTTTGAAACGTTTATATTTCACTAAGCAAACTTTACACCATAATTCAGTATTAAGCGCAACACCACACTTGACAAACCTAAGGGCCATATCATACATTACACTTGACATCAGTAGACCTTACGGCACCATACCACACAATACCATACCAGGCAAACGTAAATCTTATGGCGCCATACCACTCAACGCCACACCTTGCAACTATAGACCATACGGTACCATTGTAAGTAACACAGTGTAACACCTCTGGTCACAAGTGAGAAACTACTGTTATCCTTGGGGATGGGGTCATGAGGTATCAGTACCCAAGTCGGGGCGTGGTCTTGTCGTTGCCCGACAATTATATGGTTGTCACCGTTTTGAACATTAACAATTACTATATTTCAATACTTAAAATCATCTAATGAGAATCCTGTTTCTATTATCATGAGGGTACAATTACTCCCCAACCCTCAGTCTTGTCGTACCTGCACTCCACACAATACGACACGGCACCATACCACACTGAACGACACCTACGGTCACCACACTACACAGAACATCACTGACCGCACCACACAGCACATCTTTGGTCACCACGCTACACAGCAAACCTCTGGTCACTATATCTTAGAGCATGGCACCTCTAGTCACCATATCACACACAATGAATCTCTTGTCACCATACCACATATAACGACACTTCTAGTCATCAAACCATTCAGTGCAGATGGAACAAATACAATACTTAGAGGCAAAATTCCCAATATGAAGTGACAGCCAGGAAGAAAATCCTTCCCTTAAGACAGCCAGAGGCATTTTGCTGGTGCTCATGCCCTTGGAAACACTAAGTCTCAGTGCCAAGATGCAAGCATACAACACAGAGTGTTGTATGCATGTACCTACAATAAGCCTAAGCCATGCATTGCCTATGAAAATGCATGGAGGACAGACGATATTTTTTATGGACACAGTATCTTGCAAGAAGCAGTTGCAAACGTGCCACTTAAAAATGGGGCCAACTGTATCTTCTGAGGGAACTGTCTTGGGGTCAACACCCAAAACTTATATGGCTGAAAGAAAGATACACTTAGAAAACTCTGCTACGAAAGACAATCGAAAATGTTCACCATCTGAAAAACTATGCAAATTTTCAATAGCATTACTTGGTTGTAAACCTTAGTATGATAGCCAATTTGTGTATCACAATCTTACAATATGCCATGTATTTTCCAAAGAATTATGCATTAGTACCCCTTCCTTGTAGTATATACTATATTCATCATTCCTGCTGTGAAAAACATAATCTGAATTGTTTACCACATAACAAGGGATGCTTATTTTCAGAAGCATCTCTTGATTGTAATACTTTGTATTATTTTTATAAGCCACATATTTCTAAAGAATTATACATTATTGCCTCCTTTTTGTGGTGTACATTATACTAATTACTCATTTCATATGGCATTTAAAATTTCAAGTACACAGATGACCCCATTCATCAAGTGGTAACTAAAAGTTGAAAATGGAGTAGATTTTACAATTTTAACATTCCAATATAGAGGAGGGAATCTGCAATTTTGTAAAAATACAAGGAAGAACTTTAGAAGTTTTCAAATTAGTGACACCATCTAATTACAGTGAAGACACATGAAAGAATTATCTTAATGATTTCTACAAAGAGTAGTGTAATACAGGAGAAATGGAGTCAAACGTCAAAGTAGTCTCCTATATGGATACTGCAAATACCATTGAATGTCAAGATTCTGGACTTGCATGTTTAGTTAAAGCATCACACGTTTAATTTGTCACAGAAGCCAAGTTCTTAATATCAGTGCTTCATTTACCTCATCATTTTATCAATGAAAATGTTATATATAAAATGCGTATTAACCTAAACAGCAGCAGACATTCAAAAATTGTTCAAATAGGTTGAAGTAAAATACAGCCTTTAAATGGGCTAACTATAATAAAAATCTTAACAGTGGGGTTTGTTAAGAACTTCAGTATAATGGGGCATCTCATCCTTGAATTACCCTACTTTATGGGGAATAAGTGTAAAAGCAAGGGGAAAAGTTGAGAGGGGGTGTTGTAATAGCGAAGCTTGATGAGGCCAATGTTGGAAAAGGCCAGAATTCTAAATATGTGGCAGTACACTTGTTGAAAATGAAGGACTGGCCCTAACAGTAATCTGAACAATAAATAATGGATAATAAATAATGACCAAGCATATTTTCCATTTACATTATCTAAACACATAAGAATGTAGGTCTTACGAATGAAAACCATTTCTCTATTGAAGAAAGAGCCTCATGAACATTAAAGAGAGCCTTTGCTTATGGGGGTTTTCAGCTAACCTCACCAAACAAAATCTGAGGAAATCCTAAAAAATTACCCCTCCTTTAACCATCATAAAATGTATTAGGTTGGCTGATGTTCAGTAACAAGAACTTAACAACCTTTCTGTTACCTACCAAAACACCTTAATATCACAGTTTAACTAACAAAATACACAACACTAAGCTACTTTGCCATTCATTAAGTCTGCCTCATGCCTGTTACTGCCCAGAATTAAATACTTTCATTTTCTAAAAAGAAGGGCGATGGGAAGGGAAAGTAAATTGATATTCATAGGGCTGTGCCTTCATTAGAAAATAGCTTCACATTTTTTGAAACCCACACTTTTCAGCTGCAGACAAGGCCTTAGGCAGTAAAGTCAATACCTCAGCAAGGAAAACAACAAAGAATTTGCCTGAGGTAGCAACATTGGAGAGTCTGTAAAACACTCAAAATGGAAGCCACTTTTCCAATGATGCAGGCTTCTAGCACAAATTCTGAGGTGAGCAAGAAGCATTGGCATCACAATCCAACTGGATCTGTTCTTTACTAACAAAGAAATCAAATGACCTACAAGAAAAAAATGATGTTTGACATAAATTCTAGAACAATTATCTGAAGAGGATAATTCCTAAATTAAAGCATCTCAGTCTTAGCTTTGAGGTAAACTTCACTCCTAAATGAGTGATGAAAAACTTAATAGGCTTTTGAGTCTAGATATATCAAGACATCCCATTAACTTTTCTTCCTGATTCCAAGGTTGTAAAGATAAATCTTAAAATGAAGATATTGCAAATCTATACTGCTTACGAAGTTTCCAAATAGTAAATCTACTTCCCTTAACAGTTCTCACTTGGAAAAGTTTCCTCCTGCCTTGCCCATGTTCTTTCAAAAGTTTTTTGTTCCACCTTTCTCAACCTACAATGCTTGTTCATTGCTCCCTTATGCCTTGCAACCATCAGCTGAATGGAGTGCTGTCTCTAATTTTGTCACAGCACACCTTGAAGCTTCTTGGCTTTTTGGCATCTTTGCTTATACCATTCTTTCATCTTTCTTACCATTCCTTCTGTATGTCTAAAGTCATCATCATTCATAATTCTTCACCATAAATTTCAAAGAACCTCTCACCACAAAGCCCTGGTTTCTGGCTACTGAACTCCATTTCCCAATTTTGTTATCATATTACTGTCTCCCTTTTGCTCTTTTACTGGCCTCATTTACCACACAGTCAGATCTGAGCATGACATGAACACTTCCAATTGGTATATCCTTGCTGATTAGTTGATAGAATGACTAAGGATTTCTCCGGTGCACTCTGTCACATCACTTAAGCTGCGACATCATGTTTGTGAGTGGTCATTAAGTCCCCATAATTCAGCATGACCTTACCTTATTACTCTTTATGGTGGTTAAAAGAAGGGAAATTCATACAGATCCCCTCAATTTTGTAGATGGGTACAGCTGGAACCTAACCTCCCATGAGCAAGGGCTTTGTCCATGACAAAAAGTATGGTGATGGGAACAAGTACCACTTGAAGAAAACACAATATTTTCGCTACCACGATGGTCTTAGAATAAAAATGCAGAATTATTCAGACACAAAACATCAATGTATATGGTTCTTTGTAATCAAATAAAGTGAAGAGCTGAAAAAAAATTCTTTAATTATATGCAAAAAAATAGTAATAATCCATTTAGCTAAAGAACAATCACTGTCTTTAGATGATAAATCTGAACTGATGAAACAAAACATACAATAAATTGATCATGAGAGTACTAAGGCCTTTAGAATAATTTGCAAAAAAAATGATAATACTTCTTAGTATCTAATGACATGCTTCATTATCTGGTAATGGAAGTTTTCAACACTGTAAGAGGAAATCTAAAACGGCTGGTCTTATCTTCATCAAAAGGCAAGAAGAAAGTCATGAGATCTTGCTGCTGCATTTCAAATTACATCTATATAAACATTCTATTAGTTCACATCCTATTTGAATGTCACACTACTGATCCTGAGATAATATAAAGGCGCAACAGGGATGTAATGAAACTTCCACCTTTTAAATCTTAACAGTTACCAAGATCAGTTGGGAACCATATCACTTCTAGACACTGATGGTCCCATTGTAGTATGATAATCCTAAATTGGACAACAACAAATGCATGACAGAGTAATATTACCAGCAAAAGTGCTTTCGTTACTAACAAAACAAGGTAACTTCAATCTTCAAATTATCACACTGAAATATCAATTATTTTCAAGAGAATTCCATTCTTTGGACTTAAAGAGTAAATTCATGTCATTCATACTGAAAAAAATTTCAATATACATTTTATTCTCTACCAACTCTTTAATATCTTCATCCTTTGTTTCTTAATCAAAAATTCTCACAAGAAGTCATTTTCCTTAATTTTCAATATAAACCTCATATTTTACATATTCATTAACAATATCCTTTTCTTCTATAGCTTTTTTACTTTTTTTCTTTCTTCTCCCCTTCTATTCCTTTCCTTCTATCCTCATCCCTTGTTCCTTTGCCCCACGTATATTTGTACATAAGACTGTTTCATGTGACACCACATTTACTTTCTTCTTGCTAATTTCTGATTCATTCATTTCTTGCTCTATCTATCAGTTTTTCAGTCTCCATCTCTTTTCTTTCTGTCATCCTCATCCTGTTTCTCATTCCTAGTCTAAAAATGTTTCACTTATTATTTCATTCCTTTTTATCCCCTTCTCCCACTTTTCAAATTAACATTCCTTTCTTATTTGCTTTTGCATTCCACTTCTTCAAACTAGCTCTTGCTTTAGAAAAGAGGATATACCTGTACAATTACTTTGCTATTGTAGGTGCAAACATACAGCTCAGTCTCATACAATGATTTGTAAGTTCCAAACTTGGGGTTACTAAGTTCATTTTTTGGGTCACAGTTTCTCCTCACTGTATTCAGAAAAGTTTCCTGTGGTGAGTAAGTGCATCAACTGTTAAGTCACTGCTACCACACTCATCTATATTTCCCATAGTTTTTATTGAAACACTAATATGAAAAATTCCCAAAGAGATTTTTGTGCATAGGCAGGGAACCCTACTAAACCTTGACTGATCACTGGGGTTATGAAAGGTATGAACCAGAAATTTTGGGGCTGTGCATGAATATGTTTGGGAACCCAAGCCATTATAGGGTACAGCCCTCACCTGAGAAGAGTGCATATTATCACTTATTTATAAACCATATGTGGATGTTAACGGAGAATTATCAAAACCTTCTTACACAAAAATTTCCTCACTTCACATGATTCATCATGCAATGGAGCAACAATCAATTGCTTTTAAAGGCAAAAAATTAATTGCATAACAAGTCCAAGTAAAATGAAATACTATGTAAATCACCATAAGTTGCAATCCTGAGAAGGTAGTACACTTAAGTAATGCAGATCCAAAACAAAGAATTTATGACCAAGTGGCTCTCAGAAAGATGATATATGTATTAGTGGAACCCATATTATACTGTATCCATTGTGTTCTGTATTATACAAATTGTAATATGTGCTTATGACTGAATTAAACTTATCTCATCAATCTCTTAAACACACAATTCTATTATATTCCCATAATAACTTTCAGTATTTCATCACCATGTACTGTACTAAAAATTATCTGCCAAGAAGCAGGCAGATACTAAATTTGGACTTTTCACATTATCAATCACCCAATCACACACAGCCAGTCACTCAAATATCAGCCAGAATGCCCTGGTTTTTCCTTATTTTGATGATTTATGTGGAATACAAGGTACAAGGAAATTATTCAATGTTCTCATATTTCATCCTTGAATGCTACTCACAGCAAACAATAAATTTCTAAATATCAACTAATTCTGTGAAAACCTAATCTAATTGTAATCCAGCTTTGGAAATCAATTGAACCTTTGAAAACCTAATATGATCATAATCCAGTTTTGGTTTTATGTATGTTGTGAACAGTAGACCAAACATTTCCTTACTCGTATACTTAAATGCAGCTCTGATATTATATTTTCAGGCAGAAAACTTGCCTCCTTAAATATTCTAAAGAGGAGCCCTGGCAACAGGCTGGGCATAATGTGATCCTTATGTCTCTTTTACGAACAGATTCCTCCAGCCCCTACCAGGTAATAATATCGCCAAGGCTTCACTGTGTCCCATCCTGTCCATGCACATTATATAATTACCTATTCCTAATTACATACAGTATTTGTACTGTAAAGAGACAGTGCTACCTTCAAGGGGCCCCATCTGTTGTACAATCTCTACTTTCATACAACTTCTTAATTTCACGTATGTCGTCTACATTAAACATGTCCTGTCATTCTGTTACATTCATTCACCACTCATGCTATAAAACTACTTCATTCTATCTTTTTAAACATGTTTCTATCTTAATTTCATGTTATGTTCACTGGTTTAACCATTCCTACAGCTCTTGAAGATCTGTTCTCCAGCTACATCAACCTGTTTTAAAAGCTTAAAGGTGGTGATTAGTTCACCCCCCTACTGTTTTCTCTTCCTTGGTGGGCAAATTTCTAGCCTCTGGCCTTTCCCTGAAAATCAGTTCTCTTAAATCTGCTGCTGTTATTGTTGCTTTCCTCTGGACCTTCTCTATTAACTCTTTGTGCTTTTTCGGTGCAGCAATCGAACTTGAGAAGCATAATCTAGTTTTGCCTTATCTAGGATATGAAGAAATACTAAATACATCCTTTTCTAATATCTGCCAGCAGACATTTTATCTCCTCTACTCTCCTAATGTGGGACTCTAATGACAGGTTATGAACAAAGCTGATTCCCAAAAACTTCTCACACACACACACACACACATGAGGCTTATTTCCTGCTAAATAATAATAACATCAAGATCCACTCTCACTTTTTCCCATCCATATAACTTTAAATTTGCATGTAACTGAATTTCACCAACGACGCACTGGACCAAATTTGGAGTCTATTTAGGTCCCTTTTAAAGCTGATGCAATCCTCCTTGCTCTTCACTTTCCTTAAAATCTTTGATTGTCTGGAAACATGTTCCAGTAAGAGTTAATACCTACTGGCAAGTTATTCACATTGATCAAGAAGAATAACGGTCCCCAACCAGAACCTTGCTGCATTCCAGTGGTGACCTGCATCCATTTGGAGAAGGCTCTTCTGACATGTGTCTGTTTCCCTTTCACTAAGATTATCTATCCATTAGAGGAGTGTCATTCTTATTCCTGGCTGGTGATCCATCTTCTTAATCAGCCTCAAATGCAGTACAGTATCAAATGCTTTCGGGCAGTCCAGATATGATCAATCCACCCAGTCCTCCCTTTTGTATAGGACAATCCTTAGCTCTCAAAGAAATCCAAGAGGTTTAATACAAGTGACCTTTCCCTAAAACCACATTGCCACTACTCAGATAAAATGTTCTCTTTAGAATGACATCCATTTGCTTTCTGATTATCAGTGTGTGTGTGTGTGTGTGTGTGTGTGTGTGTGTGTGTGTGTGTGTGTGTGCGTGCGTGTGCATGTAAAGCTTCATTCATCAACCACCTAGCTGCTAAACTTTAACATTCAGCACTTTGGGAGTGAAAGGTGAATGATATCTTTGCAAGCACACTAGTTGTAGTTATTTATTATTAATAATGTTTTATCACAGTTAATTCAAAGAATATTTATATATATTCATATCAATGATGTTCTCTGGTTCTGAAACTTGTTGTCAGACAATCTGGTCATTCTGTCTAGAAGATAATGGACACTAATTGGTGGTGGTGTGTGGAAAATGTAGTGGCAAAGAGAATACGGGGATACCAAGAGTTCCTATACTTTCTTGTTATATACAGATGACCCATTTTCTAACATTTCTTATTGGTTTCCTTTATGAGACAAAATGAAGAAAAATAAGAGCAAATTGAGCTAAGTTAGCACCATAGGCCCACCCAGAACTTTATCAGTTAGAAATATGAAAGCTTAAAGTCAGGAAATGGCTTGGTCCCAAGTATTTAGGACTAGCAAATTTATAATGTAGTAACTCCTCTTCATACATTATACTTAGGAATTGGATTATTTTTCTGTCATAAGATATTCCCTATTGCTGAGTTTGAAATTCTAGACTCACAAGATAACTTAGCCCGTGGCATAACTTACACAATCCATTATACGTTAAATTTTTCTTCTGTTAGAGTGCCTTCCTTTTTCTCTTCGCAGTGACTCATGAGGAATATAATGAAGTTGTGATGGTGTTCTTGCTAGTCACTGCATAGGGATGGCCCACTTTTCCAAGATATAATTCAAGGTTAAGACTGCAGGTAACTTATAAGCTGGTCTGATTAGCACCAACCACATCAAAACATACAATACCATCTTGTGGCTGACACTATCTTTCATGGATGGAGAGTTGATATACTTTTCCAGACTTTTTGAGGGAGTTCTGAATACATAAAATGTTTTGTGACTTGGGAAAGTTGAGTTTTGGATCTGCACTATTTGAGTGTACCACAATCAACTTCACACTAACACTGATTCATACGGCATACTTTTAGTATGACTATATTTTGATAACCCATAATTTCTAAACTGAAGATCTGTCATATCTAGCCACAGTCCAATAATCTTTTATGAGAGCAAATACAGATGAACTTCAGTATCTTGTATTATGCTATTGCTACATTTCCATAAAATGTAACATTCAACTAAATCTGCAATTTATATATATTCAATCATATTAAATATGACAAAAATTTAGAACATTCTCCAAAAGTTTATTCACCATAGACCAGCTACCAAATAGCAAAAGCTGCCTAAATTCAGTATTCCCTATTTCTTTTTAAATCACTTTGTCTCATTCAGCTCCTGCCATCTTTGGCAATGTTTAGTTTTTCTTTCCATACACACTTGAACCTGTCACCTTGTCATTCATCTCTATAAAGCCAGCAACACTTGCACTATTCATCATAAATTACATGTCTTTCATTTTCACCAATGGCAACTGTCTGAGTGAGGTAAACTTATTGGCCCATATCCTAGCTAATATGGCAGTGGGAAACTGTGGAAAACACAAAAAGAAATATTCTGTCTATGCTAAATCCTGAGCCTTGAATTTCAGCAATATTCACTTCTTAAGTTTTTGAAACTAACATCCATGACTTACAATATAACTGAGGTCCATCATTTTCTTCTCTCACCATTACTTCCTCATTTCTTGCACACATCAAATATCTCATCCATAACGCAATCTCTTTTGTGGTTTGTAATAATTTCAAAATGTTTGCTATCTCATTTACACTGGAATTTTCATTATCTGTATCATGCTTTGCTTCTATTCTCCTAGTTTCCATGTAAATTTTTTTCTAACTTCCCCATTGTATAACAAAAGGGCTTTAATTCATTTCCATGACAGCTAAGTCAACATGCAGATATTGTAAACAAATTATTCAAGGTTTACTTATGTGGAAAAGAACTGTGACATAAATATGGGGAAAACTCCACATAAGCAACTTCACTTAGATGATTATTATATTTTCGTTTTTACATTACTTTTCATTTTCATTTTTCTGATAAAATTTTTTCATTCTTCCACCAATCTAAGAAACTTCAGCTTCACCCCACCTTTAAGTTTTACTCAGTTCTACTGTCTAGGAAGCTTTCTTGCATATGTTCCAAGATAGCATTCTCTCAATGCTATTCTTGCAATCACAATCCTGAATTTACATCTATTGTGTGATGTTCAAAGGTTTCTGGAGGCACTAAGACATGATTTGTCTGATCTTCAGGTTCTAGTGTTGAAGTATAGTCTTGCTGGGAATTGGCAATCAAATACTGAAGTTCACTGGATACCGGTGTCCCATCCTGAAAAAGTAACAGGTTAACTATTAAAAAAAAACTCCTTTCAAATAAAAGGTAGAGTTGTGCAAGCAAAACTTTCTCAAAACTTTACACCTACACAGCTAACACAGTTGATAATCTTATAGAAATACTCTGGCATTTCCAGAGGAATTATTCATGCTAGTGCACTTGTTTGGGCATGCAACAGTGCAATGACAGTGTGCATAGTTTGAGATAAAAGACTGCATTAGAAGTTTGCTTGTCATGACTGGAAGCACAAGAAAAAAAGAGTAAGCCTCATTTCCTCCAACAGAGATACCATCAGTTAAGAACCACTCCATGTGGCGTATGGTGAAGTCTTTTCTAAAGAGAACTTTAGCAAATGGGTAAGTGAAAGGTATGTCATTGTGAAAAGACATGAGAAAGTCAGAGTGCAACGATATTAGTTCAATTAGGAGAACTGATGGTAAAATGAGAATATCAGAAACGAAGGCCAAATTTTGAAACAGATGGCATTAAAGATAAGAGATATAAGGTCTACTTGGCAGAGAATGGGCATGTTTATCTCATACTAAACCCATATCCCACACTCACAACAAAGATGATAATTGAGATTACTTTTATAGGTAAAAAATATGGTGGGAACATCAATGAAAAGCGATGTCTCTAAAGGAGTAATAATAATAATAAAAACAGTGAAATGGCATTCCACATTGGAAAAATTAGTTTCAAGGCAGCAAAAGTTAAAATTAATATTAATCAAGGCAGATCTCACAATACGAAGACATGCATGAAGCTGATGACAGCTGTTTGAGTCTATTCTTCATTGCCAACAAAGTCAGCATTGGACATGAGTATTCTTAGCAACCTACAACACAGGATGCTAAGGGATATGTTCTATGATACTGCATGAAGCTGATGTACAAACAAAAAAAAGGGAGGTTAAGTTTAGTACAAATGGATTAGGATTACATCCCTTACACTGTAAATATCTGTAAGACTAGAGAAGAAGAGAACTATGTAAAGGGGCTAAAAGTGCCAACCAGTATCCTAGTTTATTCATTGGCACTGCACAAGAAAACTAAAGCTAAAAATATGACACTGATACCATTACTTGTACCTCAAATGCTCTATTAGTAACATTAAATAGGTGTTTTACTGGTTTGCCCAGCAAAAAAAATATCTGAGGTAGTATATAGGTGAACATGAGATAACACTTCCATGATACATGCATACTGAGAACCTCAGTAAGGAAAGTATTGCTATTAATGCTACAACAACATCAAATCTATGATCTCTGTTTTCATCCTTGTTCAATATTTCCCACCTTTACGAGATACTATCAAAGAACAACAGCCCTGCTCACATCCACTCTCAGGCTGTCATGCATAATGTATCAAAACCACACAGCAATAGCCAACTGTCCACAGCCAAGTTCCAAAGACCATTCTGTGGTTTCTCCTGACTACTTCATATACCCCTGTTCAACCCACTGTAGCATGTCTACCCCATACACCACGCCACTCTTAATTCATTCTATCCCATGCATACCATTCACTCTCCTGAATGCTTGAGCTACACCAAAAAGCCTCTTTCACTCCATCTTTCACCATTAATGGACTCCCTATACATTTGCTTTTATACCGAAAGTGAAAACTCACCTTCAGTGAGGTTGCTTCATCATCAATGGTCAGAATGGAATAAAGTCTTGTTAAGGGACTTCTCACTCCAAAGGAGTCCATCTCTTCACTGCTACTGATTGCAGTACAACCTTGACTCGGTAAGAGCACCATAAAAGGTGCCCTGGGGTTATATATTTAAACTCCATCCTTCCATATCCTTCTTAACTTCCCTCCAACTTGCTTCCCCTTTTAATCCATAAAACCTCATAGTAAGTCTCTTCACTCGTCCTTTTCATATATCCAAACCATTTCAGCACATCCTGGCCAGCTTTCACACTCTGAGTGTGCATAATACCTAACCTTGCTCTTACTCTGTCATCATTGACACAATCAACAATAACAATACAAGACATACACCAAAAGAAATACTTTAAACTTTTGAAGTGCATTATGAAACTGCTAGTAAGGCTTACCTGATTTACAAATGCTCCATCTTCCCTTTGGAACACCACAATTTCTCCCTCTGTTCCACTAAGAAGAGAATCACCAATACTCTCTATACCATCAACTTGGTACTGTAGTTTTTCAAACTCATCTGCCTGTTCTGCATGCTGCTGTGTTTCACCCAAAGGGTCAACAAGAGGTTCAACTAAAGAATCAACCACACAGTTAGGGGTTTGGTGGACAGCCTCCTGCAGACCGGGGTCTCTCACAATTTCTCTGCTTTCAGCAAATTCCTGAAAATATGTGAAGATGAAACAGAAGGTAAAATCCGTGTTATTCACTACCTTCACTGCTTGATAAAATAAATATGACTTGGTGAATCTTTCAACATTCAGGCATTCTGAAGATGCATATAGTGTCATCCAAAAAACACAATTTCTGGTTACACATAGTGCAAAAATTCTCTAAAAATCCATTTTTGCATTGTGTGGTTTCGACAGAATTATATATTCTGGCTTTCATCAAAAGACATTTAAAAACTTAAACTATCAACATAAAATTATATACCATGGCTTCCTACAAAAAATACTTTTATTCCTGTCATTGTCATAACAAAATTCATATTTGACTCTAAGAAACCTATATTTCTGGCATTCCATTAGTCCATTCCCAAATGATACTGCAACTGCAGGTATGACACGTTGGGTCTACACAACACAACTGATACTAAGTTAACAAGTAATTGTCTCAAATGGCAATTCCTATGGGAGGAGGGATACCACACTTCAGTACCTTTCTTTGTCCTCTGTAATATCTTATTCTTTTCAGTTTCTAAGTCCCATCTAGCTTGCTATTTACATTTTACATAATCATTCTTCTGATAATGATAGTATTTGGATTTAGGTCTGAAGCTTTTTTGAAGTGAACAATGGGAAATAATTCCCTTTGACTGACTGAGTTATCTGCGAGAGATGATACCTCTGACACAATCATCTTGACAGCTATCATACAAGACTATTTCTTTTGCTTGTTTTTTGCTAAGCATGTCAATATTCTTTCATTTTACATTTTGTTTTTCCAGTCAATCCACAATGCTTTTCACAGCTTTTCTTGAGTTTACTTAATACTGCTTTGAAAGTAATAAATCTACACAAACTGCACTCTTAAAATTCTCTTTCTAATAATAATTATTTCAGTCTTATTATTTATAATATACCAACAAGTATTTCTTTACTTCTCTTATTTCAGTTTTATCAAATTACTTAGCAGACTCCAATGCTTTAACAAAAAAAAAATATCCTGTAGCAACAGTTTTAGGTATCAAACATTTCAGAACAGGTTATATGTTCACCTGCATATAATATTTCAACAAAGTTGATGTTTCTCTAAAAATTTCTGAAATACACAGGGCCAAGTTCTACTTCCTCAGCTTCATTTCTCAATTTGGAGTCCTTAGAAGTTCCACTGTCAGGAAGCTCAAGGCTCATTTCCATGCTATGATCATCAGAGGTCACTTTCATAGTTTCCAGGAGAGGATATGTTATGATTGTCTTCCATCCTGGGTTTAGAGTATTAGAATAAATCCCACAGAAACAAAAAGATATCTCAAAATCTTCTGATCAACCCATCACTTCTCCCTAACATAACCATCTCAACAAAATATGCAGAGAATCACAACAAACCTAACAAGGGCAAACACACTGGAATAGTTCCCTCCAAATTAACAGTGCAAGGTTTAGGAGAACTGTCTATTCAGAACATGAGCACTAAAAATTACAATAGTCTTTTGTATATTTATGGCTGAGAACAAACTCAAGAGAGGACCAGGAGTTAAATACCTCTGGCTACCACTCCAGGATCATCATGCAACTCCACTGATTCTTCTGTCGCTGAAAATGTTACAACCCTCTTCAGGTGGAATGTTAAAAACTACACTCCACAATTAGCTTCAGTGATGAGAATCATCCATGATAGATTTTTCTTTATCTATTTGTCCACACTAAATTTACATGAATGAGGAAATATCCTCACTTTCTACAGCAACAAACATGTCTACAAATCACAAAATCCCATCCATCTCAAAATGGTTACAGATTGTCAGGAGGGGCAAGTATAAAGAAAAAATGGAAAGGAGTAGAGTCAGACCATATAATACTTTTACCCCTGGGTGTGATGGATTGAAAATCAAACACTAATTCTCCTGTTGTCTCAATAAGGTTGGTAAGCTTGACTGCAAAGTCACTGCAATATGAAAAGAGACAGGAATAGTCTCACTGGTAGCTCCACAAGTTCTTATACAAGGAAACCAGGGATACAATTGTGAAGCCAGATGCAAAAGCTCTGTTTGGAATTTTTCACCAATTTATTGCACTGTCTGACACTGTAGGGGTAAAAGTAATATAAGGTCTGACTGCACATAAAAGCACTGAAAATGATACACATTATTTCATAAGACCTATCATGCATCTATCTATTCATATTTCTAGCACCCATTCCCATCAAGAACTCCCTCAAGGGGATGGCCAAGACAAAAGAGTCTCCACAAATGATGAACTCCAGTACCACTTCTAAGCATTTAGCACCTCACCCTTAACAGGCGATTGGCAGAGGGCATCTCTAGCAAAAAGGGTTTTCAGAGGCTCCAACTTAATGTTCCTACTAACTACTTCTACTAACTGTGTCTAAGCAAAAAGGTTTTCAGAGGCTCCAACTTAATGTTCCTACCAACTACTTCTACTAACTGTGTCTATCTAGTATTCCTACCTAATGTTCATATATTACTTCTACCAAATGCTCCAATCAAATGTTCCTACCTATTACTTCTACCTAATGCTCCTGTCTGTTGTTCCTACCTACTACTCCTATCCAATGCTCCAAACATTTTGTCAAAAGGCAAGGCTACCACATAGGGCTCATTGCAAGAAAATCTACAGTTAACAAAGAATAAGCTGTGTGAATTAAATTTTGTTAAGTGTCATACATGACAAGGAGAAATTGTGTTTGTTAACAGAATGCCAGTAGTCCACATGTGGGTGAGGCAGAAAGAAAGACAGCTACCTGGGTCAGAGGAGTGCAACTGAAGTGCTGGCTCAATACATAGCTATCACTAATCCTCCTGATGCCCAGGCGGGTATTACTTGTAATATACCTCCTTGGTTGGTGGCCGCTAACAAACTACTAACTACTATCTTGATTTCATGCATCATTTGCAAAAACTAAATAGATATGGAGATTACTTTATCATAATGATACACATAGCAATGAAAAGATGTTCATGAGGCAAATCTGAGTTAAAATACTAAACTGCACTTGCCTGCTGAGGCTGACAGTATGATGTGAAGAGGTATTCCACATCCCTTGAATGATCCTTGTTGCTGACCATTATCTCAGGACTGTAACAATCTTCATCTGTTACTGCTGACATCGAAAGGGGTAGAGAAAATACATCTCCTACTATAATTTCTTCTGTCGCAGTCTATATTGAAAAAGAGAAACAGAAGATACTGTACACTCAAATAATACTTAAGTTCGATTAGCATCTGAAGAAAACAAGTGGTGAATTCTTAAGCATTCTTTCCAAAAGTAAACTGATAATATTCATGAAGGGCTATATTTGTCTATCTATTTCTATCTATCTGTCTTTAAATTGGTTCTGCTCAAATGTACTGGATCAAATGCAAACAGTTTAAATTTCCTTTCAACTACCTTAAATCTATGTCCAATGAGCAGAAGTGAAAACTAGCTTTGGCACTTTCATAAGAGCTTTTCTTTCATCAAGTTAAAGTAATGCCTTCATTTACAATGCCAAGTGCAAACACAAAATCACTCCACGATAATGAGAGAAATCATTCCTCTAGCATATTCACTAGAAATATCTCCTGCACTTAACAGTTCCCTCAGTGCATCTGTCCATTTATTTTGAAGTCAAGCTCTTCTTTTATCATTGAATATGCAATCCAAATATCAACTTCACCAACTGCAACTGTCATGCATCCTAAATGTCTAAACCAACTTAAAAAGCTTTCATCCATACTATATCTATCATACTCCCAACAGGTCTATTAAATATAAGGCACAATGTTCAATGAAACAATGATTACAAAAACCCCTTTACATCACCTAATTCTTTACACTAACTATACATTCACTATTGATCACTCACTAAAAGGAAAACCCCCTAACCTTGGCCTTTCATTAGAGTTAACAAGTGATCTGATGAAAAATCAAATTTCTGACAGAAAAAAAATTTTCCTGTTAAAGAAAGAACCCTATAAGCAACTGAGACACAGCATTAGCTCAGTGTAAGAATAAAACACAAGAGGCCAAAAAAATATATGGGATTGGCAAATACTCATTCACAAGGCTAAATGACCATACGATAACGTACTCAGATCCTAAAATGTCACAACAAGGAGGATGCATTGTAAAGAATCAAGAAAAGTTTTTTAAAAGAAGGGAATGGAAATCTATATAAAGCTTTGCAGACCTGCCTTGAGTTTTCAGTCTGTATTTTTGTCTTCCTTGCCTACAATTCTCATCTACAGACAAAGAGCACATCAATGAAGAGGAAATCAAAGAAAACCCTTTGAAAGAAAATGAAAAAAAACAACTAAAATGATGGCTTACCTTCCACTTCAACTATCCTTTTCCAAAGGGGGTCTATACAAATTCACACAAGGAATGTCATCCACATCTAAGTGCTTGTTGAACTGATGTGCTTGTCAAATGGTGAAGATCCCTTAATCTAAAGTAATCCCATGAGAGGTTCCAAAAGCCCTGGGTAGATGCTCTCTAGCAATAAGCCCAAGATGTGAAAATAATTCCAATTCTCAGAATGGCCTTCATTGGGCTGTCTCAACTGAGAGGAACCAAGTCTTGCTAAAGTTCCATGAAGGAACAGGCCCTAGAAGAACTACTAGAATCCCATCTGGGTAGACATCCTCAGTATAGTTCCAGTAGTGTACCGTTGGTACACTAATCAGAGGACGAGTCTTAGGCTTTGGGGATTTGTCTTCAGGGTATACCCTTCAGATATCCAGGTTCATGCAATAATCTCAACTCAAAAAATACATAAGTGAAATGATGACTAATCAAGCCTTGTTAATGTCTGTCGCAGCATACAGTATACCAGAGTTACCATGAAGACTCCAACAACTTGGTCATCCTAATACATCATCAGTAAACTTGCTTGGACATAGGACCTTTGTACAATAGCTGAGTTGGTGTATAGCCTTAAATTTCAAAAAAGGTTCTTTTTTTGTACTTGGTCACTACTTCCCACATTAGCGAGGCAGTGCCAGGAGCAGACGAAGAAAAGCTGCATCCTCTCACATCCATTCTTTAGTTGTTATGAGTAATGCCCTGGCACCACAGCTCCCTATCCACAACCAGGCCCCACAGTATATATATATATATATATATATATATATATATATATATATATATAAATAAAATACTTTTCATATATCATACATATCTTCTACATGTTAACAGATCTATGAGGCAAAACTTTACTTTTTTCTAAAAATGACAACAATACTAGGTTTGTAAATTGACACCATACCTAGAAGACATATGTACACTATGGGGATCTGTGGTTAAATAAGTTGCATGATATCTATCCAACTGTAGCCAGTAATAGCATGTAACTCTTCTTAAGCTTTCTTGGAACGCCAGCATGATTCACTGGGAAACTGACCCCAAACTGGTTAGCCCAAAAGATCAGTTACCAGATTATACCTTCTGAAAGAATTCATCAAGGACCCTAAACAGACTTGTATATCCTTCATCTAAATAATTCAAGAGCCTTTCAAAAACTGTCAAGCCAAGCAACTTCTGCTAGCTCTCTTGTCTGTCAAAACAGCTTAAACACTGTTAATCAAATAAAAAGAAATGCAGATTTCAACCCCCAAGAAGTTCTGACCCAGCCCTTCTGATGACATTATATGCTACATAAAACAACTACAGTGTCACTGGTGAATACTATACTAGCCTGATTAGAAGTGTTGACCAACGGTATGTTCCTCCTTCATGAAAATGTACTCATGCACAAAATTTGACTGGATTGTTTATCTACCTTTTTATTTCATATCTCATTTAGAAAATTCATTGACTGCTGTTGCACACCAGTTTTTCTTCATTCAATTTTCTAACTAAATATCATTTCAAACATTCTCCAGCATCTATCTAAACCTCTCATACTCTTCAAACAAGACTAATATCTATCTATCTATCTATATCTCTGATGCCTATTCCAACTGGAACTCCCTCAAAAGGGGTGGCCACAGCAACAAAGTCTCCATATCTAAAGACTTCAGTGCTATTTCTTAGCCTTCAGTGTCTCTCCCTTAACAGGCCACTGGCAGAGGGCAAATTTAGTCCAGTGTATGCAGAGGCTCCTACTTAATGTTCCTAATGACTACTTCTATCTAATGCTCCTACCTACAACTTCTACCTAATGCTCTATACACACTGCTAACTTACCTGTTTATTCCTAATGGCTTTCAAAGTTTCCTGCTGCTGCTCCTCCTGTGCATCCCCTAATTCAGGGTCATTCAACACTATCTTCACCATGGCTTCACGGGCTGAAACCCTGTACAGGTAACAAGGGCAGAAATTCTGAAGGCATTTATGTTGCATCAAATAGTCTTAAACAATAACAAAACATATGAAACAATTTGAAAGCTTTGCTTGTCATAAAAAGCTTTCCAGTTCTTGAAAAATTAATACATTGCTGTGTTCATCATCTTTGGGAATACTTTTACTTAACACTTCTCAACAATTTACAGACTGGTAACTTCCAGCTGCATCTAATGATTTGACCATATTACTCTGTCCTTCAAAAAGATGTAGGGGTATAATCAAACAAAGTCGAAAGAAATGGAAGTGAATAAAGAGACTGAAAGATAATAGGATAGCTTAAAAACTAGAGAAAATAAATCAACATATACTGAGTGTATGAATCTAGAGACATTCTTTAACAATCAGTTGGCATATACTGTATACAAAAGTAAAATACCAGTAGAAAGGTAGAAAGGAAGATAACAGGCAGTGAAAGGGGGAGCAAAATATATATAACAGAAAATGACTACAGAATGCTTTATATATAACTACATAATGCTTTATATATAACACCATCTGAGCATTCAACTAGGATTTTGTTACATATCTTGTCAACAAAGCTCAAACTTCAACTGCATGATCATACACCAAGAAAAGCTACAGCAGTCAGAAAAGCTTTGCACGCAGATTATGCACCAGATATGTTCTGCAGACAATAATCCTGTTCCTGCATTCAGTTATATTCAATGGGCCTCTGAACTGATGAGTTTGTAAGCTCATTAACCTCAATCTATGCAGAAAAATTTGCATGAGATCATTCCTATCTCAAATTTAAACACACATTCAGAGATGGGAAAAGCTGAAGTGGAGAATGATCTAGCAGGCTCCACAGGTACTGACACAGCTACAGAGGGAGAGGCAGATAGTGACAGATGCTGAAAGAGAGGAAAAGTCCACTGAAGAAAGTGAAGTTGCAAATGGTAGCCAATAAACCTTAAGCAGAAATTGCAACTGGTAGCCAATAAACCTTGAGCAGAAATATCAATGCATAAAGAGACATAGACTCAGGCACTTTAAGAGAGTAAACACTACAAATAAAGAGAATAATGAAGAGAAGAGACCTTGAAAGGAGAGGCCAGAAAACTACTGCAGGCTAGGCAGCTGGTACAGAATAAGATGTGAAGTGTGATGGAAAAAAAGGGGGGAGAGAGAGGGGATAATGGATGTCTAGAGTATGTAGACACTATGGAGAGGTAACTTACATGTATGGCACGAACAGCATATCATACTTTTGGCAACTATCACTTTGAGGAAGGCTGCAGATTTTGCCATGCAACTGTATGATTCATCATTACAGTTTAGGCACTGCCTAAGTGAATACTGTGAGGATCATCATATATCAGGGTGAATGAGGTATACATCTCATGATGTTCAAAATATAAGAAAGAATGAAATACAAAACTTTTTCAAGAATTCATTAGGAGCCAGTTGTCAGTTACAGAGCAACTAATCAGGCTAAGGGATTAAGAGTGAAGAACTGCTGGGATAATCTAAGGGTATGTCAGGAATAACATGTTCAAAAGTGTTTTCAATGTGGAAGACAAAACCCCAACATTAATGAGTTGGTGAGGGGAGATTTAAGAAAACATAAATATCCAGAAAAGAACATTAAGTGCTGCAAATGTGTGCCGACAGACTAGATAAACCTCTTGAATACTAATCAATGGAGACAGTCAGAGTGCCAAGGGATTAGAAAAGGTTACACCTCATACCTTTTCCTTTTTTCATACTATTCGCCATTTCCCGCATTAGTGAGGTAGTGTTAAGAACAGAGGACTGGGCCTTTGAGGGAATATCCTCACCTAGCCCCCTTCTCTGTTCCTTCTTTTGGAAAAAAAAAAAAAAAAAAAAAAAAAAAAAACGAAAGGGAAGGATTTCCAGCCCCCTGCTCCCTTCCCTTTTAGTCGCCTTCTATGACACACAGGGAATACATGAAAGTATTCTTTCTCCCCTATCCCCTATCCATTAAAAAGGTGACCAGGAACAGGCGCTAAACTACAGACTTGTATCACTAATAAGTGTCTGTATGGCTGCAAAAGAGATAATCAAAAAGTAAATGAATGAATCTCTACAGAAGTATCATCTGAGAGAGAAACAGCAGTATTTTAGGGAAAGGTCATGTCTAACAACCTCCTAGTTTTCTATGTAAGTGAAAGCTCTGACTTACACAAAAAGGGAAACTGGGTGGACTATTTAAACCCTGACTACTAGAAAGTATCTGATGCCGTACCATATGGAAGGCTGATTAGGAAGCTGGATCACTAATCAGAAATATGGGGGTAAACTCATTCAATGGATAGAAGATTATCTCAGTAGAAGGGAACAGAGGACTCATGTCAGAGAAGCTTTCTTTAAACAAGCTGAGGTAGCCAGCAGAATGCTAGGGGTTCTGTTCTATGACCATTGCTCTTCTTGATCTATGTAAATTACTGAAGTGTAAGGCCTCCTACCTGAATATGTTTGCAGATGATGCAGAAGTCATGATGGAACTAAAAAGTAAGGATTACTTTAGCTTACAAAGGGACTAAAGAGATTCCAAAGTCGGTCTGATACACTGCTGATGAAATTCAACCAAAGCGAACATAAAGCACTGAGGAAGAGACAAAATGAAAGGCCTCAATATGAATATCATCAAACAGGAAAAATGATTTAGGATCCTGTCTGTGAGAAGGAGGGAGGTGACATCATCCCTCACCTGTTGCCAGAGTCCCATATTAGGAGATACGTTATAGAGATAAACTGTTTGTTGGCAAATATTAGAATAGCTTTACAGTATCTGGATAGGGATATTCTTAGCAAGCTATTCAAATCCAAGAAAAAGTTGTTCACCACACCTAAGAGAACCACATTTAGCTAATTGAGAAGGTCCTGAGGAAGGCAAAAAAGATGGTACCAGAAATAAAAGAGCTGAGTTACTGGGTAAGACTATACCTAAGCTTTAAATTTGCCTATCTTGGAAGAGCGAAGAGTGAGGGGTGACCTGACTGCAACATGTAAGTTTCTGAAACAGACCGAAGATGTGAACAGTGAACAGTTCTTCGAGAGATGTAGGGCTCAAGCAACCAGAAGACATAAGATGAAATTAACTAAGAAACTTGTTAAAAAAGACATAAAGAAGTATTTCTGCAGTAAAATAACGGTGAATGATTGGAATAAGATCAGTGAGGATATGGCAAATGCAGACAGCACACAAATTTCGTAAAAGTATGACAACAGAGAATGTTCAAGAGAGGGGTTCCCTCCCTGTACATTACAAACAGGTAATTGCATGCCTTTCTTTAAAATTTGGACAAGGGACCAAACAATGGCTGGGTTGAGAGGCTTAACAGAGGTTGGGTAGAACTGCTACAGGAAGATGTGATAAAGGAACTTAAAATCTCAGCGAAGCTCAACAGAGAAGAGCATATCAACCTCAACACAACTCAGTAACAAGACATGTAACATCCTTCATATACTGTATGCCAACATACAATGGAGCTCAAATCCCACAAAAATAAAATTCCCTTTATAAGCAGCTTGTTCAATGAGTCAAATGCAAATAAACCAATACATTAATACAGAATCTAATATCAAATATCTTTTTATAATCAAACAACAAACTCCCTATACAACAAGTACAACAGAGAATGACACTTACCTTATTACAACTATTTGGTTGTCTTCCCCCACAACCAACTGTTCTGATTCTATCAAGATTTTGATCTGTGATGTTATCTCTTCCTCTGTCAGAACAGTCCCTTCCTTGGCTATAAGACGAAGTTCTGTTGGAGGGGAGCTCTGTCCTGTCACAGTTAATTCACATCCTAGATCTTTAGTATGTGACCCAACAGCCTCTAAGGCTTCACTTAGGTATGACTGTCGTGTCACATGTTTTTCACTGGTACTGACTGCCTGAGTCTGATTAGTCTTGCACTCTCTTTTTCTTACTGTTGAAGCACTCTGAGCAATGTTTTTAATATTATCAATTTCTGCTGTAGGCAAAAATATTGTGTCTGAACCACCTTCATTACTATGGTCACTTGTTATAAAAAGACATGACTCTTGTTTCGTGTTGACACTTACTGTATTATTGGATCCTAATCTATTTTGCACTAAGGGGTAAACCAGTGTACTAGTTCTCACCATCTGGTTACGATGATCTTTGTTTAGGTTTTGTACTGTTCTATTAAGTATTACATTTTCTACAACACTGTCTGTGCTAGGAGAGTTGTCACCAGTTTTAGTGAGGAACAAGTTTTCTAAACTAACACCAGATCCTATTCTCTCATCTTCATTAATCAACAATGAATTAGAATTACGAACTCCATTTCTCCTTACATTGTTTAACTGTTTATGAGTCAATGTACCTGTGTATGTTTTAGCTTGACTATATCTTGGCCTTTTAGCACTTGGAGGTAATTCTGAGACTTGTAAAGATGACTTTGCTAACTTCACACTGTTGATAACATTTTTAACCACTTCATCTAAACTGTTAATAACATCCTTAGCAGGTTGGATGCACATAAATGAATCTTCATTTCCACGCAATAAAATATAGTAACTTTTGTGGTCAGGACCTATGACAGGGCGAATCTGTGCTAGTGTGGTTTCTACACTTTCCACTTGAGCACTACTAGATGCAAGGTTGCCATCATGGATGATCCCTGATCCTGATGGTAGATCACTCTGTTTATCTAGTGAAGATCCAACACTTCCATGGTTTCGTTTCCTTGACAATATTGATATTCTGTCTCTCCATTTCATTTTTGAAACCTGAAGGAAGAAAATAAAACTCGTATCATATATTCAACAAAAGTTTCAATCTTATGAAAATTGGCAACAAAACCCAGACTTGCCATTAGGGTAAATAAATCAAACATTATCAGAAAGAACTTTAATTGTATGACATTTTTTCACCCACAAGCACAAAGTTATCAGCAATGACAGCCACTCAGCCACTACCATACAGTTCTGAAAACTTCTGGGAAGCAAAAGTAACTGTGTTATCAGTATATATGAATATTTCATCCCCTATTTCAATGATTAAATCATCAAAATAAAAAAAAAACGTAATGGTACCAAAACTGACCCTTGTAGTATACCACTTCTTACTTTAAACTAAGCAGAGAATCTGTTTGTCACGGCAATATATAATACTATTGCTATTTCTGAGTGCACTATTATAAATATATAACACTGAATAGCTGAGGTTCGTTTTCGAACGCCTTCAAGCTAATACAAGCTTCCCCAGCATGGTAATGTCAAGTCACTTCAAATCATATTCCGAGTTTTGCCCTCACAATTACGCTTCAAGTTTACACCTTGTTAAGTGTGTCAAACACACAGTTTTACCCGTGGAGACCTTAATTCCACTAAATAATGTTTCATAATGTGCACACATGCATACAAACAAGAGGAATGCGGTACTTTCATCGAAAACAAATCCATAACTTTACAAGGCGAGGTCTTCGGGAAGAACTCCCCATAACATTACCGTCCATACCCACTCCTTTGAGTATTAGAGACTGTGACTGTATCAGGGACTTTACTCCACTGTAGAAAAAAATTCTTGTTACATACCTTAAATTCAGTTCACCCACATCTGGAAATTGGAGAGAGAAAACTTCAGCGACCACCAGCCATAAGATGTGTGTGTACAAGTTGTAAACAAATTCTGCCGATACATCACCGCTTACCATCTAACAGCCGAACTTCGAAATAGGTGTAAGCAACTTTAATTCATAGATTGTTCAACATTTTTAGTCGGAAATTAAAAATCCTTACGTATGAATAATTGTACGATGTGATTCATTCCACTTTTCTTCTGTTGTATTGACATGAACCCAGGCCAGCTTAGAAGGGAGTTCAACCCTGCTCCCACATTGATTTTACCATATTACAATCGATTGATGAATACTAATGATAATTTTGCATTAAGATATCGATTAATATACCACTGAAAATTGAGTGAAACCCGAAAACATAATTCTAAGTCCGACGGAGAATCCGGATTTGGTTCTGTTTGTTTATATTTTTCCTACAAGCGACATCGCACATATTTTTCCCCACCCTGATGTCTGGTCCGGGATTTATATACCTGTGGGAATTAGCTCCTCCTTTTGATCTAAACTATATATATATATATATATATATATATATATATATATATATATATATAAACATCGTCTTTGATTACTCCCACATCTTGCAAAAAACATGGACTCGACTTGTAAAATCGGATTATGAGACTATTCCTATGATGTACACGATAGACCACATGTAAACCAGTAATATTTTACCAAAGATATTTTTAAAGTATGGTAACCTAGCATTTTTTACTAGTTCACCTGGAGTACTTGTTACATAATTCAGTCGTTTTCTCACATTCGATGGAATTTTGTACACTATTCAGAAGATGGGATGGAACGAAAAATAGATATATCCGCAAATTTTGCATCAAATCATTGGTGGGTAGTTTGTTCATATACATTCCCTAATAACCATGAGATCGACTTTTCTTCCATTATCGCAACAGCACGATAGTTATCACTGAATTTTTAATGATTTAATATGAGGGAACTTATAGTAAGTCTCTGGAGGTTTGTTACAGTATGCCCATTGAATGCTAATTCAACTTAATTATTAAGGAAAACGAGTTAGGTTCTAGAAGCGGATGACAAAAGTAAAATGCTATCAGTTTTGGCAAATATCAATTCGTCCTGATGCGAGTTACTGCTTTCACATCTGTGGTTATTTAACCCCAGTATACTAGCATGACAATTTCGAGTTTTCATCATTACGACTGGTCAAACCTTCTTGACATGTTCCTGCGCCGCAGTTTTGGTTCTCTCCCGCTTGTAGATATTTCTGCGGTATCTACTCCTAACAACTGGCTGCATGTTAACCTTCATCATTAGGTAAACCACGCAAAACTCGACAAGCCACAGCATTATAGGATTATGTTTGGCTGTTCGAACTTCAATGGTGGGCCGTTGAGATACGCTCTTCTCAACATTTCTAAGCTTGGGCCTCTTCTCGTTTTTCCTTACAGCTATTACTTATCGATTTTCAAAAGGAAGGTTATTTACTTTCAGTAAGATATTCTCCCTTTCTCCTCGCTTTATTTCTTTGGGCCTTTCGGCCTCGATGACAACCGACTTCAAAGACTTTGGATACCGAAAAACTGGCCAGACGAACACAACGAACAGAGACAGATCATGCACTACGTTTATTTATTATTCCCATGCTTGCTCATGACCTTAAGGGCTTTGATATGAAAACTTCTTGAAAGATACTGAATGGATACACAAGCCTTTCACGACAATGATAATGATATATCAATTATAATTATATAACGAAGTCATTACAACAAATAATGATACTAAGTCTAATATAGTATAATGATTATGCAGCAATTCAGTGTTGCTCTGCAAAGTGTCAACCTAATTGATGGCGACTTGACATCATGGCAGGTTACGGATAAGTAACCTTACCTGACCCAATCTCTGGGGGAATGAACTCTTTGGACCAAGCCAGGGTTGCACCTATAAGTGTCGTTTCATAATCCCATAAGGGACACCGCCTTCATGATCTGTCCTCCCTGGTTTATATACCAGGTCATCATCAATGGACGGCAGTCAGATAGCTGATTTCAAGTACCAGTTCGGTACATGAAGTCTTGGCCATGTGACACCAGATTCGAGCTAGCTTTAGGGCTAGCAGGTGGAATATCTGATCATTTCCTGGTGGATGCAAGTGCGTAATTTTGTGGTGGTTCTAAGAAGAGAAACCCTTAGGATGCGTCCTCTGTCAGTAATGTTCCTTACGCGAGTCCTGCCGAAAGTGAACGTGCCTTGCCGAAGGGGTTTGCTTTTGGTATGTCTGATCATTTCTTGAAGGAAAGTGGGCAACTTTGTGGTGGTAGTTTTAGGATGAGATACGTGTGAAAGTGAGTGGGGTTGGAAGAGAGGTCTGTGCTGAGACATTGGTAGAGACTGAATAAAAATGTAGGTAAGAGTGAACGAAACTTGGGAAATGGGAGAGAAGTAGGGAGTATTTAGGAAAGGGTGGATAATATGTCAGAGTGAAGTGTGTGGAATGCAGAAGGTGGGATGTGGACGTATGAGAAAAACCAGTGTTGGATTAAGGAAGTTATATCGAATGAGAAAAAAAAGTGTGTATGGCCAGTATCTGCAGGGAAGGAATGTGGGTGACTGAGAGGAGTGTAAGAGAATATCAATGGAAAGGTATGAGGGCAACTGAATGACGGGATGAGAGGGTTTCGATAAGCTTAAGAGAATAATTTGAAAGTGGGATAAATAATGTGAAACTGAAAAAGAAATGAGATGACAGGGAGGAGAACAAATGGTAAAGTGTTAAGAAGCAGATGTGAAAAAAGAGAGCGAGTATTTTGAAAGCCTACTGTGTTAGATGAGTGGATAAAAGATGTGGTTCATATGAGACGAGGCAGCACAGAGTGTGAAAGCCATTCCAAATGGTATGGTGAACAGTGGAGTAAGTGAAAATTGAGAGTAAACTTGAGCAAAAGGAAGGTAATAAGGTGCAGAAAGGGTGAAAGAGGGTGGTGTGAATCAGAATTGGGAGTGCCTGGAGTCCTTTAGGTACCTGGAAGTTGACGAGGCTGCAAATGGAAGCAAGGTGACATATGATTCAGAGTGTGAGAGTGGGCTAAGGTCCTGGGTGCATTATGGAGCATGTGGAAGGTGAGATTAATGTCTTTTAGAGCAAAGATGGAAATATCTGATTGTGTAGGAGCTGTGACAGTATTATATGGATGTGAGTCTTGGGCCTTGAATGCAAATGAAAGAGGGTGGATGTGTTGGAAATGAAATGCCTGAAGATGATATTTGATATGTGACATGGGTTAATCATTCAAGGAATCAATGTAAGAGACAGTTGTGGTAATACATGCAGTCTGATTGATAGGGCTGACCATGGTGTGCTGAAATAGTTTAGAAAGGGAGAGGGGATGTGAAGAGTGACTGACTGGGAGGGCCCATGTTAAAAGAGGAAGAAACAAGGGAGAGGGTAGACCTAGGAGATGGAAGGATGGAATGGAGGAGGCTTTTAGGAAGTAAGATTTGAACGTTTGGGGAGAGAGAGAGAGAGAGAGAGAGAGAGAGAGAGAGAGAGAGAAATGTGCATGGGATAGAATGATCTGGATCAGTGTGATGTGAGGGACAGCGTGCTGAACCAGGGCAAACGAAGAAGTCAAGGTAAACCTTGGAGTAGTTTTTATAGATTGTGCATGGCAGATTCTGGTTTGGGTGCTTTTGTACATGAGAAATAGAGTGGATGTGTGCAAGTGAGCCTTTGTTCGATAATTGCTGTTCCTACCCTGCTAAGATGGTAAAGGTAATTATTAAAAAAAATACTATTTCATTTCACATTATCATTAATACATTACTAATGTACAGTTTTTCCCCTGTGGTAAGGGACTTGACAAATGAGATTTTGAACTAGGTGATGTTATCAGAAGTCATGCTCAGAGGTCAGGATATAGTAGAAGTTTTTAGATTACTAAATAGTTCTGATAACGTAGATTATTCTGTGTTCTTCCTAGAATCCACAAACCAGCAAGGAACAATGAGGGCACTCTTTCAGCCTCATAAAGCCAAAGTATAGAAGCCGACATTAAACATTTTATTTTGTGCTAAAGTGACAAGTTCTTGAAGTTTTCCAAAATAGGTTCATAAGAAAATTCTTATGTTCAATACCTGATGATAAAAGCAAGAAGAGGTCACCCTTATGAGTTCCTGACGTCCTACACTTCTTAATCACCTTGAAAGATAGGAAAAAGAAGCTTGTCACTCATAGGATCCTACCTCATAACACTCGCATTTATATCATGTCTCCATCCATATACAGATGCTCCTTGCCTGATGGTAAGGTTATATTCCAAGAAACCCATCATAAGTCGAAAATATCATTTCGAAAATACGTTTAGTACTGTACACAGCTACCCTACCAAATATCATAGGTTAGCCTAGCCTATCTTAAACATCCTCAGAAAACTTACATCAGCCTACAGTTGGACAAAATCTTCTACCATAAAGCCCATTTTATAATAAAGTGTTGAATTCCTCACCATCATAAAGTAAAAAAATTGATAGCTGAACCATCATAAGTATATATTAGGAATTTAGGGTACTGTTACTGTCCTCTAGTAGATAACCTCATCACAGACCATTAGCTCTCTTATCTGGCTTTGCCATATATTGTCCTCCAGTAGATAACCTTATTGTAGACCATTTGGTCTTCTGTTATCTGGCTTTCCCATTAATTGTCATATACCTGCATTTACTTCAACCTCACTTTGTAGCTTAGGCAGATTTTTTCTGGGAGCCATAGGCACTATCATTAAACCTGTTTAGACCCCACTACTTTTTGAATTTTACGGGGTATGTCACCATTTCTGGTTGGTCTCTTTGGCTTTAATTATGAGTTGCCTTTGTCTTTTTATATTCATTATCACTAGTCAGTGATGGCATATTTTTGATCGTCTGGTACATATTCTCCTTTGATCTCATCTCCTCCCCATTATAAGTTATACTAGCATAACAAGAAGTAATTGCTTAATGACAATCTGCAGGAAAAAGTCTGGAGTTATGTAAACTCATAGGCAGATTCAGGGATGATGATTATGACATTACAGTAAGAATCTTATTAAATGGGCCCTGGGCTAGTGTATAAGCCCTCTGAACCAACTGACCCACCCAACTACTTTGATAAAACAGACATTCTCAAATCCCTCCCAACAATTATCATACATTGTTATCCATTTTATCTCTATAGGGAAAATACCATTCAAAACATTAACCTATTAAATGAAGTACTTACATCTAGAAATGGAAATAAAAAAACAAGTGTGGATGGTTATACATAATGTATTTTTACTCACACAGCTGTGCCTGAAAATATATAAAAAAAAACCTTATTCACAGTCTTTCTCAAACATAATTTTTCAATGACAGTTCCATTACTGTACTTATGAATTAGTATTTATTAGGTGTACTAAACACAGTGCATAGCTGGTGAGGTGTTTCTAGGCTTCACCTGCAAGTAGTTACAGGGCTGCATCAACATCAATAGTGAGTTAGCAGTAGCAGAGGAGAAAGTGGGTGCCTTAACTTACAAACAAAGCAGTAAAAATCAGCATTGAAAATGAAAGGTGCATTGCATTTATACTCAGTAGTGTGAATGAGCTTAGTGCTCAAAAAATTGACTTTATACTGAAAAAATAAAGGAGTTACTTTCTAAAACTATATTGATAATATCTAGTTTGTGACTGTGCTACAATGAATTTTATATCAAAAGAATATATTGCTAATCAGAATAAGACATTATGTGTTGGTGTACAGCTCTTCTTCCTGGCTAAATGAAAAACTCTTACTTGAAATCCAATCAGAGCAATGGTTCTTGTTTTTAATATGCACTAATTTAAAAGGAACTAGAGGTCAATCAGCATTCTTGGTCGTCGGTGGAACAATATTTAAAAAAATTCTCAATAGCCATTGAATTGATTGTGAATTGATTTGAACCTATGCTATTGATTCTGGGTGGCCCATGAATGTATCATGGTCATGAACTCTAACTTCTACATTGAGGAGGTCCAAACTATTTTAAACACTTCAAATGTTTTGATGAAGTTACCTCTTACAACTCTTTCATGGGAGGCAAATCTGTTCCTCTAACATTTTACTGTAACTCAACTCTCAGTATTAGCAACCATCTTTGTTTCCTTCCTTGGAATCTTCACACCTAGTTCTTTGTGCTTCTCCAGAAGCAGTGACCATACTTGGGAGGCAACTTCTAGATTTGGTGCAAACAGTTTGCTGAATATTTCCTTATCCATTTAGTATTTGCCAGCTGATAGTTTGTCTACTAATCTCCTACGGTGAAGTTCTGGCAACAGGTTATATGTAATGTCACCTCCCACATTCCTCTTAAATACAGATTCCAGCAGCTCATTTCCTGTGACATGATATCTATATTGTGGCCTCTTTGCTTTGTCCCATCCTCATTACTTTGCATGTACTTGGGTTGAATTTCATCAACCATTTTTAGACCATCTTCAGAGTGTCTAGCTCCCCTTTAAGTTGGTTAAATCCTCTTCAATTTATACTTTCCTTATGACCTTGGTTTTATTTGTAATAAGGTAAGAGTCATCAACATGGATCAAGAGGAGCAATGGTGCCAGGATAGAACCCTGTGCCACACCACTGGTGACCCTAATCAATTTTAAGTGGCTCTGATATTCATCCTTGTTCCTTTTACTAAGAATATTTTCATTCCACTGAAAGTCTTCCCTTATTCATACCCGATGATAGTTTCTTTACAACCTCCTACGTGTTATTGGGTCAAATGTTTTATTCATGTTCAGATACTGTATGTACAGCCCACCCTACTTTCTCTTTTACCTAATATGGAGCTCTCTCTGTCATAGTAGGATAAGAGGTTCATTACATGTAATAACCTTTACCTGAATCCAGGCTGTCTCTTAGTTAAGTAACTTCCCCTTTGCAAGTAGTCATCCACTTGCTTTCTGATCACATTTTCAAGTATCTTACAGACCAGGTTTTTCAGAGACTAGTCTGTAGGTTGGTACATCTTCCTGGCCTCTTTTCTTAAACGTTATCAAACCTTCCTATGGTACAGCTACAACTGACATGTGGTAATCATGTTACATGTCAAAAACTATTTCAAAGGATTAAAACTAGGATTGAACAATTAGAAATACAGAACCATATTGTACATTCATACAAATAAAACAAAAATTGAACTAAGACTATAAGGCTGTCTAAAAAGCCAAAATAAAACTTGTTTGTCAGTGCTAAAAACAGGACATATTTTTTTTCAATATAATTCACCCTTCTGAGTCTTCCCCTCTTTTGCTTATCTTTAGTTTCTTTCTTTCTTTTTTTTTTTGCTTTGTCGCTGTCTCCCGCGTTTGCGAGGTAGCGCAAGGAAACAGACGAAAGAAAATGGCCCAACCCACCCCCATACACATGTATGTACATACGTCCACACACGCAAATATACATACCTACACAGCTTTCCATGGTTTACCCCAGACGCTTCACATGCCCTGATTCAACCCACTGACAGCACGTCAACCCCGGTATACCACATTGATCCAATTCACTCTATTCCTTGCCCTCCTTTCACCCTCCTACATGTTCAGGCCCCGATCACACAAAATCTTTTTCACTCCATCTTTCCACCTCCAATTTGGTCTCCCACTTCTCCTCGTTCCCTCCACCTCCGACACATATATCCTCTTGGTCAATCTTTCCTCACTCATTCTCTCCATGTGCCCAAACCATTTCAAAACACCCTCTTCTGCTCTCTCAACCACGCTCTTTTTATTTCCACACATCTCTCTTAACCTTACGTTACTTACTCGATCAAACCACCTCACACCACACATTGTCCTCAAACATCTCATTTCCAGCACATCCATCCTCCTGCACACAACTCTATCCATAGCCCACGCCTCACAACCATACAACATTGTTGGAACCACTATTCCTTCAAACATACCCATTTTTGCTTTCCGAGATAATGTTCTCGACTGCCACACATTCTTCAAGGCTCCCAGAATTTTCACCCCCTCCCCCACCCTATGATCCACTCCCGCTTCCATGGTTCCATCCGCTGCCAGATCCACTCCCAGATATCTAAAACACTTTACTTCCTCCAGTTTTTCTCCATTCAAACTTACCTCCCAATTGACTTGACCCTCAACCCTACTGTACCTAATAACCTTGCTCTTATTCACATTTACTCTTAACTTTCTTCTTTCACACACTTTACCAAACTCAGTCACCAGCTTCTGCAGTTTCTCACATGAATCAGCCACCAGCGCTGTATCATCAGCGAACAACAACTGACTCACTTCCCAAGCTCTCTCATCCCCAACAGACTTCATACTTGCCCCTCTTTCCAAAACTCTTGCATTCACCTCCCTAACAACCCCATCCATAAACAAATTAAACAACCATGGAGACATCACACACCCCTGCCGCAAACCTACAGTCACTGAGAACCAATCACTTTCCTCTCTTCCTACACGTACACATGCCTTACATCCTCGATAAAAACTTTTCACTGCTTCTAACAACTTGCCTCCCACACCATATATTCTTAATACCTTCCACAGAGCATCTTATTTACCCAAAATGCAATTAAGCATATAAAACTCAGTGATCTCAAGCTTGCCAGCTACACTTCACATATTTTGGCCAATGTTCTCCCCCCTGCATTTATAAAATTCCTGGCCATAAGGCAGAAAAAATGAGGGTTGCAGACCCTTGGTACAAGATCATCCACCTTGAAACAATTTTGAATGTGTCATTCAGCTCCTCACATATCTTTAAATGATCCTCTACAATTTTCTCTGAATCTGATAGCTTGATTAACAGCCCTTTAACTGAAATTTACTTGAGATAAATCTATGGACAAATTTTGGATTATCATAAATTCCTGTCATGTCTATATTTTCCTCCTTTCTTATCCCACTATACTCGTTCATTGCTCTGATATACCTTTCAAAGGCTAGCTGGCTGGAGTGCCACTTGTATCTTCACATACTACATCCCTAAGCTCTTTACATTTTACCATATTTTGTTCCTCTTTTCTTTAACCTTACCTTTGTAACTGAAGCTAAAGGTACCTATGTCTCTTCTCCTGCAAAGATTCTTAGACATTAATGGCTGACTCATCTCCTGAATTCTGTTTCCCAGTTTATGTTTATACAAACCTTTTAGTTTCTAAGTACTTTCTGTGATTATATCTCCTCCTTTAGTCGTTTTATCTTGTCTCTTTATATCCTCATTTATCATGTAATCAAACTCTAGCCCCTTTGATCACCTATCTAAATGGTGTAACACACATAACATTACTACTTCCCATGCTACTATGAGCGATAAGATCTAGGCAAGTGCATTTGTAAATACCTATTTGTACTGTATAGGGGGTTTTAAACTCATGGTGCCCCATCTCTTGAACTTTATGATACTAGATTTTAAACTTATGTATGCTATCCACATTCATAACATTATAATTTAGTTTATTCCAATCATCCATGATATGTATACTTTACAAGTTAGTATTTACAACTCTACTAAAAAGGTTTTTTGCTCACTTTCATGTTATGGCCTCTGGTTCTTCTGTCCTTGCAACTTTGATAAACTGTTCATCTTCATTAAAAATGGTTTAAAAACTTGTAGTCAAGTCATCCCTTACTCTTCTTTCTTCTGTGTTTGACTATTCAAAGGTCTCTAGCCTTTCCCTGTAACTGAGCTCTCTTAATCCTGGTACAATCTTTGTCCTCTGGGCCATCTTTACTAGCCTTTTGTGCTTCTTCAAGTTTGGTGACCAAACTTGAGAAACATCATCTAGTTTTGGCCTAAAGTAGGATGTGAACAGCTTGCTGAATATTTCCACATTCTTACACTTGAATACTATTCTAGTATTTGCCAGGACAGACAGTTTTTCTCCTTTTATTAAAAAATGGGACTCTGGCTGCTGGTGGGGGATGATGTGTACTCCTAAATCTCTCTAGAAAACATTTCTCCAAAATAATATTCAGATCAAGGCCTTATTTCAATCACATCCTTAACACTTTGTAATTACTTGGGTTGACTTTCGTTAGCTATATATCAGATCAACTTTTGAGCTTGTCTAGATCCCCTTGTAAGTTGATGCCATCTTTCTCATTTCTTACTTCCCTCATGACCTTGATGTCACCCAAAAACATAAATAGATAGGAGTCTAATCCTTCTGGCAAGTCACTTATATGGATCAAGAAGAGCAATGGTTCCAAGACTGAACCCTACAGCATACTACTGATCTGATGACTCCAATAAATCTCTTAAAGGCTCCTCTGATGACCATCCAACCAATGCAGGAGTCTCTCCTTTAATCCTGCCTGGTGATGCATCTATATAACTCTCAATTGCTTTCTGGTAGTCTGATTATGTAAAGACAATCCACCCAGTGTTCGTTTGTTAAAAATAGAGCTCACTCTGTCACAGCAGCCTGAAAGTTGTGTCACATAAGATTTACTTTTCCTGAATCTGTGGTCTCTACAGTACTTTCTCCTTTGCAAGTTGTCACCCATATGCTTTCTGATTATTTTTTCCTCTTTCAAGTAGATATTTACTTGCTTTCAGAAAATTTTCCGTGTTTCAAAAACCATCTTTGTTAGAGAGACTGGCTTGTAGTTCAACACAATTTCAGAATCACTTTTCTTAAATACAGGCACAATATACCCCTCTTCCACATTAGTAAGACTACTATTGCCTCTACTGATCTACAGAACAATACTTTGAATGGCCAAGGAAGTGACACTGCATATTCCTTCAGCATGTATGAGGAGACTTCATCTGGATCTTGGGTCTTATGGGTCAAGTTGTTTACAAAGATGGATTATATTATTTCTATCAATTTCTATACCTTTCAAGACTTCTTTTTCCTCCCACATGGTTATGTCAGTACAGTATTATATGTGTGTAATCATAACAGTGTTTCCAACAATCACAAGATAATGTACTGAGAAATATTGTAATTCTCAGTTTTGCCAATTTCTGTTAAATGACTTTCTGTATTCATACTATTCGCCATTTCCCGTGTTAGCGAGTTAGCATTAAGAACAGAGAACTGGGTTTTTGAGGGAATATCCTCACCTGGCCCCCTTCTCTGTTCCTTCTTTTGAAAAATTAAACAAAAAAACGAGAGGGGAGGATTTCCAGCCACCTGCTCCCCCTTTCTGTGTTATATATATAAATATATATATATAGCGCAAGGAAACAGACGAAAGAAATGGCCCAACCCACCCCCATACACATGTATATACATACATGTCCACTCATGCAAATATACATACCTATACATCTCAATGTACACATATATATACACACACAGACATATACATATATACACATGTACATAATTCATACTGTCTGCCCTTATTTATTCCCATCACCACCTCGCCACACATGGAATAACATCCCTCTTCCCCCTCATGTGTGCGAGGTAGTACTAGGAAAAGACAACAAAGGCCCCATTCGTTCACACTCAGTCTTTAGCTGTCATGTAATAATGCCCGAAACCACAGCTCCCTTTCCACATCCAGGCCCCACAGAACTTTCCATGGTTTACCCCAGACGCTTCACATGCCCTGATTCAATCCATTGACAGCACGTTGACCCCGGTATATATATATATATATATATATATATATATATATATATATATATATATATATACATATACACTTTAATACTCGAGTTAGTGCTACCCCATACACCATTGTTTCATTATTGTAGTCTTCCTACTATATTGATGAAAATCCAGAAAAGATGTCAAAAGTCATGAATCCAAACACTCACAACATGGCCAGAGCAGCTCTTTGTTTATACTCACTTGGGCAATCAGGGCACCATACACATGCACTCATATCTAATCAGTGCCAAGTGCCCTCCTCTATTAGTACTGTGCAAGTTTTGCCATGCACACAGTGCACAGCTTCTTGCTGACTTGTTGATTTTTCAGTTATTGTGACTAATTTCTTTTTACCCATCACGTCTAGTGCAGCTAAAGTGCCTTCGAAAAACCTCTCCCTGGATGTAAAATTACAAGTGTAGAGGCAGTTAGAAGTTGGTATGCATCAGGTCAGTGTTGGTGATGCTTTCAGACGGGTTACATCAATGGTATGAAGCATTATTAAGGATGCAGACAAGGTAAAAGCTTCGGCCATAACAAACACGAAGTTAACAACAATAGGGATGATTCTCTCAAGGAGCAATATGTTAGAAAATATGGAAGGTAAGCTAAGTGAAGGAACACTTAGCAACTCACCTGGTGCATTTCTCCTGTCTAATCACCCTCACCTTTCTGCTTTTCACTGCACATTATAAAATGTGAGTAACCTACTGTTGAAGGGATACACTGCTGCTCATTTAAACTTTCACTCAATTTTGTGGGTAACAAAAAATATCATGAGAGCACCTCTATATACGCAATGGTATAATGACACCACAGGAAGCTGTTTCGCTTAGCCCTCCAATTTCCAGGAATGTATCCTGAGCACTCATCAGGATATCATCATGCAGAATTAGGGACAAAAGCCCACATAACACACCAAATATTGCTATTTAAGTTTCCTTACCCTCTAAAATATCACAGAAAAATCTTGAACACAGACTTAACATGTACATACAGTCAGGAAAGATGCATCCACAAGCTGCCTGGTCTCTTCAAACATTGTCCTCCAACCGTACAGGATCCAGCTCAACCAACCATCATATTCGTCATCTTCTATGAGGTGAAGGCCCTCTGCTTCCTTTTGCCACTTTTAGTTCTGGCAGAAGCTGCTGGGCACCTCAGCTTGTTAAAAGTGTCCACATGGGTAATGAGAGAGCAATACAGAAGAGCATATGTCTTATATGTGAGGCTGCAGGATGCTATGCTCAAACACCTTGCTTTGGTGATAATAGAAACAAATAGTCCTAGCTGCCATATTTGAAAGCTCCTACTTGTCTGGCCTTACTGAATATTAGTATTTTACTCATGATTCTTAAAATAATTAGGGTACATAGAGATGTCATGATTTATGAAAAAAAATATTGTAATCAGAATAATTGTGTAATATGAATAATTTGTGTTGTAGAGGGAGGGAAATCTACACTCGTAAGAACCGAGCTTTTGAACTTTACCTACAACCATACCTCTTATTAAACTGTTATATGCTGTTTATGTTTAAAGTCTTTTCATTCTCTACTCTTATACTACAGAAGTACTTTAAATCTTTTCCAATATGTTTCTTGCTCAATATCATGTTATGGCTTCTGGGTATCATATCCTTGCATCTTTCAAAGAAACATTCATTGTCTACATCATCCCATTTTAAGATGAACCTTGTGCTCAGGACACCCTGCACTCTTCCCTCTTCATGATGAGCAACTGACTCTCTTAATTCTAGCACCATTTTTGTTGCCTTACTCAAGTGTTTGTTAGTGTGTCATTAGCTATTTGTCCTATGCATGGAGGTTTTACATTCATGTAAATCTTTGAACCTTTCCAACTCCTGAATAATTTTTCAAATTATGTATATTGTCCACATTCATGATTTCCTCATTCAGTCCATTCCAAATTCATGCACCATACAGTAAAGGTACTTCTTTGTACTTTTTCAATAAGTCTCATGTCATTATCTCTGGTTCTTTCATTCCTACATCTTTTACGACTTCTTTATTGTTTACATCATCAGTCTGGTTTAAAAAAGTAAAGGTTGCAATCAGATTATTCCTTACACTTCTATCCATGTTGGCCAATTCAAGGCCTCTAGCCTTTCCCTGTAATTCAGGTCTCAATTCTGGTACCATCTTTGTTTCCCTCCTTTGAACCTTCTCTGTTGGCTCTTTGTGCTTCTCTAGGTTGGTAATTAAACATGAGAAGCATAGTCTAGTGTTAGCCTTATGAACAATGTGAAAAGCTTGCTAAATATCTCTTTATCCATAATCCTGAATGCAATTCTAAAGTTTGCCTGCACGCAGTTGGTCTTCTTAATCATTCTCCAAAATTAGGACTTAGGTGACAGGTTAGGGATGATTTAAACTCCCAAGTATCTCTCATCCAAATATTCCCAGCTTATTTTTTGCTAGATAATATTCATGTTGAGACCCTTCTCTGTGATCCCTCATTACTTTACATTAATTCAGGTTGAATTTCAATTATCATGTATCAGACCAACTTTAGAGTCTGTTTACATCCACTTGTAACATGATGCAATCCTCCACACTTTTCATATCCTTTTTGACCTTCATATAAGCAAACATGTTCAGGTAGGAGTCCATATCTTCTAGTAAGTCATTTAAATACTTTTTGAGTAATAGTCCCTAAACATAACCCTGCAGTACTCCACTGGTGACCTTAACCCATTCAAAAGGAATCCTCTGACATGCATCATGTGTTCTCTTTCACCAAGATAATCTTTTAACCATTAAGAAGTCTCCCTTTTATTCCTGACTGAGTATCCAGCTTCTTTACCATCTTCTTATGTGGAACAGTATCAGATGTTTTCCAGCAATCTAGATTCACTCAATCCATCTAACAGTCTAAAACAGAGCTCTTTCTCTCATGGAAGTATTAAGAGGCTCATTCCAAGACCTCTTTCCCTGAATTCATGTTGTCTCCCACATTAGTAGCTCCATCTTTGTAAGCAGTCAACACTGTTTTCTCACTGTCTTTCCCAGAATTTTACAAACCAGGAACATTACAGAGACTGGCTTGTAATTTTGTGGAACTTACCAGTCTCCTTAAACTTAAGTGTTATTTGCCGTCTTCCTCTCCTTTGTATGTTTGCCTCTATCAAATGACATCTTAAACACCTTTTCAAGTGATTTCTAAAGTAATGAATAACTTATTACTACATTATGAGGAGAGCATTCTATAATTGTGAGGCCTCATCTGAACTCTCCCAAGCCCTTACAAACTGCTGGCATTCAGTGTCTATTGGGTTGGTTTATTCCAACTATCAACTACCATTATAATAAATCAGTACTTCTTAACATCCTTCCTGTCTTTTTGACCAGCTTCTATTCTTGTCATGACCAATAGTTACTCTGGTGCTTGATCTCTTGAAAAACTATTAACTATTAATACTGTCCAACTCATTTAGAAACTTAAAGCTTCTATTGTGACAACTTTGTAGCCCTCAGCCTCTCATTGTAACTCAGTCCTCTTAATTCAGGTAACACTATAGCTGCACTTCTTTGTATCCTTTCAATCAGATCTTTTGTGATTCTTTAGATGTGTGTGTGTGTGTGTGTGTGTGTGTGTGTGTGTGTGTGTTCACAATTTCATGCAACTTGGGATTCCTTCAAATATGAGTTTATATGATATTTTATGACTTGGGGTCCAAGATTACATTCTGAATGTTAGGCAGAATTATCACTCACCTTAAGCTCTTCTCACTCAGGATTCCACTTCAGTGACAGACTGTAAACTTGAAGGTTAGCTTTAATAACTTTAAAATATATGTTAAGTCTTTACATGTCTGATGCATATCTACAGCCTCAAACTACAATGTTACACTACAGTGCTTAAGAAGATAAATAGAGAAAGAAAAAAACAACAGCTAAGGAATAACAAGAACGAAAGGAGAACGAAAGGTAAAGTTACACGAATAAATTATTTACAGTGCCATATACTCTTATCACGATTTATACAATCATAGCATTTCTCTTAACTTAAGATTATAAAGGCAAAATCTACAAAATACTTAGTTCATTAAAATTCTTTTATACAGTACATTTAAAGTACTACAATTAATCTTCACATTCAGTTTTCTTTGTCAAAATTTCAGTCTAATTAATCAAAATTTCCTGAGATTTTGTTGGGCTGCTTATTTTGCTTCAGCAAATCATCTGCAGCATTATCCTTATCACCATCAAATGCTAAATAAAAGTTTTTCAATCTTAAGAATTTCACTTAAATGCTGAAAGCAATTACAATATGAATCACTGTTTGATAATTTCAATTCAATGTTATATCCTGCTTTATATAGGTCAATACAGACAGACAGACAGACAAAGAATATATTAACAATCGATAAATCTTTTAATATTCCTGCAGGTGCATATTTTAAAGAGCGAGAGAGTCTTCCAGGAGCTGCTTCACTTCACGGGTATGAGTCATCTTGTTGCCAGTTGCAGGAGAAGCGGAGACAGCTCGGCCAGCATACCTGATATGGCACAAAAAGTCAACTTCTGTTAATAAAAATATCCCTTTAGTTTCTTCATAAACATAATCTTAATTAAAAGAAAGAAAAAATGAAAAGCCACTGAAACTTATGATTAAAATGTCTGCAATGCTAGGATGAAATGATAATGAAAGCTATTGTACAATGCCTTTCTCAATTGTTCATACATCAAATGACATGGTATACAGTATAAAATGATTAAATTTTGAAATTTATAATATAAACTTACTTTTCTATTTTCACCTTTACAAACAAAAATGATTTATTCTTCTCTTAATTACTGCACAGACTAACATGCCTCTGGTAAATCAAGGGGAGAAGGAAGGAAGGACAGAAGGAAGGAGGTAAATGGATTGTCAGAAGAAAGATTTTCATTACAACCCTCCCTATTAAATTGTTGTGTTATGACATTTCAGCCTTAGTTAATGATCTATTACCAATTCTTAAACTATACATCATTTTATCATTTACTACTAGTTTGCTCCTTTAGGACAATGGTTACCTCACTTGCTTAAGAGAATTTTTCTGCTTACTCATATTACAGAGAGCTAGCAACTACAATGATCACGTGAAAAAATTAAAATGTACAATATTTAGCCTTGTTTCAAGTTACAATTCAACTTTTCAATACCCAGATGAATGGAGATGTGTTGTAACCTGTTTGAGGATGACTCTACAACTAATACCCTACTGAGAATAAAATATAAATAAAGATGAAAAAATTTTACAATGTAGAATGAGAGAGATAGCAAATTAAACATTATCTTTTCTCATAAATCCATAATAACTGGCACAAGCTTAATGCACCAACCAAGCCCTAACTCATGAAGCACTTCTGACCCATTCTCATGACATCCCTACTCTCAAAGACCACACAAACATACTTATGAGGCAATACTCATAAATTAGCTACAAACCAACCTTCTTGAAACAAAAGGGACTCCTAAGGCAGTAAGGAAGTGAGTAAAATACACTTAGCAATAAAATTACCATTCTTATGTTATTTGTACTTGAGTTGTATATTTGAGGAGGTACTTATACAATGAGTATGGGATAAAACTAACATTTGCACTTTGAATATTTGTACATTAAAAGAATGTAATCTAAAGTTAAACCACTATTTCTTTCAGTGGAAAGGATCTTGAAGTTTTCTTGCAGAAAAAAAGTCAAAAATGACGTTTACATATGTCAGCAGATAAGATACTTGATTCCTGTGGATTATTTTTTGGATATAATTGACATGAAATAAAATTACATTACAATTAAGTTACATAGATAACTGACAATCTAAGATTTTTTTCTGGTTGTGAAATAGGACATCTCTATGTACTGATAAGTGTGCCTTCCAATTTAATTGAATATTAGAAAGGCGACATCCATTTAAGTATGTTTCCAGTCCTACCACAGTAAACCATGTAAGTAGAGCTCAAGTCCTGAAAGGGACAAATTAGACAATGAGTTTGTTGTATATTTGTGGCCACCTGTAAATGATGTACCTTGAAATCTGACCCCTAGCCTATGAGAAAAGAATGAAGGGGAGGTTGTCTGAAAACAAAAGCCTGTGCCTGGCTTAGGCATAATAAGGTTTCAACAGTAACAACCCTCTTCCTCCATGATCTGATAAAATGTAAATCTTCCAATGTACTCCAAGAAGAACACTGAATATCCATTTTTATATATATCTTGTACTCCAAAAATCCAAAATTTAGAGTATTCAGGACTAATCACCTTTAAGCATCAGTTTCTAGAGCTGACTGCTTTGTTTAATGTTTGCTACCATAGCTCATGGCACCAATCAGTCATCATTCTAGCTGTCAGAAAGCATGGCAGTAAAGCTCAATAATTTCTTTGCTTATCTCTGATACTTTTATAAATTCTAACCTTATAACGTCATACACAAAGTATCCAAGTGCTGCGAGTAGTATTGCAAGTAGGAAGCATACTGCACTTACCATTTTGCAGAAAAAGGAAATCATACAAAATTAATGCTGGGTGCATAATGGTGTCACCCAAGTGTGTCTTGTGGTGTCTGTAACATGACTGTATATGATAACATAAATCAGCATGAAAAGCTATCAAAATTCTAATCTGAGTGACTCTAAGTAAAAGCACTGCTAATCATGAATCAACACATGAATCTAGATCATCAGACCCTGATAGGATTATGTAAGAGTGATTTACTAAATTTTCTGGTAAAAACATATCTATTTCTTGGTCAACTTTATGTGCAAAGACCAAACTAATTACAGTTTTGTAAGCCTTGTGACTTACAGCTGAGTGCTTGCATCAATGGAAATTTCTTACCAAAATGTGCAGTTGAAAAAGTCTTGGCAAACAAACAAGCCACTGAAGTGTGCTTATGAATTTTCTAAGATGATAAAAGATGAGACCAGATTCTTATGGCACCACTTTCAAAGAAACTGCATGACCATGCTTATGAATGCAAATGCAGCTGCCACAAGTACAATTTACATGTGGTAGGAAAAAAAGCTCATCCTCATGCTGTAAAGTAGTAAAGATGTTGCCTGTGATTTAAAGAACCAATAAATTGGCCTAGATTAAAAGTCTTCCAACCAATGAGTGGTTTGAAAATCATTATGTGGTGGGAACTTGATAACGATGCTGTAAAGCTGTATTCTTAATGAATTACATGATTGTTTTCTACAGGGATAACTGTTTTGCACATCCTGATGCTGATGTGCTTGTATCTACAAACATTTTTGTGATATTTCTTCCTCTCACTATAATTTACTGATCCAGTCCAATAATCAAGCAATATAAGTATTCAATAAAATTCATTTGTATGGATCAGACTAATTTTTCTAATTTTAGGCTTAAAAAAATTCAGATACAAGTAAAATACTAAAAATCTGAGTTTGTAAACTCATAAACTCCCATATTCCACGGCCCTGTGCATTATGTTACAGCTAACCTGGAGCATGAGTTTCTATAGTTAGTCACTACGTTTACCAAGCACAGCTATTGTCCACACCAATGCTTACTCATTAATATCACTATCTCAATCAGAGACAGATTACTTGGTTATGAATGTATTTGAATATAGCTTCTGAAGTAATAGTATTCATGTTCTTATACTTGGATAAGATAATTGAAGGTATTCATGCTTGAATAATACACAAAGTATTCATATTCATATCTTAATATACTGTAACTTAATGGCTTCCCTACACAGCTGCCTCATTAATGGCTTTTGGCTAGCCAGATTCAAGTGAAGGGGGGTGAGGTCAGATTAAGTCATACATGCAACCAGGTCTCCTTCCCAACAACACCCACCCCATCACACACTATTTGGTCCTAAGCTGACCCTACTGCTTTACACATCATGTTCCTTGACCTGATCACCACCCCAGAGGATATATCCTAATGATGTCATAAGAAATGTTATTCCTTGCATGGTGCTTTCCTACATGTGTGACTGCCATTGTTAGCCAGTCATTTCAGTGCTCTGATTGCTTAACACTGTTGATTATAATCCCTTTGAAACAAAGTTGATATCACAAACTTCTTCTTGGTAGTATGTTAGTAATCTAAAAATGGAAACTAACTAGAGAAGTTTCCTATGTATTGCTCTGTATTATATATCTGAATGTATATCAACAAGTCTTTGAAAATAAGGTGAGCTTCAGCATCATTGTCTACCATACTTTATCAGTAATACATATTATTCAGCCAGGTATTTATGAATGTATTCATAAATACATTGAAATGTATTTGTATTTGATAATTCATTCTTCTCCTACATCCTTTATTTGTATTCATAATAAAATCAAGTATCAGCATCTGCATTCAAATACTGGTGTCCTGTATTCACCCCATCCCAGGTCTGAGCATGTAGGAATAAAACTGTATATTTCTTGGTCCTCTGGGTGATGTTACCATCAGTGCTGAGCTTATCCTCTCGGCCACCCCTAGATAAGTATTTCAAAGCTGCCTCACCCATAACAAAATTCTACCAATCCATATTCATGTTTCAAAAACAATGGGAGTTTAATTAATGTCTGGAGAAGTCAGCAACTTTACAGATTTATGTAGTTGTTTCAACATACTTATTATTTATTTATTTTATATTTTATTTTGCTTTGTCACTGTCTCCCACGTTAGCGAGGTAGCGAAAGGAAACAGACGAAAGAATGGCCAAACCCACCCACATACACATGTATATACATACACGTCCACACACGCAAATATACATACCTATACATCTCAATGTATACATATATATATATATACACACACAGACATATACATATGTACATAATTCATACTGTCTGCCCTTCTTCATTCCCACTGCCACCCTGCCACAATTGAAATAACAACCCCCTTCCCCCTCATGTGCAAGAGGTAGTGCTGGGAAAAGACAACAAAGGCCACATTCGTTCACTCTCAGTCTCTAGCTGTCATGTAATAATGCACCGAAACCACAGCTCCCTTTCCACATCCAGGCCCCACAGAACTTTCCATGGTTTACCCCAGATACTTCACATGCCCCGGTTCAATCCATTGACAGCACGTCGACCCCGGTATACAACATCGTTCCAATTCACTCTATTTCTTGCACGCCTTTCATCCTCCTGCATGTTCAGGCCCCGATCACTCAAAATCTTTTTCACTCAATCTTTCCACCTCCAATTTGGTCTCCCACTTCTCCTCGTTCCCTCCACCTCTGACACATATATCCTCTTTGTCAATCTTTCCTCACCCATTCTCTCCATGTGACCAAACCATTTCAAAACACCATCTTCTGCTCTCTCAACCACACTCTTTTTATAACCCCACATCTCTCTTACCCTATTATTACTTACTCAATCAAACCATCTCACACCACATATTGTCCTCAAACATCTCATTTCCAGCACATCCACCCTCCTCCGCACAACTCTATCCATAGCCCACGCTTCGCAGCCATATAATGTTGTTGGAACCACTATTCCTTCAAACATACCCATTTTTGCTTTCCAAGATAATGTTCTCGACTTCCACACATTTTTCAACGCTCCCAGAACTTTCGCCCCCTCCCCACCCTATGATTCACTTCTGCTTCCATGGTTCCTTCTGCTACCAAATCCACTCCCAGATATCTAAAACACTTCACTTCCTCCAGTTTTTCTCCATTCAAATCTACCTCCCAAATGACTTGTCCCTCAACCCTACTGTACCTAATAACCTTGCTCTTATTCACATTTACTCTCAGCTTTCTTCTTTCACACACTTTACCAAACTCAGTCACCAGCTTCTGCAGTTTCTCACACGAATCATCCACCAGCGCTGTATCATCAGCGAATCACAACTGACTCACTTCCCAAGCTTTCTCATCCACAACAGACTGCATACTTGCCCCTCTCTCCAAAACTCTTGCATTCACCTCCCTAACAACCCATATGTAGCAATAAAATTTTGTCAACTCCACCTTGACCTGCCACCCTAAGCCATGGAGTAAGTTTGCCTATTCAGAAATTTGGCCATGATTTTCATGACTTCTGCGCTTATTATGAAATTCGAATGTCACTAGGGTAATAGTGGTGGATACAGTGCAGCAAAGAACCACACTGTCTACTTATATGGAAAAAAGGGAAATCTCACAAAATGAGATAAGGATGAAAAGGTGCATAACCTGAGCATGTCTTATGGTGTTGGTAACATGATTATATATGATCTCAAGATTCAGCACGAAAAGCTATCAAAATTCTACATTTAAGATGAATTTAATAAAGGCACTGCATTGCTAACTGTAAATCAAAGCATGAAACTAGATCAGCTACCTTTGACAGTCTTGTGTACTAAAGGTTTATACTACAGTGTGTCACTGCACAATTGTACCTATTTCTAGGCACTTTTGTGTGACAAGCCAGCCAATTTACTGAGAAATTAATAGTTAGTCCATCTTGTAATTTTACAGATGGATGGCTGCATAAACCTAAGAAGTTTCACAGAATTTGCTACCTCAGAACTTATAGTGTCAAACCTGTGTAAAAAAGCAGGCAACCGAAAAGCATGCTGATGAGCTTTCTATGTTACCAAAAAATTTCAAATGTCATTCTAAAACAGATCTACTAAGTGAATGAGATTGATTATTTTCTAAGAAATATGCTTGCTGTAGTGTTTGGCAAGCAAGAGGCAAGGGTGAGAGTGACTATGCTTGTGGGTTTAAACATGGTTGGCTTACATAAAGGTAACTTCATGATACAGAAGAGTGCACATCCTCGGGCCCTAACAGGAGTAAAGGTGTTGCCCATGATTTAGAGAAGAAATAAACAGAACTGAAGGTAATTGTATGATGGAAACTCAGCAATACTGTTTAAAGCTGGATTACCAAAGGAGTTCAAGACTGTTTTCCTCCTGGATAACGTTTTTGCACATCCTGATGCTAATGTATTAGAATCTAGTAATGCTTAGCAACATCTCTTTCCCCAACTGTACAGCACTTCACAGATCCAGTCCAAGTATAAAGGAGTAATGCATGGCACTGAGAGCAACTAAAGAAAAGAATTCATGTAGGGTGTGGTTAATGTATTTCTGATTTATCTGTTGACGTGCTACACAAATTTAAGAATGCACATGAATCAGCATCACACTCAACGTGGAAAAATGCAAACATTAAGGCCGCTTTGAATACTCAGTGGTCAGAGAATGATGACAGTGAAGGCTTCATAATTCAAAGTGAGAAGATGTGAAGAACAAAACTGTTACAGTAAATTAAGGGTGTGAACAGGGAAATGACCAAAAACTTGCATGGAGATGACACTGCAGAATGACTGAATTAATCAATGAAGCAGCTGTAGTGTCCCAGACAACAGATAAAGAGACTGTCAGCATGGTTATACATCCAACAGAAGCATGGGGAAAGTTAATATAATAGAACCACTTCGGATCATGGGACAGCAAAAAGAGAACAATTCATAAGGTTCTGCAAGCAAGGAGTTTCATCATCTAGCATGAAATGATGTGTATGTACATACCATACCCAGGAGACCCTCATCAGGGCATAAGCTTTTTAAAGCATCTGACACTTCAAAAACTGTTTAACAGGGCTCCAGAGAATTGCAAACATCTAAAAAGTTCAACTCCAATCCTTCAATAAGCCTCATTACTGTGTATGATACAATCAAACCACTGTTTATCTCTAATATCACTCTATGCACACTAGCACCAACTCTCACATAGAACATAAGAGCTGCATCCTGCCTTTAATGTAGCCTTAACCTCAGATATGCCATATGATAGCTATAGCACTGCAAATCTTATGTAAACACCAATCTTCATACATGGCAGGAGTAGAAACAAGGAGGGATTTGGGTAAGTACGAAGAGTAAATTCTTTAAATGGCTGTCAAATGTTTCATATAATACATATTTACACACATTATAAAAAAATAATACAACCTGCAAAAGGTATAAAAAAAAACCCGCTACGTTAATTACAACCAAGAGAAATCTAATATGTGCACAATGCTTTGTTCCAAGTACCATGGATTTTCAAAACTGCACCTGAATTTGCATCTAGCAGTTACCTAATAAGCAGTTAACTGACTTCCAACTGGATGTATTAAGTGGAATAAACTGTTTCACATTATGCAGTTAGACCTTTTGTATAGAAGTGATGGAAGTAGAAGCAGAAGCAATAAAAAACAAAAGAATTTCACCAGAGATGTGCAAAGGAAAATTTAATCAACTGTACATACATAGGCAAAAGAGCAAGAGGTTTAATAATGCCCTTTGGAGCCACAAAAAGTATGGAAAAGATCAATGTAATTCGCTGATTACTCTAAGATCAAAATTCTACTAAGAAGGTATGTTCAAACATCCTGATATAAAATCTTAAATTTTACAATACCTTAAAATCATAAAAACAATGAGTTGGTAAGAGGATGAGAAAAACCCCATACTCTGTGTCAAAAGGAAATGAATGCCCCTACCTTGATATCTAACCTAGCAAGAATTCTCCTGGCAAGCCTAATCATAACCAAACATTATTTTACCATGTTAGGGAGAGATATATAAAGTGAAAAAAATTGTCAGAAGAGCACGTAGCCAAGATGGTATACCCATACAAGACATATCATGAACGAGAGGATGTTAAAAGTGATTATAATGCTGACTAACAACACTTTCAAACTTATATATACACCTATAGATTGTGACGAGAATAAGTAAAGGCAGCAAGTATGAATTATGTACATGTGTATATATGTATACATCTGTGTATGTATATATATGTATACGTTAAAATGTATAGGTATGTATATGTGCATGTGTGGACATATATGTATATACATGTGTATGTGGGTGGGTTGGACCATTCTTTTGTCTGTTTCCTTGCGCTACCTCACTAATGCGGGAGACAGCGACAAAGTATAATAAATGAATAAATAAATAAATAAGACTGTAATATTTTTTTCTATTTTCAAAGTATGTTTCTTCTCTTCTTTTCACTATGGAACATAGCTTTCTTCCTTTAGGTACTATCTTCTGTTGCCCACAACTGAACCCTCTCTACCAAATCTATATGTCCCTTTAATCTGGGTCACCAAATGATGATGGGCACTCCAAAATTGGTGTACATATATTTTTTTATTGTACTCAGTCGCCATCTGCCGCATTAGCGAGGTATCGCAAGGAAACAGTTGAAAGAATGGCCCAATCCATCCACATACACACATACATAAATGCCCACACACACACACACACATATACATACATATACATACATATATATATATATATATATATATATATATATATATATATATATATATATATATATATATATATATATATATATATATATAAACACAGACATATACATATATACACATGTACACAATTCATGCTTGCTGCCTTTACTCATTCCCGTTGCCATCCCGCCACACATGACACCCCCCCCCCCTTCCCCTGCATGCGCGCGGGGTAGCGCTAGGAAAAGACAACAAAGGCCACATTTGTTCACGCTCAGTCTCTAGCTGTCATGTATAATGCACCAAAACCACAGCTCCCTTTCCTCATCCAGGCCCCACAGAACTTTCCATGGTTTACCCCAGGCACTTCACATGCCCTGGTTCAATCCATTGACAGCACGTCGACCCCGGTATACCACATCGTTCCAATTCACTCTATTCCTTGCACGCCTTTCACCCTCCTGCATGTTCATGCCCATATCGCTCATAATCTTTTTCACTCCATCCTTCCGCCTCCAATTTGGTCTCCCACTTCTCGTTCCCTCCACCTCTGACACATATATCCTTTTTGTCAATCTTTCCTCACTCATTCTCTCCATGTGACCAAACCATTTCAATACACCCTCTTCTGCTCTCTCAACCACACTCTTTTTATTACCACATATCTCTGTTACCCTTTTATTACTTACTCGATCAAACCACCTCACACCACATACTATCCTCAAACATCTCATTTCCAACACATCCACCCTCCTCCGCACAACCCTATCTATAGCCCACGCCTTGCATCCATATAACAATGTTGGAACCACTATTCCTTCAAACATACCCATTTTTGCTTTCTGAGATAATGTTCTCACCTTCCATACATTCTTCAATGCTCCAGAACTTTTGCCCCTTCCCTCACCCTATGACTCACTTCCGCTTCCATGGTTCATCCGCTGCCAAATCCACTCCCAAATATCTAAAACACTTCACTTCCTCTAGTTTGTCTCCATTCAAACTTACCTCCCAACTGACTTGTCCCTCAACCCTACTGTACCTAATAACCTTGCTCTTATTCACATTTTCTCTCAGCCTTCTTCTTTCACACACTTTACCAAACTCAGTCACCAGCTTGTGCGGTTTCTCACCCGAATCAGCCACTAGCACTATATCATCAGCAAACAACAACTGACTCACTTCCCAAGCCCTCTCATCCACAACAGACTGCATACTTGACCCTCTCTCCAAAACTTTTGCATTCACCTCCCTAACAACCCCATCGATAAACAAATCAAACAACCATGGAGACATCATGCACCCCTGCCGCAAACAGACATTCACTGAGAACTGATCACTTTCCCCTCTTCCTACTCATACACATACCTTACATCCTAGATAAAAACTTTTCACTGCAACTTGCCTTCCACACCATATACTCTTTAACACCTTCCACAGAGATCTCTATCAACTCTTATCATATGCCTTCTCCAGATCCATAAATGCTACATACAAATCCATTTGTTTTTCTAAGTACTTCTCACATACATTCTTCAAAGCAAACACCTGATCCACACATCCTCTACCACCTCTGAAACCACACTGCTCTTCCCCAATCTGATGCTCTTTACATGCCTTCACCCTCTTAATCAATACCCTCCCGTATAATTTCCCAGGAATACTCAACAAACTTATACCTCTGTAATTTGAACACTCACCTTTATCCCCTTTGTCTTTGTACAGTGGCACTATGCATGCATTCTGCCAATCCTTAGGCACTTCACCATGAGCCATACATACACTGAATATCCTCACCAACCAGTCAACAACACAGTCACCCCCTTTTTTAATAAATTCCACTGCAATACCATCCAAACCTGCTGCCTTGCCGGCTTTCATCTTTCGCAAAGCTTTCACTACCTCTTCTCTGTTTACCAAATCATTCTCCTTGACCCTCTCACTTCACACACTATCTCGACCAAAATACCCTACATCTGCCACTCTATCATCAAACACATTCACTAATAATTCTAAAGAATCTGATCAAATTTCCAAACAACTTCACCAATCACGGGATTAGAAATGAAATCCAAGATATATATATGGATATATGTACTGAATTACAGAGTTCTAGCAAAGCTAATGATTGTCAAGTTAAAGATGCATGTGTAGAAATTATTGTCATTCTGCTTTATTTTCAAAGTTCTCAAAAAAATACTGTTATGAATGTTCTAAAAACAGTTTGTAAAATCCAACATGAATCTTTCTACCTAGAAATCTGAGATGTATGGACAAGGATGAAAAATACAGAGTTAACATCACATGACTCCTTATCAAGGAATGATGGTCCTAGAATTGGCAGTCAGTGACTGATATTCTCATAATCACAACTAACTTAAAATTTGCTATCATGCAGTTTTCCCTACATCATTCAAGATTAATGAATGAATCCAACAGGATCTTCATCCATACTGCTATACTGCAAGGTGGTAGCAATGGAATAATTTACATGGATTAATATCATAAGAAAACACCAGTCTAGCCAATAAGTAACATCTGATTATTCATTTTCAGTGCCTATGCAATGATAACAAGAGAAATTCTTTGTGCATATTTGCTCACCCTTTGCCAATGCTGATATGTTATTGGACTCAACTTGCATAAGTGCAAAGGTTAAGATGCAAAACAATTGGGGACTATCATCATACTGAGAGATTTTTATGAAATAAGACAGAAATAGAGGGCAGAAAACACGTGATCACTAACAAGAATGGCAAACCTGCTACAATTACCCACATCTACCTTGGTAAAACCATACCTGTATGCTCATAATCTTCAATGACTGACTGCAACAGTTCCTTCTCTCAAATGGTGCAGTGAATAAAAGCAACCCTAGACCATCTTCAGCATCAGTCTTGGTAAGTGCAACTCTATATGCCTAATTATCATACCCTCAAATCTAGGTTATTACAGTAAATGAAAAAATTTGGGAATGTAGTGCTACAAGCAAGCATGAAGTCCTTCATCCAAGAGGTGAATTTACTAGAGTACACCGGCAGCAAATGCTTAACTGTGAGTCGATGCTCACCTCAACACCCTGGTGTCAGAGACTATCGAAGTCTGATTTTTAGTTGGGATGGATGCCTCTGTTGGACTTGAGGTTGGGAAGAGCCAAGGGAACCAATATTCATACCAAGACTGAGACTCGTGGCCCTCTGAATCAATCGCGAACTTGTCACATTTTCTACAGAAGAGTAGTGGTAGATGGTTAGTCGCTGAACTACAAACTTCCAGGCATAGGTTCCAAAGGACTGAATGTGGTAATTAATGCAGAATCTACAAGTACTCTGCTTTATTTAATAAAGCACATAAAAACTATTCCAAGAACTAATGATGACCTCACACAAAATTTCAGACCCTAACTCTGGTTTAAAAATCAAATTAGGAATTAAGATGCAGTCCCATTCAGCCTTCACTATGCTACACATGCTCTCTGGAAGGATCAAGCATAAAATCTATAAAAGCAAAATTGTTAGTCACATGCAAGTCATTTAAAGACTTTCTGCTCAACAGAAAAAAAAAATGCAAAAACATGATATTTATTGTAAAGAAGTACAAAAGTATTTCTATCTCCACTTCAATGGTACAACAATTATATAGTTAAAATAAGCTCTCCAAATATATGAAACAACAATATCTGGTCAAAAGCACTCCAATGAAGACATCAGTTTTGCTGAGAGACTTATTTCTGCCTTCTGATTAATAAAACTTAAGAGAATTATGCTAGAAAATCCTACTTGGTCAGAGTAGTAGTACCATACCATGGAAAGCCCTTATATTCAAATTAAGTCTTTTCATCTATAATACAGTATGTCAAATAAAACCTAAAGAAATATATCAAAGAAATATGGTACATGGTCATCAACTCTCACCAAAAGTTTGTTAATTTGATGATTACTATGCCAGCTAACCATCAAATAAATGACCAGAGAATTGCTAGTCTATCAAAACTTCACACCAGTGAATTTCTGTGCCATTAAAGCAAATCCTGATTTTCATCAGTACAATATATATGATCAGTTGAATGAGAAATCTGAAAATGAATCCGCCTCTCTGACATGAGTGAAGTGAACTTACGGGATGGGACACGAAACTTCTTAGCAAGCTCATGAAATAACCAAACATACACACACAAATAGCAACCCCCCTTTTTCAGTGAGGTAGTACCAGGAAAAGACAGAAAAGGCCACATTCGTTCCCATTCAGTCTCTAGCTGTCATATGTAATGCACCAAAACCACAGCTCCCTATCCACAGCCAGACTCCAAAGACCTTTCACATGCCCTGGTTCAGTCCATTGACAGCACATTGACCCCAACATACCACATCATTCCAATTCATTCTATTCCTTACATGCCTCTCACCCTCCCGTATGTTTAGACCCTGATCGCTCAAAATCTTTCTCACTCCATTCTCCCACCTCTAATTTGATCTCCTGCTTCTCTTTGTTCCCTCTGCCTATGACACATATATCCTCTTTGTCAATCTTTCTTCAAACATTCTCTCCATATCTCCAAACCATTTCAACACACCCTCTTCTGCTCTCTCAACCACACTCTTCTTTCCACACATCTCTCTTACCCTTTCATTACTTACTCGATCAAACCACCTCACACTACATATTGTCCTCAAACATTTCATTTCCAACACATCCATCCTCCTTTGTACAACCCTATCTATAGCCCATGCCTTGCAACCATATAACATTGTTGGAACTACTATTCCTTCAAACATACCCATTTTTGCTCTCCGAGACAATGCTTTCTCCTTCCACACATTCTTCATCACTCCCAGAACCTGTGACTCACTTCCGCTTCCATGGTTGCATCCGCTGCCAAGTCCACTTCCCAGATATCTAAAACACTTCACCTCCTCCAAATTTTCTTCATTCAAACTTACATCCCAATCAACTTGTCCCTCAACCCTACTGAACCTAAAACCTTGCTCTTATTCACATTCACTCTCAAATTTCTCCTTTCACACATTTTTCCAAACTCAAGTCACAAACTTCTGTATCATTGGCAAACAACAACTGACTCATTTCCCACACCCTCTCATCCCCAACAGACTGCATACTCACCCCTCTCTCCAGAACTCTTGCATTTACCTCCCTAACCACCCCAACCATAAACAAATTTAACAACCATGGGGACATCACATACACCTGCCTCAGACCGACATTCACTGGGAACCAATCACTCTCCTCTCTTCCTACTTGTACACATGCCTTACATCCTTAGTATAAACTTTTCACTGCTTCTAGCAACATACCTTCCACACCAAACACTTTTCAGACCTTCCACAAAGCATCCCTATCAGCCCTATCATATGCTTTCTTCAGATCCATAGATGCTATACACAAATCCATCTGTTTTTCTAAGTATTTCTCACATACATTCTTCAGAGCAAACACCTGAACCACACATCCTCTACCACTTCTGAAACCACACTGCTCTTCACTAATCTGATGCTCTGTACATGCCTCAATCAATACCCATCCATATAATTTCCCAGGAATACTCCAAAAGACTTATGCCTCTGTAATATGAACACTCACCTTTATCCCCTTTGCCTTTGTACAATGGCCCTATGCATGCATTCTGCCAATCCTCAGGCATTTCATCATGGTTCATACGTACAGTGAATATCCTTACCAACCAATCAATAACACATTCACCCCTTTTTTAATGAATTCCACTGCAATGCCATCTAAACCTGCCACCATGCCGGATTTCATCTTCTGCAAAGCTTTCACTTCCTCTTCTCTCTTAACCAAACCATTCTCCCTGACCCACTCACTTCACCCACCAACCTGACCAAAACACCCTATATCTGTCACTCTATCATCAAACACATTCAAGAAACCTTCAAAATACTCACTCCATCACTACTTGTTATTACTTCCCCACTTGCCCCCTTCACTGATGTTTCCATTTGCTCTCTTGTCTTATGCACATTATTTACCTCCTTCCAAAACATCTTTTTATTCTCCCTAAAGTTAAATGATACTCTCTCACCCTACTCTCATTTGCCCTCTTTTTCAACCCTTGCACCTTTCTCTTGACCTCCTCCTGCTTTTTTTTTTTTAGATCTCCCAGTCATTTGCACTCCTTCCTTGCAAGTACTGTCCAAATGCCTCTCTTTTCTCTTTCACCAACAACTTTACTTCTTCATCCCACCACTCACTACCCTTTCTAATCTGCCCACCTCCCACCTTTCTCATGCCACATGCATCCATTGCACAAGCCATATTCAAATTCATACTTGCTTGCCTTCAGCCATTCCTGCTGCTACACCATCCCATAGGAAACAGCATCCCTACCCCCTGCTCCAGTGATGTAACACCAGGAAACAAACAAAAAAGGCCACATTCGTTCACACTCAGTCTCTAGCTGTCATGTGCAATGCACAAGAAAGCTTGAGAATGGATGTGAGCCAATGCTTGCCAGAAAATCCATCTTTCTTACCAGCCTCCTATGTGGGAAAGCATCACATGCCCTTTGAAGGTCTAAGAACACAATTATATCCTTCCATTTTTCTTGTCTTAAAGAGAGCTTACTATCACAGACATCTTGAGTACAAGTTATGCTTGACCTGTTTCCTCTGAACCCATGCTACTCCCCTGAGGTAAAATCTCCTTTGCATGTAATTGTCCATTTGCTTTCTGATTTTTTTTTACCAATAATTTACATAACAAGAAGTACAATTTCTTGATTTTCTTTTTCAAAACAGGTGTGAAAATAGTTCTCATCTCCCTTGGCATTATAACCTCTTCAATTTTTTAACATTTCCATCAATTATTGAAGTGTCTCTATACATTTCTTGAGCACATATAGAAACTTAACTACGACCATGTGCATAAAGTATAACGATCAAGACCTTCATTAGTCTACTTGTGTCTTTTCTAACACTAAATTTTTCCAAGTCCTCCTCCCTATCCCATCTTGGAGTTACAGTCTCCATCAGAGCAATCACACTATGGAAATTTTCATTCATTTCCTCAAATACATTCTCCTTGTGTCCAGGAATCCTTCCCTATGGATCCTTCAGCCTGATTATCCATTCTTTAATCAGTAGTTTATTCTTGGGATAGGAGAGAAAGAATACTTCCTACGTATTCCCTGCATGTTATAGACGGCAACTAAAAGAGGTGGAAGCAGCAGACTGGAAATCCTTCCCTCCAGCTTTGATTTTTCCAAAAGGAGAAACAGACAAGGGGGCCAAATGAGGATTTTCCCTCTATTCTCAACGCTACCTCATGAAAGCAGGAAATGGCAAACGTGTGAAAAAATAATGGAATAGTCTTGGATTATCACCTGCATTGTCAACTTTTCTTTCTTAATTTTCTCTGCTCCTTCTTCTTTACCTTGTGATATTCATCTATATACATCATCAGAACGCCATCACATGTGAAAACGTACAAAATACTGATTTAATGTCCCAGTCAACACAACTAAAGGCAAAACCTAACTACTGTTCTCAAGATAGTTGCATACAAATGCAAAAATGTGAGATAATATGTCCTAAATTAAACTTATTTGAAAAGAACATTATTCAAATGATGTCTGTGCCTCTATATTTAAGTAATTTTATATAAAAAAAATACATCTACTAAACCTACACATCTTGTCAAGAACCATGGAAGTTTTAGTACTTACGAAATGTGTCTTTCATGATTGAGAGCAGTGGCTATGCGTGGCTGAATGTATGACCAGGCACCCATATTCTTGTGCTCCTCCTGTGACCACACCAATTCAGCCTCAGGGTATCTGTCACATTCTTGCTTAATCAAGTCATAGGGAAATGGAGCGATCTGATGAAATAAAAGTTTCGTTGTTGAAAACATATCAGATCATTACTACAAAGTTACCTGATTATCTCTCTCTATCTCAATATTCATTCATTGTTACTATTATCATTATTATACTTGATTGCCGTTTCCTGCATTAGCAAGGCAGAATCAGGATAGCACCAAGAAACAAAGAAAAACCCATCCACTCATATACACATATATGCATATAACTGTACACACACAAACACACACACATATATATCATATATCATCATACTTAACTCCCTTCCCCCTTAGTTGCCTTCTACGACATGCGGGCAATACGTGAGAAGTAATCTTTCACCCCTATCCCCTTATGAAAAATGGCCCAACCCACCCACATACACATGTATATACATAAATGCCCACACATACACATATATATACCTATACATTTCAACGCATACATACATACATATACATACGCAGAAGACAGCGACAAAGTATAATAAATACATATAAATATAATAGTTATCCCTGGGGATAGGGGAGCAAGAATACTTCCCACGTATTCCCTGCGTGTCGTAGAAGGCGACTAAAAGGGGAGGGAGCGGGGGGCTGGAAATCCTCCCCTCTCGTTTTTTTTTTTTTAATTTTCCAAAAGAAGGAGCAGAGAATTGGGCCAGGTGAGGGTAGTCCCTCAAAGGCTCAGTCCTCTGTTCTTAACGCTACCTCGCTAATGCGGGAAATGGCGAATAGTTTGAAAAAGAAAAGAAAAATATAATAATATAATGTGCATATGTAGATGGGCCATTCTTCGTCTGTTTCCTGGCACTCCCTAGCTGACACGGGAAACAGCGATCAAGTACAATATTTTTCTTTTTTTTTTTTTTTTTTTGCTTTTTCGCTGTCTCCCGCGTTTGCGAGGTAGCGCAAGGAAACAGACGAAAGAAATGGCCCAACCACCCCCATACACATGTATATACATACGTCCACACACGCAAATATACATACCTACACAGCTTTCCATGGTTTACCCCAGACGCTTCACATGCCCTGATTCAACCCACTGAAAGCACGTCAACCCTGGTATACCACATCGATCCAATTCACTCTATTCCTTGCCCTCCTTTCACCCTCCTGCATGTTCAGGCCCCGATCACACAAAATCTTTTTCACTCCATCTTTCCACCTCCAATTTGGTCTCCCACTTCTCCTTATTCCCTCCACCTCCGACACATATATCCTCTTGGTCAATCTTTCCTCACTCATTCTCTCCATGAGCCCAAACCATTTCAAAACACCCTCTTCTGCTCTCTCAACCACGCTCTTTTTATTTCCACACATCTCTCTTACCCTTACATTACTTACTCGATCAAACCACCTCACACCACACATTGTCCTCAAACATCTCATTTCCAGCACATCCACCCTCCTGCGCACAACTCTATCCATAGCCCACGCCTCGCAACCATACAACATTGTTGGAACCACTATTCCTTCAAACATACCCATTTTTGCTTTCGGAGATAATGTTCTCGACTTCCACACATTCTTCAAGGCTCCCAGGATTTTCGCCCCCTCCCCCACCCTATGATTCACTTCCGCTTCCATGGTTCCATCCGCTGCCAGATCCACTCCCAGATATCTAAAACACTTTACTTCCTCCAGTTTTTCTCCATTCAAACTTACCTCCCAATTGACTTGACCCTCAACCCTACTGTACCTAATAACCTTGGCCTTATTCACATTTACTCTTAACTTTCTTCTTTCACACACTTTACCAAACTCAGTCACCAGCTTCTGCAGTTTCTCACATGAATCAGCCACCAGTGCTGTATCATCAGCGAACAACAACTGACTCACTTCCCAAGCTCTCTCATCCACAACAGACTTCATACTTGCCCCTCTTTCCAAAACTCTTGCATTCACCTCCCTAACAACCCCATCCATAAACAAATTAAACAACCATGGAGACATCACACACCCCTGCCGCAAACCTACATTCACTGAGAACCAATTACTTTCCTCTCTTCCTACACGTACACATGCCTTACATCCTTGATAAAAACTTTTCACTGCTTCTAACAACTTTCCTCCCACACCATATATTCTTAATACCTTCCACAGAGCATCTCTATCAACTCTATCATATGCCTTCTTCAGATCCATAAATGCTACATCCAAATCCATTTGCTTTTCTAAGTATTTCTAACATACATTCTTCAAAGCAAACACCTGATCCACACATCCTCTACCACTTATGAAACCACACTGCTCTTCCCCAATCTGATGCTCTGTACATGCCTTCACCCTCTCAATCAATACCCTCCCATATAATTTACCAGGAATACTCAACAAACTTATATCTCTGTAATTTGAGCACTCACTCTTATCCCCTTTGCCTTTTTACAATGGCACTATGCACGCATTCCGCCAATCCTCAGGCACCTCACCATGAGTCATACATACATCAAATAACCTTACCAACCAGTCAACAATACAGTCACCCCCTTTTTTAATAAATTCCACTGCAATACCATCCAAACCTGCTGTCTTGCCAGCTTTCATCTTCCGCAAAGCTTTTACTACCTCTTCTCTGTTTACCAAATCATTTTCCCTAACCCTCTCACTTTGAACACCACCTCGACCAAAACACCCTATATCTGCCACTCTATCATCAAACACATTCAACAAACCTTCAAAATACTCACTCCATCTCCTTCTCACATCACCACTACTTGTTATCACCTCCCCATTTGCGCCCTTCATTGAAGTTCCCATTTGCTCCCTTGTCTTACGCACTTTATTTACCTCCTTCCAGAACATCTTTTTATTCTCCCTAAAATCTAATGATACTCTCTCACCCCAACTCTCATTTGCCCTCTTTTTCACCTCTTGCACCTTTCTCTTGACCTCCTGTCTCTTTCTTTTATACATCTCCCACTCAATTGCATTTTTTCCCTGCAAAAATCATCCAAATGCCTCTCTCTCCTTTTTCACTAATAATCTTACTTCTTCATCCCACCACTCACTACCCTTTCTAATCAACCCACCTCCCACTCTTCTCATGCCACAAGCATCTTTTGCGCAATCCATCACTGATTCCCTAAATACATCCCATTCCTCCCCCACTCCCCTTACTTCCATTGTTCTCACCTTTTTCCATTCTGTACTCAGTCTCTCCTAGTACTTCCTCACACAAGTCTCCTTCCTAAGCTCACTTACTCTCACCACCCTCTTCACCCCAACATTCACTCTTCTTTTCTGAAAACCCATACAAATCTTCACCTTAGCCTCCACAAGATAATGATCAGACATCCCTCCAGTTGCACCTCTCAGCACATTAACATCCAAAAGTCTCTCTTTCGCGTGCCTGTCAATTAACACGTAATCCAATAACGCTCTCTGGCCATCTCTCCTACTTACATACGTATACTTATGTATATCTTGCTTATCCCTGGGGATAGGGGAGAAAGAATACTTCCCATGTATTCCCTGCGTGTCGTAGAAGGCGACTAAAAGGGAAGGGAGCGGGGGGCTGGAAATCCTCCCCTCTCGTTTTTTTTTTTTTTTTTTTTTTTTTTTTTTCCAAAAGAAGGAACAGAGAAGAGGGCCAGGTGAGGATATTTCCTCAAAGGCCCAGTCCTCTGTTCTTAACGCTACCTCGCTGTCGCGGGAAATGGCGGATAGTATGAAAAAAAAAAAAAAAAAAAAAAAAAATCTTGCTTTTTAAACCAGGTATTCCCAATCACCAGTCCTTTTTCAGCACATAAATCTACAAGCTCTTCACCATTTCCATTTACAACACTGAACACCCCATGCATACCAATAATTCCCTCAACTGCCACATTACTCACCTTTGCATTCAAATCACCCATCACTATAACCCGGTCTCGTGCATCAAAACCACTAACACACTCATTCAGCTGCTCCCAAAACACTTGCCTCTCATGATCTTTCTTCTCATGCCCAGGTGCATATGCACCAATAATCACCCATCTCTCTCCATCAACTTTCAGTTTTACCCATATTAATCAAGAATTTACTTTCTTACATTCCATCACGTACTCCCACAACTCCTGTTTCAGGAGTACTGCTACTCCTTCCCTTGCTCTTGTCCTCTCACTAACCCCTGACTTTACTCCCAAGACATTCCCAAACCACTCTTCCCCTTTACCCTTGAGCTTCGTTTCACTCAGAGCCAAAACATCCAGGTTCCTTTCCTCAAACATACTACCTATCTCTCCTTTTTTCACATCTTGGTTACATCCACACACATTTAGACACCCCAGTCTGAGCCTTCGAGGAGGATGAGCACTCCCTGCGTGACTCCTTCTGTTTCCCATTTTAGAAAGTTAAAAATACAAGGAGGGGAGGATTTCTGGCCCCCCGCTCCCGTCCCCTCCAGTCGCCTTCTACGACCCGCAAGGGTATATATATATATATACACACACTCCATTCTTTGCAACAGCACTAGACCCTTTCTGTCCAAAGCACTCCATAACCAATGATGAAACCCTATCAGAAATAAAGGGCTACCTTTTCTTTGGGCGTATAAATACACACATTCATATCATTTGTACCTAACTTAGGTATAAAAAAAAAATATGATTTAATATATGACTAATATCCATTACCTGTTCCACTCTTGTGATGGCAATCTTATCCTCAATACCAGCTTCCTTGCGGGCTGCTGTCAGTTCATAATAAACCTTCCCTGAACAGAAAATGAGCCGCTTCACATTTGCTGCATTCTGTGTTGCTGGGCCATCTTCTGGGATTATTCTGAAGTAAAAATAGGTATGGTCAATCTTCAAGAGTTGTTGTTGATAAATTCACCTATGATGCCTGCTACACAGTCATTACAGTATGGTACTTACAAATGCATTTTTATGCAACTTTCATAAATGTTGCAGGAAACCTGTCCACACCTTGAACCTGAGTCTCAATCATCACTCTCCCATAAACTTACCAAGAACATTCAACAAATTCATACCTATGTAGCTTGAACACTTATCTTTCTCCTCCTTGCCTTTTTATATTGGCACTATACATGCATTCCGCCAATCCTCAAGCACCTTTCCATGATCCACACATACAATGAAATCCTATCTAACCAATCAACATCATCTCCCCCTTTCTTACATTCAGTATTTATTCCTCTAAAAATTCACCCACACTTACAAACCAGTACCTTCTGATGAAAGTATTTTTTGTTAGGATCAATCTAGAAAACTAGGTTCCCAACCCTTAAACCTACACACTAGCATGTGTTAAGATGCCTAGCTTCTTGCTATCCAGGCAAATATATAAAGAACTAATGACATGGTCAATTTCCTAATTCTCTTAAATTCTTAAGTCTTAGTTAAGAAAAAAATCACAAGGAATACATCATATTAGCCAGTACCTTTGGAATTCAGTATCCTCTAACATAGCATCAAAAGAGGATTTGGCTTCAGGGTGTCGAAGAAGAGACTTGGGGGTCATGAGAATCAGAGGCTTTCTAAAGGGAAGGGCTATCTGTCGTCGAAGGATGTGAAACAGGTTGGCTGGAGTAGTGCAATTAGCAACCTGTAATCAAAATCATATAAAATGTGTAGTAAACAAAATACATTAGAAATGCACTCAATCAAAAAGCCATGACACAGATTTGAGGCTCATGTAGAGAAAATTTATGCATTGTTTATAGCTATGGTTTGCACACAGGTTATCATACTGTCATGTCCCAAGGTTATCTGATCATCACCTGAGAGGCTGCCATATTACTAAAGATGGACACTAAGTAAAAGGTATTTTCTTTGATATTCAAGAAGGACACCTGCCCTAATGATATGCTCTTCCTAATCTAATTTCAATCTAACCAACCCTAACACACCATCACCAACTTATAATTTATTCATTCACCATATTTATATAATACTGGGAAAAATTTCAATGGGAAAATTGGCTCGAGGGAACTGACTGGGGGAAATTGTCCTGGAAATGTCCATGGGGATATCTCCTTATATAATGACCTTGTCTTCATTCTCACTGTTCACCCTGTTCTATTCATTACTCTACAAACAACAGTTTTATGACAAGCTTTTAAAATTTTCATTTTCAGACAATCACACAACAAATAATTGAAATAATTATACTTTTGAAACATACACCTTCGTTTACTGAAGTTAGCTTTTGTTGTTAACCTTGTTTTGTTTTCTCTATCAATGTGAGCAATTTGCCAAGCTTTTGGTATTTTTTCATCACTTTTTGATAACCTTTAATAAATGTTTGTTGTTTTGAAATGTCGGAGCACATAAATGCACATTTATGTAGTGGTGATTTCGGTAAATTCATGTCACCTAACATGATTAACTATTTTTTTATATAATCTTTTCAACTATGTTTGCATGGAAATAGCATGGAAATAATAAAAGACAATTTTTACTCAATCGGGAACTTTAACCTTAGCTGGGAAAGGAACCCCCTTTTTAGAAGAACACCTGTATTCAATTTTACCAATTTTGCCCACATCGCCTTTTTCTAGATATTCTACACAATCCTCGTACAAGCACAAGAGACCAGTAGAGACCAGTATTTCTAATCTAATAAATAACTGGTAAGCTTCTTTTATATCTGAAGGAATGAAAACAGAATCTTCCTTGAATTTTTTGGTCTTGGTAGTTTTTACACACTCTAGCACCAGAAGCTTAAGGGAAATGATGTGAACATTAGCCTTATGAATCATTCAAGCTCTCGCCACATGAAGAGAGATACCTTTTACATAAATTTTGATAACTACAACAATAATGAACTATGAATAGAGCGAGGCTTTCTCATGTAAAGCTATTCTGGTATATGTGGAAAATACTTGTAGTAGCATCTGAATACCAAAATGTTTGATAAAAATAATTCATTAGAATACAGAACCAAACAGCAAATATAAAACCAGTTCTTACAATCCAATTTATGTCAGACAACTGTCGAATTGCAAAATCATTAGAAAATGCAGGAAGTACATCTGGATCATCTGATGTCATCTGCAGGAAGCGTTCAAGTCGTGCACTCGAGTGTTCAGGACCCTGAAAATATTCATGAATGGTACAAAACTTGCTAAAACTGAGCCATGAGATATTTTCTCAGCCTGACTATAAAACTAAATTTCATGGAAAGAGTACTTTGAAGGATGGTTGAATGTGTTTAAGGAAAGGATGGCAGATGTAGGGTATTTGGGTCAGGGAGATAGGTGAAGTGAGCAATGAAAAGTGGTTTGGTGAAGAGTAGAGATGGTGAAAACCTTGATAAAATGAAATGCGGTAAGTGGCTGAAGTGGATGGTACTGCACTTGAATTTCTTAGGAAGGAGATGACTGTGTTGCTGACTACTTCCTCAGGATTTACAAAGTATATGAAGATCATGGTGATATGCCTCAGGTCTGAGGGTATGCATTCATAGCACCATTGTATAAAGACATGGGGTCAAATTTGAGTGTCTAAATTACTGAGGTATAGGTTTGTTGAATGCACCTGGTAAGATGTATGGAAGAGATGTAATTGTGAGGGTGAGGCATGCACGGAACACTGGATTTGGGAGGATCAATGTGGTTTCTGGAGTGGTAAAGGATGTGTGGATCAGGTGTTTGCATTGAAGAGTGTAAGACATACTTAGAGAAACAATAGGATTTGTAAAAAGCATTTATGGATATGGAGAAAGCACATGAGAAGGTCGATATAGATGCTTTGGGAAGGTATTGCAAATGTATAATGTGAAACGAAAGCTTTTTGAAACTGAGTTTTTATCAAGAGAGTAAGTCACGTGCATGAGTAGATACAGAGGAGGGGAAATGGTTCTAAGTGAAGGTAGGTCTGCAGCAGGGGTGTGAGATGTCACTATGGCTGTTTAATTTGTTTATGAACAGATGGTGTGGGAGGTAAATGCAAAGGTCTTAGACTGAAGGGTAGGTATGCAGCCTTGAGAGAATGGGGTAAGGGTTGGGAAGCAATTAAGTTGTTTGCTGATGACCCTGCCCTGGTGGCAGATTTAAGCAACAAAATGAATAAGCTGGCATCCGAGTTTGGGAGTGTGTGAAAGGAGGAAGGTGAAAGTGAATTTGAATAAAAGCAGGTTATCAGGTTTTGTAGTGCAAAGAGACAGGTTAGTTGGGGTGTGAGTATGAATGGAGAAAACTTGGAGGAAGTGGTGTTTTGGGAGGGGACAAGGCAGGGAACAAAACCATGGAAGATGAGGTGAGTTACGGTGGGCGTAGGGGTGAAGGTTGTGGGGGCTTTGATGAATCTGTGAATAGAAAGGTCACTTAGTACCTGGGAGGGCAAAAAATGGGTTATGTCTAAAGGTAAAGATGTCCCAATGACAGTGCATGGCTGTGAGGCATGAAGGTGATTGTATTAGAAATGAAATGGTTGAGGAAGATATGTGGTGTGAGGAGAATTGATCAATTAAGTAATGATTGGGTAAGAGAAAGGTGTAATAATAAGATGAATATGGCCGAGAGAGCTGAAAAGACTGTGTTGATATGGTTTGAACATATGGAGAGAATGAGTGAGGAGAGGCTGACGTAGAGGGTATATGCATTAAGTTGAGGGGACAATGAGAAAGAGGAGATCAAACGAGAGATGCATAAATGGAGTGAAGTAAGAATTTCAGTGTTCGGAGCCTGAACAAGCAAAATGGTAAATGGCATGCATAGGATAACGTGAAATAGACAGATTTGGTATACAAGGGGTGATGTGCTATCAACGTTCTGGACTAGAGCATACGAATGAATACGAGTGAATACCGGCATGTGAGGGGCATGTGAGGCCATATCTTCATCTGTTTCTGGCACTACCCTGCTAATGCAGGAAATGATGGACATGAATGAAAAAGATTTGATGTTATTGAAATCAACTGCAGATGAACTTAGAACAGATAATCATGCAATGCAGATAGCAGCTGAAAAAAATAATCTTATTCATCAAGGAGGCAAAAGCTGAGTGCTTTGTGCTCATCCTGCAATCATGGCAAAATTTAATTGTAGGTCCTCATAGTTAGGTACTCCTTGTTCCCTCCACTTCTAATGCATATATCCTCTATGACAGCCTCTCTTTGTTCATCCATTCAATATGGCAAAATCATTTCACTAAATCCTGCCCTGCTCTCTCAAATGTACTCCATCTACAGCCACAGTTTTCTTTCACAATGAAACTTCTTACTTGATAAATTCACCTAACAGTATACAATGTCCTTAGTTATACGATATCCAACACATCACCCCTCTTTTGTACTTTTGCAATAAGGGCCCATAAATCACATCCATACAGCATAGATGGAACTATTAAGCCATCAAATACACCCATTTTTGTCCAGACAGATAGTTGTCTCTTTCTACACACCTCTTAATGCATTCAAAACCTCTTGGTCCCTCTTCCATCCCATGGTTCACTTCAGTTCCCATTGTTTCATTTGCCACCATGTCCACTCCCAGGTATCTTAAACACCCCAACTACTCCAAGCTCTCTACCCTGAAAGTCAACATGCATAAACAGCAAGACCTACATAATAGGGAAAGTGTATACAGCAAGAGGGTCAAGTTAAGGTTAGATTGGAAGAGATGATAACTCGAACTGCTTTAGACTTAACTTTGTCTAGTACATATGTAGGACTAGAATTTCCAAAGATGTGACAGGAACAATCCATATAAAAATGGATCAATTGTTTGTATAAACACAGCAACTGGTCTGAAGAGAATCTACATCAGGACTCCCAGTGTTTTAGAGGCAGATATAGCTAGTTGTGAAATGTGAGGTTTTCAAAATAGGTTAGATGTTACTATCTATCTATCTATCAATCTATATCTCTGATGCCCATTCCCAATGGGAGCCCCATCAAGATGGTGGCCATGGCAAATGAGTCTCCATAGCTGGTGAACTCCAGTGCCACTTTTTAGCCTTTAGTGCACAGTATGTTCACAATTAAGTGGTGGAATTATAGAACCATCATAAGAAATAGGAATGGTGTGAGGGATTTCAGGAGAAATGGGCAGGAATTAGGTTTTGGAGGCATTAAGTTTAACCAGGTTCAGTCTACCCCACTGTTATATCTACATAACGACACAAGTAAAGGTAAATCTGCCAAGATGTAAATATGCCAGATGCTATATCATTTGTAGAATTAACAGGAAAATTAAGCTAGCTAAAGGATATTGTTTACTATTCTATTTGTTGTACTTAGTTGCTGTCTCCCACGTTAGCAAGGTAGCACAAGGAAACAGATGAAAGAATGGCCCAACCCATCCACATAAACACGTATATACATAAACACCAAAACATGCACATATTATCTTCTATTATTATTATACTTTGTCGTTGTCTCCCGCATTAGCAAGGCAGCGCAAGGAAACAGACAAAAGAAATGGCCGAACCCACACACATACACATGTATATACATACACATCCACACATATACATACCTATACATCTCAATGTATACATATAAATATACACACACAGACATATACATATATACACATGAACATAATTCATAGTCTGCCCTTATTCATTCCTGTCGCCACCCCACCACACATGAAATGACAACCCCATCCCCCGACATGTGCATGAAGTAGCACTAGGAAAAGATAACAAAGGCCACATTAATTCACACTCAGTTTCTAGCTGTTATGTATAATGCACCAAAACCACAACTCCCATTTCACATCCAGGCCCCACAAAACTTTCCATGGTTTACCCCAGATGCTTCACATGCCCTGGTTCAATCCACTGACAGCACGTTGACCCCAGTATACCACATCATTCCAATTCACTCTATTTCTTGCATGCCTTTCACCCTCCTGCATGTTCATGCCCCGATCACTCAAAATTTTTTCACTCCATCTTTCCACCTCCAATTTGGTCTCCCACTTCTCCTTGTTCCCTCCACCTCTGACACAAATATATACCCATATATACCATATATATACCTATATATTTCAATGTATAAATGCATATACATACACAAATATATACATATATACACATGTACATATTCATACTTGCTGCCTTCATCCATTCCTGTCGCCACCCCACCACATATGAAATGCCACCCATCTCCCCCCGTGCGCGCACGAGGTAGTGCTAGGAAAAGACAACAAAGGCCATATTCGTCCACACTCAGTATCTAGCTGTCATGTGTAATGGACTGAAACCACAACTCCCTTTCCACATCTAGGCCCCACAAGACATTCCATGGTTTACCCCAGATGCTTCACATGCCCTGGTTCAATCCCTTGACAGCACATTGACCCCAGTATACCACATCATTCCAATTCACTTTACTCTTTGCACACCTTTCATCCTCCTATATGTTCAGGCCCTGATCGCTCAAAATCTTTTTCACTCCATCTTCCCACCTCCAATTTGGTCTCCCACTTCTCCTCGTTCCCTCCACCCCTGACACACACATCCTCTTTGTCAATCTTTCCTCACTCTCTCCATGTGACCAAACCATTTCAATACACCCTCTTCTGCTCTCTCAGTCACACTCTTTTTATCACCAAACATCTCTCTTACCCTTTCATTACTTACTCGATCAAACCGCCTTACACCACATATCGTCCTCAAACATTTCATTTACAACACATCCACCCTCCTCCACACAACTCTATCTATAGCCCACGCTTCACAACTATATAACATTGTTATAACAACTATTCCTTCAAATATACCTATTTTTGCTCTCTGAGATAGGGTACTTGCCTTCCACACATTCTTCAATGCTCCAAGAACCTTCGCCCCCTCTCCCACCCTATGACTCACTTCCAAGGTTACATCCACTGCTAAATCCACTCCCAGATATCTAAAACACTTCACTTCCTCCAGATTTTCTCCATTCAAACTTACCTCCCAATTGACTTGTCCCTTAACTCAACTGTACCTAATAACCTTGCTCTTATTCACATTCACTCTCAGCTTTCTTCTTTCACACACTTTACCAAACTCAGTCACCAGCTTCTGCAGTTTCTCTTCTGAATCAGCCACCAGTGCTCTATCATCAGCGAACAAAACTGACTCACTTCCTAAGCCCTCTCATCCACACAGATTGCATACTTGCCTCTCTCCCCATCCATAAACAAATTAAACAACCATGGAGACATCACACACCCCTGCTTTCCTCTCTTCCTAATTGTAAACATATTTCAATGTTCATTAACCGTGTGTTATACTTACCATGCCCTCTAAACCATGAGGTAACAATAAGACTAGACCAGTCTGTCTAATCCATTTTGATTGTCCTGATGAAATAAACTGATCGATGACACACTGTGCTGTGTTATTGAAGTCACCAAATTGTGCTTCCCAGATCACCAAAGCATTAGGATTGGTCATTGAGAATCCAAGCTCAAAACCCAAAACTGCATACTCAGACAGAGATGAGTTACACACAGTGTATGGTGCCTGATCTGGGTAAAGGTTTGCCAGAGTATTGTACTGTGATTTGTCCACCTGCAAGAAAATGAGTTGATATCATTATATCAAAATACCAGCATATACACTATCATTATCATGAATCTCATTTCTGACAAGCATACAATGTATCATTATCATGAATCTCATTTCCGACATGCATACAATATAACTGTAACTCTCACAAAATAATGATACAAAGAATCTTAATGCTACATAATTAATTTTCTCAATTATATGGAAAGGAAACAGTAGACTCATGATAGAATTACCTCATATGCCTTTTACTATGCTATCCACAAAAAATAGAAAAGAGCCATATCTACAAAATTCTATCCACACATTATCATCAAGAGCATCTTTTAGAAAGGCAACATGATAGTATTGTACAAAACTTAGAATTTTCAAGTAAGAGTGAGTTCTTTGTTTACATACTTGCACAATGATAAATAAAGGCCTTTTATAAAAGTACAGTTGGAAAAAATCTTTTAAGAATATTTTTTCTTTACAAATGATAATTTGCCTTAAAGCATGTGTCAGGGAATTAAACATGAGACAAAGAAGAAAAAATAGTAAAATAATCTATTATCATTATACTCAGTCGCCGTCTCCTGCGTTAGCAAGGTAGCGCAAGGAAACAGACGAAGAATGGCCCAACCCACCCACAGACACATGTACGTACATAAACACCTACACACGCACATATATATACCTATACATTTCAACATATACATATACAGACATATACATATATACACATGTACATATTCATACTTGCTGCCTTCATCCATTTCCGTCACCACCCCACCTCACATGAAATGGCACCCCCCCTCCCCCAAACGCATGCAAGGTAATGCTAGGAAAAGACAACACAGGCCACATTCATTCACACTCAGTCTCTAGCTGTCATGTGTAATGCACTGAAACCACAGCTTCCTTTCCACAGCCAGGCCCCACAAAACTTTCCATGGTTTACCCCAGATGCTTCTCATGCCCTGGTTCAATCCACTGACAGCACATCAACCCCAGTATACCACATCGTTCCAATTCACTATACTCCTTGCATCCCTTTCACCCTCCTGTATGTTCAGGCCCTGATCACTCAAAATCATTTATTTACAATGACTGCAGTACTAACATTTCTAGACAGTCCAGACTCTACTTTTATCAAATAATCAACAGCAAAAGCTGAAATCATGAACTACATACTTTGACTGTATCAATGAGCATGAAACTAAAGTATTCAGACAGTATATTGTTATCAAAGATTCACCAGCCCTAAGCTGGTGCAGGCCCTTGTCTTTGGATGGCCTGTTTCTCACTGTTCCCTTACACAAAATATGAATATGGAATGCACAAAAATTGGATAGTATGAAATGAACAGCAACTAGATAAGTTGGGAATATCAAAGTGCTGAGGATAACCTCGATTAAATAATCACAAGTTACTTACTTCCTGCCCCAAAGAGTCCCTTCTATCTTTATAAGGGTCCTACAGCACTCAGGAAGCTGACCATGTCCACTAGTAAAAAGCCCATAGGTCATAAAGTGTTGTGATTTTGTGTATGCTTCTATGTACAAAGAGTGCAGGGCAAATAAAGGTTCAGAATCACAGATGCATTGTGGGCATGAAAGGACTTGGGATATCATGAAACAGTGTTTATAGTGAAATATGCTGCCAGTTAGTGTTCTGCAGGTGATAAGTATAATGGTTAGTGTTTTGTTCTGTGGGAGACTGTCCAATTAATGTGACTAAAGCTATATGTGTATCTGTCTGGGGTTAAAATAGTAACTGAAGACTTCTGTAGGGATACAGACATTCTGTTCTGGGTGAGCCACTGTTCTAATTGTACAGTATAGTGCTGCATAACTGACGTTGCTTTTGTGGCGTTAGGTTTTCTTGTGATGTGACAGTGAGGTCACCCTGCATACAAAAGGAACTTCATGATGAGGTTTGCTTGAGGTAATATGATGTAGTGTATGAAGAGACTGAAGATAATTGGCAAAAGAACTGCTCCTTGGGAACTCTGCTGTAATTTTACTGTTTTAGGAGTGAATCCATTGTGAATTACACCGGGTATGGTAGACACCAATGAAATTGGTCAACCACATTTTGTCATCACTGAGGAAGATGGAGTCAGTATTTTTTGTGTGAGGATGTGTCAGGGACAGAGTCAAATGTTTTGTTTGTCTTTTGCCAATAGTACTGTTTGGGAAGGGGTTGTGTTTGATTGAATTCACTTAAGATATGTTGCGTAAGCTCAGAGTGTAGTGAAGTGGCAGTGTTTGTGTCTAATGCCATGATGTTTTGGGGAAAGTGGGATGTTTTCTTTGATTGTTGTAGATCATCTTCACACAAAGTTTGGGCACAGGAAAAAAAGTGATACAGGATGGTGTGTGTGTGTGTGTGTGTGTGTGTGTGTGTGTGTGTGTGTGTGTGTGGGAGGGGGGGTTAGTTGGGTGGTTAGGAGGGTTTTAGGATTGGTATCATAATGACATGTTTCTAGATATTGGGGTTTTGTTGAGAAGCCAATAATTCAAAATATCTGTGCCTATATTGCAATGTGAAAGTCTGATTTGTCATCAGGAGAGTTCTCTAGGGTTTTAATTGCATTGTTTGTATCAATGGGAGTGAAAGGTGGATGGAGAGTTGCTTCTGGATGGATTTTGTTTATTTTTCATGTCTTTCCTATTTAAGGATGAGGACAGCTTATGGGTGGTTTTTGAAGTGTCTCATAAATATGTTTGTGTGTTCTCTGGGAGAAGGGATTTTATTGGGAAGGGTCAGGATTGCTTCATATGCAGAGGCTGGACTGGTGCAATAAGAGTGGATTTTTTTCAATATTTTTTCCATAACTGATCGCCATTTCCCAGATTAGTGAGGTAACACCATATACACACACAAAAAGGCCACATTCACTCACATCCATTCCCTAGATATCATGTAAAATGCAACAAAACCACAGCCCCCTATCCACAACAAAGCCCCACATACCATTCCATGGTTTTCCCTAGCCGCTTCACATGCCCTGGTTCAGTCCAATGGCAGCACTTCAACCCATGTCTATCTATCACATCTTTCCAATTCACACTATCCCATGCATGCCTTTCACCTTTCTGCATGTTCAGGCCCAAATAATTCAAAATATTTTTCACTCCATCCTTCCATCTCCAATTCTGTTCCCTCTTCCTTGACCCCTCCACTTCTGACACATACATCCTCTTTGTCAACCTTTCCTCACTCTTTCCCTCCTTATGTCCAAACCATTTCAGCCTACCCTCTTCAGCTCTTTCAATCATACTCTTTTTATAACTAAACCTCTTTCTTGCCCTTTTATTACTTAATAAAACCACCACACACTACATACTGTCTCAAAACATTTCAATTCCAACACATCCACCCTCCTCCACACATTCTTATCTATAGTCGATGCTTTGCATCCGCACAAATCACTGGGACTACTTACACTTCCAGTGAAAACTCTTCCCTGTTTTCCATAACTTTCCATTTACCACACAATATTGATAGCATTTTCCATGACATCTCCTTTGCTTTCACTGGGGTTGCGTGGCTCCACCTGCTTGTGGTTGCACAGCGAGTAAGAGGCTGTATCATCTTTAGTTGACTTTATCAAAGTGCTTTTCACTTTAAAGAAATCCATTCTGTCCTGGCTACAGAGGGAAGCACAGCTCAAGAGCTTTAAGGACCATAGGATGAAGGGTCCTGTGGTCATAGGCACAGGACCTCTCCGTGAAAAGAATCTTGGGTTGTGTGATAATAATACCTTATGAGAGTGGGGGCTGGAAATTCTCCCTTCCAATCTTTCTTTCCAAAAAGAGGAACAATTTTTAGCGAAATGAGAATCTTTTTCCTCTAAGGCTTCATCATATGTTTTGGATGCTATCTTGCTCACAAGGGAAATAGCAAACATGTACATATTCATACTTGCTTACTTTCAATCCATTCCTGGTGCCATTCCACCTAACAAGGAAATAGCATTGCTGCCCTCTACTTCAGGAAAACAGACAAAAAAGGTCACATTCATTAACACTCACTCTCGAGCTGTCATGTGAAATGTGCCAAAACCACAGCTCCCTATCCATATCCAAGCCACACTACCTTTCCATGGTTTACTCCAGACGTTTCACATGTCCTGGTTCAGTACTCTGATAGCATGTTGATCCTGGTATATCACATCATTCCAATTCACTCTATTCCTTGCATGCCTCTCACCCTCCTGTGTGTTCAGGCCCCTATCACTCAGTATGTTTCTCACTCCATCCTTTCACCTCCAATTTGGTCTCTCACTTCTTCTTCCCTCCACCCCTGACACACATATCCTCTTTGTCAATCTTTCTTCACTCATTTTCTCCATATGTCCAAACCATTTCAACACACCCTCTTCTGCTCTATCAACCAGACTCTTTTATTATCACACATCTCTCTTACCATTTCATTACTTACTTGATCAAACCATCTCACGCAATATATTGTCCTCAAACATTTCATTTCCACCACACCCACACTCCTCTGTACAACCCTATCTATAGACCATACCTCACAACCATATAATATTGCTGGAACTACTGTTCCTTCAAACATACCTCTTTTTGCTCTCCGAGATAACGTTCTCTCTTTCCACACATTCTTCAATGCTCCCAGAACCTTTGCCTAAACCCCACCCCTATGACTCACTTCCATGGTTCCATATGCTGTTAAGTCCACTCCCAGATATCTAAAACACTTCACTTACTCTAATTTTTCTCCATTCAAACTTAGCTCCCAATTAACCTGTCCCTCCACTATGCTGAACATAATAATCTTGCTCTTATTCACATTTACTCTTAACTTTCTCCTTTCACACACTTTTCCAAATTCAATCTCTTCTGAAAAAAAAAAAAAAGCTCTTTCAACTGGTGACGAAGACAGATTTATTAAATTTTTTCTCTATATTCACTGAAAAGTGTCACAATGAGGGCAAACTATATATCTACAGTTGCTGTGGTCTTTGGGTTAAATCCATCATGCACTCTGTAAACTGTTGTGTTGTCTTCATTTTCACTTTGTAAACTGTTGTTGTCTTCATTCTCACTCCATAAACTGTTGTGTTGTCTTCATTTTCATTTTCCTATGCCCTGCCAGGAGATCGAGTTTTCTCCTAATGGCGTATCCAAAACTGCTTATAATGGTCTCCCGATATACACAAATAAGACAGCTTCCTGCTAGCATCATCTGAACTCCATAAAATCTTGTTTGTTAACATAAGTTGTAGGGTGGGATCCCATGTGATGTGTAAGCATTCTGTTTTCTCCTTATGGTTTTCTCTCAGTACATAATCCTTGTGGATAATTCTGCAGGCTAGTTAGAGTTGCAGGTGACATATGGCACCTATGAATGCCTCCAGTCAGTAAAGGAACCACTGGTTCCTTTAAATTCAAGCAGAAAAATTCAGACCATATGAAGCAACATGGCTGGGACTACTGTTCAGCTGTATGCTATATCAAGTTATGAATGAAAAGGTTAAAAGGATGAAAACATCCAAGTTTTTTCATCACTGAGTCATTTTGGTGTTAGGAATAGAGAGAATTTTCACACAAAGAGGATGAAAAGATTCACAAACTGTTAGTCACAACAACAGCTCTGCTTTACATTTGATTCACAAGAGATTAAACGGATTCCTTTTTCTGCACTTTAACAGACATTAATGCAAACAAAAGGAAACACGAGAAATTCACTTGTGTTCAACAAAGGCTTCTGTTAAAACAAGTAACAAGCATTATTTAAAGCAAATCCCAGGGAATGTAGTATTTGGTATTTAATGCTAATGTCAACCAAAACAACTTCAAAGTACAAAAATACAATTAGAACATTAGTGTTTGTAAATAAGCCACCAAATTCATGTACACAAAGTTACTGAACACTAATCATCTAACAGAGGCTGCTGGAGACGTTATCATCTACCGGCTTACAGGGGTGTCATTTGTCATCTGAAATATTAACAGTAGTATCATACATGCAGAGACATACACAGGACTCTTTCATTAATATCTTACTGAAATTTCTACACTAATAGATTAAACACACCAAAATTACCATCATAACATATAAGTGTACTTAATGAATCATTTTTCTGTAAGACCAAAAAGTTGGTATGAATTTTTCTTCAGTCTCTTATGTAAGATATGTATGGTGACTACTAGCCCCCAAAGTTTATGCTACTAATACTTCAAACATGCCTAGCATTACAATGAAGTTACAACATACTTCGACAAAGAGAGTAAAAAACAGCAGGACATCTGCAAAACTAGCTACATCTTTAAATATTCTTATCTAACCAGTTCACATGAAATGTGAGAGAAAGATTGAAAAGAAAATAAGTGACAGAAATACTAAAAGGGTCATCAAACAGAAATCTACTGCCCAACAAAATATCTGAGAAGAGTTTGTCACATTACTTAAGTCCATTCCTTCTTTCCAAATCAGGCATTAATTCCAATTCACTTCTACACATTAAAAGTGTACAAAGAAGAGATAAAAACTGATTCAACTGATTATGTGACTAAAACATACCATGAACAATAAAAGATTTGGGGGTTGAAAAGATATCATGACAAACGTTTAGCAGCTTTGACTGGTTACATCAGCTAATGACATGTACCCTTTTACACCTCAGTAGTGTATAAACAACTACATCTATACCAGTTCTACATAAATGTATTCAGGGATAAGTTCACTAATCACTACCAGTCAAAACATGAAAAACATATCTTTTATAATTCCAAACATCTGCCAAACAAGGTGTGGGTACAAATCATAAGCTTTCAAGAGTGAAAGGGTTAAGATTACATGGGATAACAAATACTTATGCACCTTCACATTAAATTCATCTCCAAACCACTTCTTAGGAGTACTACACAGAGGCTTTTCTGTGCTTTGTATAGTGACTCAACAAATACAGACTTTGAAAAAACGAAACAGTGACATAATCCAGTGTGTTAGTGGTTCTAAATCAAGGTGAAAAGAGTATACCATTATAGGTACGCTCCAATAGGATCTAAAGTGCATCTTCTATCCTGGAGGCACTATTTCTAAGCTGAAGGCTTTGGTCATGGACAAAAGTCCTTGGTGGGGCCAGATAATAAATGAATCATAAAATAACATAAGATTAAGTAAAGAAAGATGAAGAATAATATTCAATGGGTTATGGATGATGTGGAAAATCTCCCTTTTGAAAAAGAAAAATTTTTGTTTGGCAGAAGAGATGAGGAGGTATAGTACCAAAGCTTATCTGTGAAAGGAAAGAAATACACAATACAACAGCCTACCCTTTGGTTAATGACACTGTACTAATACTGGTAGGTCCTGAAAACAAGGAAAAAAAAATCAAGAAACCAAAGGTAAGGTAGCAAAGCATGGAAATCTGCCTTTGCTATTTCAACAGGTGTAATAATTGTCTAAATTCTTTTGTAATGGTGACTGGGAATAAAATGAGAGATGAGTACACAAACTTGAGTGGCAATTTAATGCTTTCATGAGTACACACAGAGATAATGTACCTAAGGGTGAGCTGCTGCAAGTGATGCAGGAATAGGAAAGAGGGCAGGGTGAGCAAGGGAAAGGTGAAATGACATGTGCAGGTACGGCAGGAGTCCCATAGCACTAGCATGAGAGGTGTGACACGGCTACCACAGGATAGTCATGTCTTTCTTGGATTTTGTCATGAAACTAGAGGAAAGGTGGTGCACTAAAATACAGAGAGACTGTGCAGGAGGATAGAGGAGTTGCTGAGGTCCTGTGGCTTCGTTGACAGTGTGACATGAGGGAGGAGGCTTGCTGAGTTCTGTAGTTCAAAATGTGCAAGATGTTGCCATGTTTGTGCGGCAGGGAAAAGGCATGACTAAGATCCCATACAATCAGCTTAAGAAGATTGACAGTAAAGATGCCAGAAGAGGCCACAGGAGTTGAGACATCATCAAGCCCATGCCAGGGAGTGATAAGCCAGGAGTCACATAGAGGACATTTCCAGGTGCAAGGAATGCCCAACATTCTCACTACGGTAGAAGGAAAAATTTTATGCAGACTGGGTAACTGACAGCTACCAATTCAAGCGCAGAGCAATCTATTTCATTACCTTAGCAAATAATGACACATTTCCCTGCCTCAGCAGCTGACTATGAACCAGTAATATTCCCATGTTTCTAGTACGTAATTTGAAAGCCATCACCAACAATTTGACTATTTTTCAACAAAATACAAATAAAACAGAAACAAGAAAATGAGCAGATCACTTATGATAGGTCAAGAAACAGTGTTCACTTTCAAATATTTTTCCCTCCGAATCCCTTCATCTGATCATCTGCTCTTTAACCGACAATCTACTTCTGTCAAATTCATGGAATAGTTCTGGATTTTCATCTGCCTTATTCATAATACTCTTTTCAAAAATTCCCTTTCCTCCTTTATTCTGCTACACTCATTCCTTGCTCTCTTACACCATGCATCTGCTGGCTAGCTGCAGTGTCACCTCCATCTCCACAACTACACATCTATTAACTCCCATGCTTTACAACATCTTTGATCAAACTGTTCTTCACTCCATATTTGTGGCTATAAGTACACATTCCAACTCCTTATTTGTGAATTTCACAAAACTCTTCACCACAATACCCTAGTTCCTGGCTACTGAACTCTCCCAATCTATATTACCGTGGTAATTGTTAAGTTCTGTGTAGTCTCCACGACTGCACCTCCTCCTAAAAACCTGTCTCACCTATACTATTTTCACTTCCTTGTTTGCCATCGAATTGACATCTTCATATCCATTTGTGGCAAGAGGTATGATATTTCAGGGAATAACATATTATTTGCCATCAGTGCTGAAATAAGAGTATGTATGAAATAAAAGTGAGTATGGAATAAGATTAAAGTTTTTATTTATTGTACTATGTCGCTGTTTCCCATGTTAGTGAGGTAGCACAAGGAAACAGACGAAAGAATGGCCCAACCCACCCACATACACATGCATATACACAAATGCCCACAAAAGCACATATACATACATATACATTTCAACGTATACATACATATACAAACACAGACATATACATATATACACATGTACATATTCATACTTGCTGCCTTCATTCATTCCCGCCACCACTCCGCCACACATGAAACAAGCACCTCCATCCCCATCCACGTGCGTGTGTGAGGTAGCACTAGGAAAAGACAACAAAGGCCATATTTCTTCACAATCAGCCTCTAGCTGTCATGTGTAATGCACTGAAAGCAAAGGCCCTTTCCACATCCAGGCCCCCACAAAGCTTTCCATGGTTTACCCCAGATGCTTCAAATGTCTTGATTCAATCCATTGACAGCACATCGACCCTGGTATGACACATCGTTCCAATTCACTCTATTCCTTGTGCGCCTTTCACCCTCCTGAATGTTCAGGCCCCAATCACTCATAATCTTTATCACTCCATCCCTCCATCTCCAATTTGGTCTCCCACTTCTCCTGGTTCACTCCACCTCTGACATATATCCTCTTTGTCAATCTTTCCTTACTCATTCTCTCCATGTGTCCAAACCATTTCAATACACCCTCTTCTGTTCTCTCAGCCACACTCTTTTTATTACCACACATCTCTCTTACCCTTTCATTACTAACTCGATCAAACCACCTCACACCACATACTGTCCTTAAACATTTCATTTACAACACATCCACCCTCCTCCGCACAACCCTATCTATAGCCCATGCTTCACAACCACATAACATTATTAGAACCACTATTCCTTCAAAAATACCCATTCTTGCTCTCCGAGATAATGTTCTTGCCTTCCACACATTCTTCAATGCTCCCAGAACCTTTGCCCCCTCCCCACCCTGTGAATCACTTCCACTTCCATGGTTCCATCCACTGCTAAATACACTCCCAGATATCTAAAACACTTCACTTCCTCCAGTTTTTCACAATTCAAACTTACCTCCCAATTAACTTGTCCCTCAATCCTACTGAACCTAATATATATTCCTCTTATTCACATTTACTCTGAGCTTTCTTCTTTCATACACTTTACCAAACTCAGTCATCAACTTCTGCAGTTTCTCACTTGAATCAGCAACCAGTGCTGTATCATCAGCAAACAACAACTGACTTACTTCCTAAGCTCTCCCATCCACAGCAGACTGCATACTTGCCCCTCTCTCCAAAACTCTTGCATTCACCTCCCTAACAACCCCATCCATAAACAAATTAAAAAACCATGAAAACATCACACATCCCTGCCACAAACTGACATTCACTGGGAACCAATCACTTCCCTCTCTTCCTATTCATAAACATGCCTTGCATCCTTGATAAAAACTTTTCACTGCTTCTAGCAACTTACCTCCCACACCATATACTCTTAATACCTTCCACAAAGCATCTCTATCAACTCTATCATATGCCTTCTCCAGGTCCCCAAATCCTACATAAAAATCCATCTGTTTCTCTAAGTATTTCTCACATACATTCTTCAAAGCAAACACCTGATCCAGAAATCCTCTACTACTTCTGAAACCACACTGCTCTTCCCCAATCTGATACTTTGTGCATGCCTTTACCCTCTAAATTAATACCCTCCCATATAATTTCCTAAGAATACTCAATAAACTTATACCTCTGTAATTTGAACATTCATCTTTATCCCCTTTGCCTTTGTACAATGGCACTATGTATGGATTCTACCAATCCTCAGGCACTTCACCATGGACCATACATACACTGAATATCCTTACCAACCAGTTAACAACACAGTCACCCCTTTTTTAATAAATTCCACTGCAATACCACCCAATCCTGCCGCCTTGCCGGCTTTCATCTTCCGCAAAGCTTTCATTACCTCTTCTCTGTTCACCAAACTATTCTCCCTGACCCTGTCACCTCGCACACCACCTCGACCAAAACACCTTATATCTGCCCCTCTATCATCAAACACATTCAGCAAACTTCACCACTACTTGTTATTACCTCCCCATTAGTCCCCTTCACCGATGTTCCCATTTGTTCTTTTGTCTTACACACTTTATTTACCTCCTTCCAAAAAGCCAGGAGCTGGTGAGAGGACAAGAGCAAAGGAAGGAGTAGCACTACTCCTGAAGCAGAAGCTCTGGGAGTTTGTGATAGTGTAAGAAAGTAAACTCTAGAATGATATGGGTAAAACTGAAAGTGGATGGAGAAAGATGGGTGATTATTGGTGCCTATGAACCTGGTCATGAAGAAAGATCATGAGAGGCAAGCGTTTTGGGAGTAAGCTGAGTGAGTGTGTTAGCAGCTTTGATGCACGAGATCAGGTTATAGTGATGGGTGATTTGAAGGCATGGGTGATTTGAAGGCAAAGGTGAGTAACGTGGCATATGAGGGTATAATTGGTGTACATAGGATGTTCAGTGTTGTAAATGGAAATGGTGAAGAGCTTGTAGATTTGTGTGCTGAAAAAGGACTGGTGATTGGGAATACCTGGTTTAAAAAGAGAGATAAACATAAGTATACGTATGTATGTAGGAGAGATGGCCAGACAGCATTATTGGATTGTGTGTTAATTAATAGGCATGTGAAAGAGAGACTTTTGGATGCTAATGTGCTGAGAGGGGCAACTGTCTGATCGTTATCTTGTGGAGGCGAAGGTGAAGATTTGTATGGTTTTCAGAAAAGAAGAGAGAATGTTGGAGTGAAGGGAGTGGTGAGAGTAAGTGAGCTTGGAAAGGAGACTTGTGTGAGGAAGTAACACAAGAGATTGAGTGCAGAATGGAAAAAGGTAAGAGCAAATGACATAAGGAGAGTGAGGGAGGAATGGGATGTATTTAGGGAAGCAGTGATAGCTTGCACAAAAGATGCTTGTGGCATGAGAAAGGTGGAAAGTGGGCAGATTAGAAAGGGTAGTGAATGGTGGGATGAAGTAAGATTGTTAGTGAAAGAGAAGAGAGAGGCATTTGGATGATTTTTGCAGGAAGCAGTGCGAATGACTGGGAGATATATATAAAAGAAAGAGGCAGGAGGTCAAGAGAAAGGTGCAAGAGGTGAAAAAGGGGGCATATGAAAGTTGCAGTGAGAGTATCATTAAATTTTAAGGAGAATAAAAAGATTAAAGTATTCAGTATAAAATAAAATTTCCAATATCCTCCCCACACTTGTAATTCAACTTCCCTCACACTAAAATGTTAAAGGAAATGCACAAAATTTCTAATATTCATATAATTTACCACTTTTGCTGTGCATGTTTATGATATAGAGGTACAATGAGAGAGCAAGTTCAACAGAAAGAAACAAACATAATCTTCACAATTTCCTTTTATCAAGAACAGCCAATTATGTCATTCACAGCCACCTCCATGCACTCACTCAGGACTGGACCAGGCCAACACAAAGGTAGTTACAAAAATTTCTGAGTATTTTCTGTTAGTTTTGCAGGTAAATCTATCATTTCAAGAAGGCATCTTTCTCTATCATCTTTTATTTTTTTAAAAAGATGGGTATGAACCAGGAGAAAATACTCCAATTTAAGGGTTAACTTTCAGTGCTGTTGCATGTGATTTTATTTTACTTTAGTCAATTATAATTATTCAAATGGTGGCAATCACTTTAACTTCCAAAGTCATGATGCAACTGTATATGCTAGTGCAGCAAGTGAGGACTATGCATCTAAGCAGGTATCTTTATGGCTGGGTAGTCTACTGCAAACTCCAACCCTGGGAATTCTATGCACATGCTGTTCTTGTAATTGTGTTGTGTGAATGTATATATTCCTGCTCCTTGCATTTACAAACAATTACATATTTTTTACTTGCATTTCCTTAACCCAAGACTGACCTCACAAAGAACTTTCATTACATCTTAATTCTGTGGTAATTCACATTATTTCTCGGAGAGTTTACTAGGTTGGTCAAATTCATGAAGTGATTGTAACCCTGAAGCTTCGCTGATCCCAGGATTACCCTTGGCACTCAGTGTAGCTTCTGACAAAACTAGCTTTTGACTGACGATCAATAAACATCACCTAAGATCTTGTGGTCTGAATTTTGTGGCATGATACCTGAACAAAGAGAATTGTTACCCTGCATTCCTAGGTTGTCATTCATGAAAATACCTATACACCACAATCTTAGCATATCTACTGCCACCAACTGATTCCACAAACTCAGTAAAATACATAAAAAACAGGGGAAATATATGTCTTACCTCACTCCCAATCTTAGCAATGGTCTTCATTTCAAAATTTTCAAATTATAATCAATAAAACAATAATTATGGTAAACTATACTCTTCACACATTTCTAATACAAAATTCTCAAATTGATTTTTACCTTATTCAAGAATCAATAATCATTCAGATACAAAAATAATGGAGAAGATGAGGGAACTAGTGAAGTCTTCCCTGGGAAAACAACACTAGGAGGCACATTTAGACCCCTCAGGTGGAAAATGAGAAAAATATGCAGTTGTAGCCACCAGATTAGAGTGTGCCCTTCCAGCTTGTCACACAAATTCAAAGGTTTTGTTCATATTCTTAAAATTCTGGAGGCAATTTAGGTAAGTGCAATTTATGAAGAGAATTGAAAATGCAGGAATTATCAGGACAACAATATATCAAAAAATTAGTGCCAAAAATTTGCCAACTTACGACATATACATAAGGAAGGTGACAATATAGAACTTTTGATTGACAGGTTAAAGGACCTAGATGAGGACAACAGCCTATAAAAGCATCTAAAATACTGCATTTCAAACTATCTTTCTAGGGCATGGCGATCAAGTTTCCTTAACCACCTTGACAGACCCTAATAAATCTTAAGAGATGATGAGGGAAGTTATATCAAATGATAATGGGCTTAACATGAAGAAGCCAAATGTCAATTTTCAAAGGTGCTCCGACAAGACAATGAATACACCTCAGATTAGAGCTAGGCTTCAAGGTTACACAAATGACTGGTTTTTGGAGAGGTCAAGACCTTACGAGGTATCATCAAAACAGGTCAAGACCTTACCATGCATCAACAAAAAAGCTGAGGCAAGTAAAAAGCACACAGCTACTCTACTTATTGGTAGTCTAATCTCACATCTTGAATGGCTTGTCACTGAGTCACCCAAGCACACTCTTGAGTCCCCAGTCTCCATAGACTGTATATCACATTAATGAGATAAGCCTTACCTGCAACGAAGTCCCTCACTAACTAGTAAGCCCATTTTCACAAGCCCATGATGTGTCATGACTTGGACTGTAACATTTTGTCCAAAAATTGATTGCTAAGAACATCGCAGGAGCAAGTGTTCACATCCCTAGCATATTGCTGCGACTCATACACTTTCTGGCCAACTACTAGTGTTGCCAACATATTCAAATTCAGCTCCATATCTAAATCTGATATCAAATCTTTTAAGAGTATTCTCAATCAGTCAAGTCAAAAATATTCAATAGAAATAGTAATCAGAAATAAAAAAAAAAAGGGGGGAAATTGTGTACAGTGTGGCATATATATATGATTTATTTAGCTCAACATTCACATTAAAACACCAAAAAAGATAAAATATCCAAAAATAATGTAAATCAAGATGTGAGACTCTCTCAACATAACCCCAAACTCTGAGTCAGGAAAAATATAAATATCTAAGTAATAATCAAAACTTTCTCTAAAACAAAGTTACAAAATAATGAAGAAAATCAAAAGTTGTTTTGTCTTTTGTAATTCATTCTTTGTATTTCAATATAATCCTGTCTGTAACTACAAATACCTTTTGATGATGAAGAATATGGTGGCGATGTGAGAAGGTTCCTCTTTCTACATCCTGACCAGAAAGCCGCACATGGATACCTTCCTTTAGTAGGGAACCAAATGCCACTGCCTCACCCATTGCCCAGTCCACAGTACGTGCCTTAACCATTTCCATGCGGCCTGTAGAGGAAAACAAAGAATTTCAAAAATCCTATTACAATAAATACTCTTTCAGTCATGAAGAGGCATACATCACGCTTATTTATCAGAAAGGAGACAGGGAGGAGGTGTTGAACTATAAACCAATCTCCCTGATAAGCATGGGCTGTAAGGTACTGGGAAAAAATCAGAAAGCAACTGAACCTGTACTACATGGGAGGCTAATTCAGAAACTGGATCACCGGGCAGGAACAAGGAGGAAGACTTCTTAACTGGATACATGGGATGAGGTCACCAAATGAGTGACGAAGAGTTCAGTTCTGGGACCATTATGCTTCTTGATTGGTGTAAATGACTTGCCAGAAGCTATGAATTCATAACTGAACATGTTTGCTAATGATGCAAAGATCATGATGGAAAAGAAAAATGTGAATGATTGAATCAACTTGCAAAGAGTCCTTGAAAGACTACATTTGGTCTGACACATGGCTGATGACGCTCAACCTGAGTAAACATAAAGTAATGGGGATAGATCACAGCAAAGGAAGGCCTCTTTATGATAATCATTTAAGGAAATAAATTGCATGTCTATGTATGTGAGATAGACTTGGAAGTTGACAACATCCTGAACCTGTTGCCAATCTCACCATATGGAATACTTAAGAAGGTTCACGGATAAGGAAACACTCGGCAAACTGTTCACATCTTGCATAAGGCTAAAACTCAAATATGCTCACCACATTTAAATCATGACAGCTGAGTTAAAAGGAAGGGCTAGAAGCCATAAATTTACCCACCCTGGAGGAAAGAAGAGTGAAGGATGACCTGATCACAATCTTCAAGTCTTTAAAACAGACTGATAATGCAGACAGTGAAAAGTTCTTCAAGAGATGTAGGAATACACTACCTAGAGGACACCATACATTATTAAGCAATAATAAGAGATGTGTGGAAATAAAAAGAGCGTGGTTGAGAGAGCAGAAGAGGGTATTTTGAAATGGTTCGGGCACATGGAGAGAATGAGTGAGGAAAGATTGACCAAGAGAATATATGTGTCGGAGGTGGAGGGAACGAGGAGAAGAGGGAGACCAAATTGGAGGTGGAAAGATGGAGTGAAAAAGATTTTGTGTGATCGGGGCCTGAGCATGCAGGAGGGTGAAAGGAGGGCAAGGAATAGAGTGAATTGGAGCGATGTGGTATACCGGGGTTGACGTGCTGACAGTGGATTGAATCAAGGCATGTGAAGCGTCTGGGGTAAACCATGGAAAGCTGTGTAGGTATGTATATTTGCGTGTGTGGACGTATGTATATGCATGTGTGTGGGGGTGGGTTGGGCCATTTCTTTCGTCTGTTTCCTTGCGCTACCTCTCAAACGCGGGAGACAGCGGCAAAAAAAAGGAAAAAAAAAAAAATCTATTAAGAAAGTTGTGGAAAATCTTCACAGTACAAGAGTGGTCAATGATAACAATAAAATGAATGAAGAAATGTTCAAGATGAGGGGTACTACAAACGTTGAACTCCCTCCCTAAACAGTACAAATATGAAATTACAAATGGTTAATCAAACAACAAATATCACTCCAAAACTTGACTTATGCTTCCCAAGTTTAGTAACTGTACCTAATGAATATGGGTAATATTTGCATAACTGGGATCCCCACCCTTAACCCTACAAGTCAGCAAAAAGGACAGGGAAGCCCAACTTCCTTACACAGACTCTTTTATTTATGGGAGGGTATTGATTGAGAGGGTGAAGGCATGTACAGAGCATCAGATTGGGGAAGAGCAGTGTGGTTTCAGAAGTGGTAGAGGATGTGTGGATCAGGTGTTTGCTTTGAAGAATGTATGTGAGAAATACTTAGAAAAGCAAATGGATTTGTATGTAGCATTTATGGATCTGGAGAAGGCATATGATAGAGTTGATAGAGATGCTCTGTGGAAGGTATTAAGAATATATGGTGTGGGAGGCAAGTTGTTAGAAGCAGTGAAAAGTTTTTATCGAGGATGTAAGGCATGTGTACGTGTAGGAAGAGAGGAAAGTGATTGGTTCTCAGTGAATGTAGGTTTGCGGCAGGGGTGTGTGATGTCTCCATGGTTGTTTAATTTGTTTATGGATGGGGTTGTTAGGGAGGTAAATGCAAGAGTTTTGGAAAGAGGGGCAAGTATGAAGTCTGTTGGGGATGAGAGAGCTTGGGAAGTGAGTCAGTTGTTGTTCGCTGATGATACAGCGCTGGTGGCGGATTCATGTGAGAAACTGCAGAAGCTGGTGACGGAGTTTGGTAAAGTGTGTGGAAGAAGAAAGTTAAGAGTAAATGTGAATAAGAGCAAGGTTATTAGGTACAGTAGGGTTGAGGGTCAAGTCAATTGGGAGGTGAGTTTGAATGGTGAAAAACTGGAGGAAGTGAAGTGTTTTAGATATCTGGGAGTGGATCTGTCAGCGGATGGAACCATGGAAGCGGAAGTGGATCATAGGGTGGGGGAGGGGGCGAAAATTTTGGGAGCCTTGAAAAATGTGTGGAAGTCGAGAACATTATCCCGGAAAGCAAAAATGGGTATGTTTGAAGGAATAGTAGTTCCAACAATGTTGTATGGTTGCGAGGCGTGGGCTATGGATAGAGTTGTGCGCAGGAGGATGGATGTGCTGGAAATGAGATGTTTGAGGACAATGTGTGGTGTGAGGTGGTTTGATCGAGTAAGTAACGTAAGGGTAAGAGAGATGTGTGGAAATAAAAAGAGCGTGGTTGAGAGAGCAGAAGAGGGTATTTTGAAATGGTTTGGGCACATGGAGAGAATGAGTGAGGAAAGATTGACCAAGAGGATATATGTGTCGGAGGTGGAGGGAACGAGGAGAAGAGGGAGACCAAATTGGAGGTGGAAAGATGGAGTGAAAAGGATTTTGTGTGATCGGGGCCTGAACATGCAGGAGGGTGAAAGGAGGGCAAGGAATAGAGTGAATTGGAGCGATGTGGTATACAGGGGTTGACGTGCTGTCAGTGGATTGAATCAAGGCATGTGAAGCGTCCGGGGTAAACCATGGAAAGCTGTGTAGGTGTGTATATTTGCGTGTGTGGACGTGTGTATGTACATGTGTATGGGGGGGGTTGGGCCATTTCTTTCGTCTGTTTCCTTGCGCTACCTCGCAAACGCGGGAGACAGCGACAAAAAAAAAAAAAAAAAAAAAAAAAAAAAAAAAAAAAAAAATCTAATTACTACAGGCCTATATTCTGAAAGCATCCCTGTGTTACTACAGGACTTCTTTTCCAGAGGCTCCCGCAGCTCCATAGCTTTACTCAGTAGTAGGGACAGGATGGACTCCTTTGAAGCAAGAAATTCTTTGAGAGACTGTACTATATTTCAACTGACAATGAAACAGCCTTGCTAGAGGTGACTAGTTAAGCATGGTGCAGCCTTAAGAAGGCAGAGTTTGGTAATACCTCATCAGATAGTCACAAAGATAAATGAATAATCAGATGATATGGTAATGCACAACATTCGATGAATGAAAGTGTAGTGAATGAGATTTACAACAGCACTGCAACTGTTTGGCAAGGAAAAGAAAATGAAGGTCTTCAGGATATAGAAAAACTTAGTAAATAACTTTTTAAAAATAAAAGCTGATTTTACGGCACATGATATGTATACAAAGCAGGTAATGGAAACCAGGCAGACAAATCTCCCTGATGCATCATCCTTGTGTGTAAAGTGTTCATAAAAAAAAAGGACATATTTTAGTTCAGAGTATCATTATTACATACTTTTCTTTACAATCAATAATCATCTTATCATCATCCTCTAATGCCTACAGTATCCTTAATACAGCTGAAATACTGTACACATATTTTCACATCAGTTATATGTACATGATATCAAACTGGCTGGCAAATGATAATTCTTTAAAAGAGGACACAAATACATTTTAGTTCAGTGTCAATATCACATACTTTTCTTTACAATCAATAATCATCTTGTTATCATTCTCTAATGCCTACAATTTCCTTAATACAACTTAAATACTGTGCACATATTTTCACATCAGTTATATGTAAATGATATCAAACTGGCAGGCAGATGATAATTCTTTAAAATAACAGCATTTGTATCAGTTTACGTCAGTAAACAAAAGGAATGTGCACATCAACTAAATAAAAAAGCATAAAATAAGTTTCACAGGGTTCAGTCTTTTATGATAATGAGCAGCCTTCCAACCACACATTTCACAAGAGTGTTTTCTGTTTATAACTGTACTTACTGCTCAAGATACGCTGCAGACCACGATGAATCTGAAAATCACTAGCATTTGGTGGTGCACTTGAAAATCGCTTGCAAATATGGGTGATAGTGTCTTCATGAACACCAGTTGGGCTGGCTTTCAAGGGATCCTTTCCTTCAAAGAAGCCTGACCATGGGGAATCAATCCAGTGTTTGTTGAAGACTCGTGTTTCTGATTTCGCTGCAGTGAAAGCATCTTCAAGTATCTTTTCATATTTATCCCTCACTTCCTGTTGATATATACATAAAAGATTTTTCTTAGCTACTTGCAATAACAGCTCTGTTGCCAAATACAGAATTCATGATTAATGAAATACAATATAATGTGCTACTGAAAGTCATATTGTCTTTGAAAAGCTTAACTTTTAAAGAGCACTAAAATTTCAAATTACATTCTAATTATATAATAAGTAAACCTCATAGATTTACATGACCTATCCCACAAAACAATTTCATAATAGACTCCCACAATCATAACACTGAAAAACCATGTTCAGATGATAATGACTAAAAAAAAAAACATTAAACAACAACCTCCCAAGTCAATCTTAAATTTCACTCCATTACAAAGACAAATCAGAAATTACAGTGCAGAATGTATGAGTTATACATTCTCACTTGCATTCTAGTTATGACTCATCTCTCCAACACTACAAATTTGGATTCAACATATCAAATGACCCTTCATCTCCAAAATGCAAATTTCGTGAAGAAGAAAAAGCCTTCTCTTAACCTGCACAGCACGCATCAACAGAATTATACATGAAATACCACAGCACTTATTAACTTATGTCCCACCTGGTGGACAAGACTGGTTTTCTTAATCCCATCCATTACTGTCCCTAGTATACTTGGGCTGAGCTTTTGTTTAATAAACTGAGTTAAGTCACTCATATTTTGAAATATTCATTTATTCATATCATTTACCATACCTGATCGCCGTTTCCTGCATCAGTGAGGAAGCGCCAGGAAACAGATGAAGAAAGACCCATCTACTCATATACAATGATATATACATACATGCAGATACATGCATAAATACATATGTATACACATCAACATATACATATACACATACATATACACATACATACACAGACATATATACAAATGTACATATTCATGCTTACTTGCTTTCATGAATTCCAAGTGCCATCCTATCCCACATGAAACAGCATTGCTACCCCCTGCATTAGTGAGGTAGTGCCAGGAAACAGAAGAAAAAAGGCCACTTCCGCTCCCACTCAGTCACTAGCTGTCATGTGTAATGCAACAAAACCACAGCTCCCTATCTACATCCAGGTCCCACAGGCCTTTCCATGGATTACCCCTGACATTTCACATGCCCTGGTTCAGTCCATTAACAGTACATCGACCCCAGCATTCCTGGCGTCATCCTGTCCCACAGGAAAAAGCAATGCCACCCCCTGCATTAGTGAGGTTGTGCCAGGAAACAGATGAAAAAGGGCCACATCCACTCACACTCAGTCTCTAGCTGTCATGTGTAATGCACTGAAACCATAACTCCCTATCTACATGCAGGCCCCACAGGCCTTTACTTGGATTACCCCAGACATTTCACATGCCCTGGTTCAGTCCATTAACAGTACATCGATCCCAGTATTCCCAGCGCCATCCTGTTCCACAGGAAACAGCATTGCCATCCCCTGCATTAGAGAGGTACTGCTAGGAAACAGACAAAAAAAGGCCACATTCACTCACACTCAGTCTAGCTGTCATGTGTAATGCATCAAAACCACAGCTCCCTATCTACATCCAGGCCCCACAGGCCATTCCATGGATTACCCCAGACATTTCATATCCTGGTTCAGTCCATTAACAGTACACTGACCCCAGTGTACCACATTGTTCTAATTCACTCTATTCCTTGCACGCCTTTCACCTTTCACTCCTGCATGTTCAGGCCCTGATCACTCAAAATCTTTTTCGCTCCATCCTTCCACCTCCAATATGATGTGGTCTCCTGCTTCTCCACCACTGGCACATATATCCTTTGTCAACATTTCCTCACTCATTCTCTCCATGTGCTTGAAAATCAATTTCCTGAGATAATTCCTGTGGGGTTCTAGATGTGTTTTCTGTCATTATCAGCAGAAAAGAGCATAGTAGGAGTCATTTCTCTCAACAATGGCATTACAGGCACTTACTTATGTTTGTAGATGACAGCAAGCTGAAGCATCTCTCAGATGGGGTGCAAGCACCTGACTTAATTTTGCTCACTCTCCCATTGTTTTTATACTGCCCAGTATTATGAATGATGATGAATATAACAGTAATGACTATGCAGACACTCACAAATGATAATACCCTAGACAAAAATGTAAAGAATACGGGGTGAATTTGTTGAAAATGAAATGTTTGAGATCAATATGTGGTGTGATGAGGGTTGATTGAGTAAGAAATGATAGAGTAAGAGAAGGGTGAAGCCGTCAGAGGAGTATGAATGATAAGAGTTGAAGAGGGATGCTGAAATGGTTAGGGACATATGGAGATGAGTGAGGAGAGGATGACTAAAGAGCATATACACATCAAAAGGGGAGTGACCCTGGAAAAGGGAAAACAATGGAAGAAGGATCGAGTGAAAAATGTACTGAAGGCTTGGAACCTGGATATGCTGGGAGGTGGAAAGAGTGCAATGGATAGAGGGAATTAGAGCCATGTGGTTACAGAAAGGTCTGTTGGGCTTGGTTGTGGATGGGGGTTCTGGTTTTGGTGCACTATACATGACAACTAAAAACTGGATGAGTGAATGAGGCCATTTTTTTGTCTGCTCCTGGTGCTACCTCACTAACAAGGGAAACAACATATGTATAAAAGAATTTTTTTTTAACGGTGTATATTTCATTAAAAGTCAAAGAGAAAACAAACAAAGGTCATAACATGAAATCAAACATGACTCTTGTTAATAAAGATATTGAAAAGTTCTTTAACAGTAGAGAACCAGTGAATGAATGGAATTAACTGATTGTTGAAATTGTGAATGTTGACAGCAGACAGAAGTTCTAAAACGTGTAAGATGGAACTGAAAGTTCAAGATATGAGGTACAACAAGTAAAGAACTTTCTCCCCAAACAGTTCAAAGAGATGATTACATATAAGTAGCTACACATACAGTACGAAGTTGATGATTCAGTAAATCAATCTATTTCAAAGAATAATCACATTCTAACTAGAGGATAAATCTGGGATCTAATCACATAAAACCTTACATGGCAATAGTACTAACCTTTGCTTCTACTGCAGTGACAACTTCTTCCTTAATAAGTTTTTCTGCATACAGATCAATAACTGGCTTTAGCTTTCGAATTCTGTTGTACATGAGGGGCTGTGTAAACATTGGCTCATCAATTTCATTGTGACCATTGCGTCGATAACACACCAAATCAATAACAACATCCTAAAAAAGAGAAACTTTTTTTAAAGATTATTTCAAAAACTGGCAAATAATGAAATACTCAAAAGATATATAATATGACTTTCTCACATGATGGAGTGAAAACGTTTTGAGCAATCAGGGCCTGAACATACAGGGGGGGGTGAGAGGTGTACAAGGAATAGAGTGAATTGGAATGATGTGGTATATCGGGGTTGACGTGCTGTCAATGGACTGAACCAGGGCATGTGAAATGTCTGGAGTAAACTATAGAAAGGTCTGTGGGGCCTGGATGTGGAAAGGGAGCTGTGGTTTTGATGCATCACACATGATAGCTAGAGACTGAGTGTGAACAAATGTGATTTTTTTTTTGTCTGTTCCTACGCTGCTTTTTTTTTTTTTTTTTTTTTTTTTTGGTATGTTTGAAGGAATAGTGGTTCCAACAATGTTGTATGGTTGCGAGGCGTGGGCTATGGATAGAGTTGTTCGCAGGAGGATGGATGTGCTGGATATGAGATGTTTGAGGACAATGTGTGGTGTGAGGTGGTTTGATCGAGTAAGTAACGTAAGGGTAAGAGAGATGTGTGGAAATAAAAAGAGCGTGGTTGAGAGAGCAGAAGAGGGTGTTTTGAAATGGTTTGGGCACATGGAGAGAATGAGTGAGGAAAGATTGGCCAAGAGGATATATGTGTCGGAGGTGGAGGGAACGAGGAGAAGAGGGAGACCAAATTGGAGGTGGAAAGATGGAGTGAAAAGGATTTTGTGTGATCGGGGCCTGAACATGCAGGAGGGTGAAAGGAGGGCAAGGAATAGAGTGAATTGGAGCGATGTGGTATACAGGGGTTGACGTGCTGTCAGTGGATTGAATCAGGGCATATGAAGCGTCCGGGGTAAACCATGGAAAGCTGTGTAGGTATGTATATTTGCGTGTGTGGACGTGTGTATGTACATGTGTATGGGGGGGGTTGGGCCATTTCTTTCGTCTGTTTCCTTGCGCTACCTCGCAAACGCGGGAGACAGCGACGAGGTAAAAAAAAAAAAAAAAAAAAAAAAAAAAATTTCGTGTGTGGCAGGGTGGCGACAAGAATGGATGAGGGCAGCAAGTATGGATGTGTACATGTGTATATATGTATATGTCTGTGTATGTATATGTATGTATACCTTGAAATGTATAAGTATGTATATGTGCATGTGTGGGCATTTATGTACATACATGTGTATGTGGGTGGGTTGGGCTATTCCTCTCTGTTTCCTTGCACTATCTCACTAACGTGGGAGACGGTGATTACGTATAATAAATAAATGAACAAATAAATACATAACCACTCTTTCCCACGTTAGCGAGGTAGCACCCGGAAACAGATGAAGAATGGCCCATCCACTCATATATACATATATGTATATAAACACCCACATACGCACATATACATATATATACATATCAACATATACATACATACATACACATGTACAAACATACTTACATGCCTTCATCCATTCCTGTCACTACCCCACCCCACAGGAAAACAGCATTGCTATCCCCTGCTCCAGCGAGGCAGCGCCAGGAATACAGACAAAAAGGCCCCATTCGTTCACACTCAATCTCTAGCTGACATGTGTAATGCACTGAAACCACAGCTCCCTATCCACATCCAGGCCCCACAGACCTTTCTATGGTTTACCCCAGACATTTCACATAACTAAATAAATAATAAAAATAAGTGTGTGTGTGTGTGTGTGCATGCATGTGTGTGTTTGCAGGGCATGGTTGTGGATAGGGAGCTTTTGTTTCAGTGTATTACACATAGCAGCAACAGAGGAGATGCGAGTGGACACAAGATATAACCATACCTATTTCCAATAATCATATGAACCCAGAGCCCCTTTTATAGGCCTCCTACAGCTTAAAGGCTGCACTTCAAGCAAAAGCAAGAAATAATGGGCATCCTTTGGAGTGATAAGTTCCTTGATGAGGCTGTACTCCTTTTCATCCATCAACATGATACAAACTCACAGGTGACTTTCAATCATGGTGCACCCACATGCAGAAAGAATCCAGCAACATCCCTTTATCCAAATGGAAAACTTTAAAAAAGCATGACCTGTGTACTGCAGTCATTCTAGAGAAGATAAAAAAAAAATTAAAATCTTTGAATATGGAGAGATTAAATGCGAAAATGTTTTGGCTAGCGTTGATGAAGTAGGCTCTATTGTATGGGGATGGGGTAACAGCTGTTTCCAGTGTTAGTCTTAACCATGATTAGTTGATTTTTTCTGAAGCAGCTTATCAGAACATATATCTGGCTGACTTCAGACAGTTATAACTTTGGAATGGCACTTGATTTTCATAGACACCCACATTTGAATTAAGTACATCAGCCAATAAGTGTCAATTACAAAAAACAAATTCCTTCAAATCAAAAATTATTTTGGAGTTCATACCTTGTGGAAAGTGTGACGCCAATCAGCAGCCACATTACAGACATGCATAACAGCCTCTGGGTCATCCGCGTTGACATGGAAAATGGGGGCATTCACAACACGAGCAACATCTACAGAGTAAAAAAAATTTGGTTCATATATCAAAGGCTAAATAATAAAAAGGTACTGCAGCATATGTCAGAATAATCTAACATCTCACTTGAAATCTAGGAATCTTAACTATCTCACCTCTTGACCCCACCCCAAAAAATAGTTTTTATTTTCATGAAAACAATACTAATCTTCAAAACATGGTCCCAGTTGGCAGCCAATCAGATGAAATTAAAAAATGGTTACATTTTGCAATCACTGTTCATTTATATTATAATCCAGAGTAATTTTCAAGATATTTTTTGTATCATAGCTACTATGGAATGGCCAGGAGATATCAGAATCAGTGTAATCTCGGACGAAAAGAAGACAGTATGCAAAAATGAAATGGTCTAGGAATTCCTTTATGAAATGATAAATTACATTCAAATTGACAGATGAAAATAAACAAAAAATTTATAACATTCTCTTTGTACTGGCCTGGTTCACTGCTGAGTAAGGGGTGCAGAAGGTATGGATCACATGCTTGACAGCTCACAATAAAAGAAAATGACATAAAGGTAATGTATTCCTATATCAAACACACACAAATCTAACACCTCTTATACTCATGGGTTGATGGAATGCAATCTACAAGCACAAACTTCCTCTCTAGCTTACACTTAAATGTAGACAACAGGTAACTCATATACTCAATTTTATTCTAAATCAAAAGTATCCTTTATCCCTAAGGAGAGTAGAGTAGACAATCATCCACATATCCTGTGTTGTAAAAGCAACTAATTGAGGAAGAGGTGGGCAGATGGAGACTCTCCCCTCCCTGTATTTTTCCTCTGAAAGGGGGACCAGATGAAGCCATGCAAGGAGGCTCCTTTTGATTCAGGATGGGGTATCTATAAGTGCATTATCTAACCAGGATGAGAAAGGATACATGATATGTTTTCAGAGAGGATCATGGATGTTCAGACTGAATAAAACTGAACTCACAGCATAGGGAGAAGAATGATTTGGGAATGTCTGGGGTTACTGTGAGGGTGAGAGCAAAGTTGTGAGTGACATTTCTGGTAAGGGAGCTATAGGAATGTTAAAGATGTACTTTGTACATCTCGAGAACAGAGTCAGTGATAACTAGTCAGGTTGTGAGACCTATATCACTCGATGTTGCACACAATTTCAAAAGTGGCTAGCTACACTTCAGACAACATACCCAGAAACCTATACGTCTCATTTGTAAGTAAGGATTATGATATACTTGAAAAAAGGACCCAGGTGAGGCTAACCGTAATCAGTATACAGATATTTCATTGGTAAAGTAGATGGTCACAGTCAGGGAGTATGTGAAAAGTGTCTCAGCAGGACAATATACACATGTACATAATTCATACTGTCTGCCATTATTCATTCCCGTCGCCACCCCACCACACATGAAATGAAAACCCCCTCCCCCGGCATGTGTGTGAGGTAGCACTAGGAAAAGACAACAAAGGCCACATTCGTTCACACTCAGTCTCTAGCTGTCATGTATAATGCACCGAAACCACAGCTCCCTTTCCACATCCAGGCCCCACAAAACTTTCCATGGTTTACCCCAGACACTTCACATGCCCTGGTTCAATCCACTGACAGCACGTCGACCCCGGTATACCACATCATTCCAATTCACTCTATTCCTTGCACGCCTTTCACCCTCCAGCATGTTCAGGCCCCAATCACTCAAAATCTTTTTCACTCTATCTTTCCACCTCCAATTTGGGCTCCACTTCTCCTCATTCCCTCCACCTCTGACACATATATCCACTTTGTCAATCTTTTCTCACTCATTCTCTCCATGTGACCAAACCATTTCAAAACACCCTCTTCTGCTGTCTCAACCACACTCTTTTTATTACCATACATCTCTCTTACCCTTTCATTACTTACTCAATCAAACCATCTCACACCACATATTGTCCTCAAACATCTCGTTTCCAGCACATCCACCCTCCTCCACACAACTCAATCTGTAGCCCATGCATTGAAACCACAGCTCCTTATCCACATCCAGGCCCCAGAGACCTTCCCATGGTTTACCCCAGATGCATCACATGCCCTGGTTCAGTCTACTGATAGCACATTGACCCCAGTATACCATATCGTTCCAATTCACTCTATTCCTTGCACACCTCTCACCCTCCTATATGTTCAGGCCCTGATCGCTCAAAATCTTTTTCACTCCATCCTTCCATCTTCAATTTGGTCTCCCACTTCTCCTTGTTCCCGCCACCTCTGACATATATATCCCCTTTGATAATCGTTCCTCACTCATTCTCTCTATATGTCCAAACCATTTCAACATACTCTCTTCTGCTCTCTCAACCACACTCGTTTTATTTCCCTTTTATTTCTTACTCGATCAAATCACCTCACACCACATACTGTCCTCAAACATTTCATTTCCAACACATCCACCCTCCACCACACAACCCTATCTATAGCCCATGCCTTGTAACTATAAAACATTGCTGGAACTACTATTCCTTCAAACATACCCATTTTTGCTCTCCAAGATAACCAGATATCTAAAACACTTCACTTCCTCCAATATTTCTCCATTCAAACTTACATACCAATTAACTTGTACCTCAACCCTACTGAACCTAACAACCTTGCTCTTATTCACATTCACTCTCAACTTTCTCCTTACACACACACTTTACCAAACTCAGTCACCAACTTCTGCAGTTTGTCATATGAATCAGTCACTAAAGCTGTATCATCGGTGAGCAACAACCGACTGACTTCCCAGGCCCTCTCATCCCCAACAGGCTGCATACTCGCCCGTCTCTCTAAAACTCCTGCCTTTACCTCCCTAACCACCCCAACCATAAACAAATTAAATAAACATGGGGACATCACACACCCCCAGCCACAAACCGACATTCAATGGGAACTTATCACTCTCCTCTCTTCCTACTTGTACACATGCCTTACATCCTTGGTAAAAACTTTTCAATGCTTCTAGCAACTTACCTCCCACACCAAATACTCTTAAAACCTTCCATAAAGCATCACTATCAACCCCATCAAATGCCTTCTCAAGATCCATAAATGCTAAATACAAATCCATCTGTTTTTGTAAGTATTTCCCACATAAATTCTTCTAAGCATTTAAAACAAAATATAAAAACATCTAACTAATAACACCATTTGAATTTTGTGAAACTGTTGAAACCATACATTCTGTTTTGACAGTCTCTAAACACTGAACCTTGGGGGGAGGCTGGCTGTCCTGGTAAAAGTGGTCCATGAATACAACTAAGTTCATCGGCGCACTCTGTTAAGACTTACCCGTGCAATAAGGGGATGATCGAGACATTCGTGGGTCAGTAGTAAAACCAATCTGGTTGTTAACAACGATGTGGATTGTCCCATGGGTTGTATATTCTGGGAGTTCAGATAAGTGGAAAGTTTCATACACAATACCCTGACCAGAGAATGCTGCATCTCCATGTAGCAATATTGACAATACCTGGAAAAATTGCATATCATTAGTGTTTAAAAGATTAAAAAAATCCCAGCACAAAAGAATACCATAAATATATCTGACTAACATTTTTGTAGCTATTATATTGAAAAATCTGAACAAAAGGTGCTGAATTGCAAATACATCCCACTTAGCATTAAATCATTAAATCAAAGTTAATTCCAATACACCAATTTCTATGATTTCCAATATTCTGAGAATAACCAAGGGTGTGATAAACAGCACTTTTTATTCTTTTTAAATATTTCAACATTACCTATTCATCAATGGCTGACTAGAAAAAAAAATCAGAAACCAATAAAATGAAAAAATATTTAGTAAAATACTTAAACTATCTCTAAAAAAAATACAGGAGAGCATCATCACACTTACATTATGTTTAAAGGCACCAAAATTTGGAGTTGCTTAACTGGGTTGGAGTGATTTCATGTAACAATTCCAATATTCTCACATCATCACAAAAATCTTTAACCATCAATTATCTTAAAATTACCCCAACTTAGGAGGCTATTGCCCAACTTACAATGTTCTTTTACAGCTGAGTTAGGAAGGACTCAAAACCTTAACTACATACATGATCATGTGTTTGTGTTTTGAAGGCACATGTAGTGCTGCCTATGTAAGCTGACTAGCATATAACAGGAAAAGAAATATTCAACAGATGAGCAGAGGCTGGTCAAAATGTGGTCATTCAGATAAAAAAAGATAAAAGATACAAACCTTAAGTCGATTTAGGGGTAAAATTTGCATGAATCAATTTGAAAGATTTCTTGACAATTACCTCTTCCATGGACAGCAGACTTAAATAAATTGCCTCCTTATTTACAGTGGGAATATGCTGTTTAGGTTGGTGTTTATCATTCACAAATACATTTACATGTTCATCAAATAGCCAGTCAGTAAATCCATTGTGTGAAATATTCTTTTAAGAACATGACTTCACCATGAAAATGTGTAAAGCTGGATGACAAGGAAAATGCTCTGTGCAGAAGGGTTTTAACAACATTGACTTTAAAGTTAAAATGGCAATACATAAAAAACTAGTACAGGTTGCACCTCTTTAATCAGGCGCTCTGTGGTTCAGCAACTCTCATGGTCCGGCACATTTTGAATCTGCCACCAGGGTGGCACTGTTAGCAGTGCTAAGGTGCTAATATCAGTTTACACTGCAGCCAAGCTAATTAACAGTCCTGATAATTTCTTATATTCAGTTTTTTGCTGAAAATGAAAGCCAGAAGAGTCTGAAGTTTTGGAAAACTTTGAAAAGTACAGGAGTACAGAACTAGACAGTGCACTTGTAAAGTGGTTTAAGCTCTGACATAATGAGCATGTAAGCATTTCTGGGGAAATGCTTATTGAGCAGGCCAAAGTTTTTCATAGACAACTAAAGCTACCCTATGACTGAATATTTGCATGGATGGTTACACAAGTTTCAGAGGAGACATAAAATTTCAGCACATAGCATGTGCAGATAAAAGCATAGTGCTGACACAGGTGCTTGTAGTGTAAGGTTGTATTTAAAGAATCAATAAAAACCCCAATTCTCTATTAAACAATCAACAGCAATGTGTACAGGGCAAGAGAAAGTGTACGAGCCAGCTGCCTGGCTGGGACTGATACAACGCAGGCTAGCTGCCTCAATGATAATAATAAAGCAACAACAGCAACAAGAGTCAACTAAAGTCAACTACCAACCTATAGTCGTTCGTTACATTAAGCTGCAAAAAAGTTTGTACATGAATTTCCATAGTTAGTGGCAGCGGAAAGCCTAGCCCCAGAACAAGTGTATAATGCTAACGAATCTGCCTGTATTGGTGTTGTATGAAACAAAAAACTTTGCCTGAGATATTGGGGAGTCTCCATCTGGAGATACCTCTAATGTAAACTGATTTTATAATAAAAACCTTGTTTGAAAGACTTAAAAGTTGTATCATTTTCTATTCTAAGCTCTGTTCTACCTTCGAAAACAGAGCAATATGTATGCAGAGTGAGCTGGCAAGACTAGGGGTCGAGAATGTTTACATAGGGAGGTTCCCTTAGGGGTCAATTTCTGTTTTCTGGCATTTTCTGTGGTCTGGCAATAACTAGGTCCCAAGGTTGCCAGGATTACAGAGGTTCAACCTGCAAAAATTTGATTACATATGTCCACAAATTGTGATCATTGCATTTCTTAGTCATCAGGTCTAAAAAAGGGGGGGCTTGACATAATTTATATTCCTGTGGTAAAAACTATGTTAAAAAATATATATTTTTTTTTCATACTATTCGCCATTTCCCGCATTAGCGAGGTAGCGTTAAGAACAGAGGACTGGGCCTTTGAGGGAATATCCTCACCTGGCCCCCTTCTCTGTTCCTTCTTTTGGAAAATTAAAAAAAATGAGAGGGGAGGATTTCCAGCTCCCGCTCCCTTCCCTTTGAGTTGCCTTCTACGACACGAAGGGAATACGTGGGAAGTATTCTTTCTCCCCTATCCCCAGCAATACAAAAATAATTTTTTTTTCTTGCTTTGTCGCTGTCTCCCGCGTTTGCGATGTAGCGCAAGGAAACAGACGAAAGAAATGGCCCAACCCACCCCCATACACATGTATATACATACGTCCACAAATGCAAATATACATACCTATAAAGCTTTCCATGGTTTACCCCAGACGCTTCACATGCCCTGATTCAACCCACTGACAGCACGTCAACCCCAGTATACCACATCGATCCAATTCACTCTATTCCTTGCCCTCCTTTCACCCTCCTGCATGTTCAGGCCCCGATCACACAAAATCTTTTTCACTCCATCTTTCCACCTCCAATTTGGTCTCCCACTTCTCCTCGTTCCCTCCACCTCCGACACATATATCCTCTTGGTCAATCTTTCCTCACTCATTCTCTCCATGTGCCTAAACCATTTCAAAACACCCTCTTCTGCTCTCTCAACCACGCTCTTTTTATTTCCACACATCTCTCTTACCCTTACGTTACTTACTCGATCAAACCACCTCACACCACACATTGTCCTCAAACATCTCATTTCCAGCACATCCATCCTTCTGCGCACAACTCTATCCATAGCCCACGCCTCGCAACCATACAACATTGTTGGAACCACTATTCCTTCAAACATACCCATTTTTGCTTTCCGAGATAATGTTCTCGACTGCCACACATTCTTCAAGGCTCCCAGAATTTTCGCCCCCTCCCCCACCCTATGATCCACTTCCGCTTCCATGGTTAAATCCGCTGCCAGATCCACTCCCAGATATCTAAAACACTTTACTTCAAGTTTTTCTCCATTCAAACTTACCTCCCAATTGACTTGACCCTCAACCCTACTGTACCTAATAATCTTGCTCTTATTCACATTTACTCTTAACTTTCTTCTTTCACACACTTTACCAAACTCAGTCACCAGCTTCTGCAGTTTCTCACCTGAATCAGCCACCAGCGCTGTATCATCAGCGAACAACAACTGACTCACTTCCCAAGCTCTCTCATCCACAACAGACTTCATACTTGCCCCTCTTTCCAAAACTCTTGCATTCACCTCCCTAACAACTCCATCCATAAACAAATTAAACAACCATGGAGACATCACACACCCCTGCCGCAAACCTACATTCACTGAGAACCAATCACTTTCCTCTCTTCCTACACGAACACATGCCTTACATCCTCGATAAAAACTTTTCACTGCTTCTAACAACTTGCCTCCCACACCATATATTCTTAATACCTTCCACAAAGCATCTCTATCAACTCTATCATATGCCTTCTCCAGATCCATAAATGCTTCATACAAATCCATTTGCTTTTCTAAGTATTTCTCACATACATTCTTCAAAGCAAACACCTGATCCACACATCCTCTACCACTTCTGAAACCACACTGCTCTTCCCCAATCTGATGCTCTGTACATGCCTTCACCCTCTCAATCAATACCCTCTCATATAATTTACCAGGAATACTCAACAAACTTATACCTCTGTAATTTGAGCACTCACTGTTATCCCCTTTGCCTTTGTACAATGGCACTATGTACGCATTCAGCCAATCCTCAGGCACCTCACCATGAGTCATACATACATTAAATAACCTTACCAAAAATATATCATCTATCAATATTCTAAAATCAACATATCAATGGCATAAAAAAGGTTCACTGTGACTAGAAAACTGTTTCAAGCCAGGCCACTTCATAACAACAAGGAAAAATACTGGAAAGGCAGGATCAAGTAGAAAACTCATTACAACTTTAACTTTCTTAAAAAAATCACAGCTAAACAAGCTACCTGTTCCTGGTGGTACCTCACAAACACATGACACAGTGATCAAGCATGAAAAAAAAAAAAAAAAAATTCAACCCATATAGATGGAAGAAAGGGAAGATGTTCTACTTAAGATCTGACATGTTCACTGTAATATTATAAATGTCAGCCTTACCTTGTTTCCCTCAGAGTCACCATGATAAAACTGTTCAGCACGGGTCTTCCCCTGGACAACTGGATCAACAGCTTCAAGATGTGAAGGATTAGCAACAATGGCCAGTCGGATATTTTTGTTTGTCACCCGGTTCAGCCGCTCTTGATAGGTACCTAAGTGGTATTTAACATCACCAGAACCCTAGAAGAGACGTTTTCAAGTAATCAGAAAGGTAAAGAAATATTTCATACAATGCAAATGCTATGAAATATAAAACTACAAAGACAGTAAACATATCCACTTGAATTCCTCCAAATGATAATTTTTTTGCATGTCAACTTCTAAAAGACTTACTTTGTTACTTTCATCAGAAATCCATTTTCAATATGTTCTGCATGCTAGGCACAATTTTTCTAAATATCTGTGTCTACAGGATAAGAGGTTTCAATAAAATACTCTATACAACATCAGGTCACACCAATTTTTTCTACAACTGGCCATAGGGCCTAATGTAAAATTTTGTCCATACCCTTCCAATCTTAGAAAGATGCTAAAGGGGCTCGAGCTATAATCTACAAAAAGGAATCCCCACTTTAACCCATTCACTACTGCCACAGAAGCTGGATTTACAATCTGAGTCAAAAATTTTTAAATTTTTTCTTTTGTAAAAACATATATAGTGCGAACATGAATACAATACTAAAGAATAGAAAATATACAACATATAAAAGATTTGGAGCCAAATAAAGTGTTAAGTGCAAGCCATGTGATCACCCTCTGATACATCATTCATCAACACTCCTCAATCCTGCACATGCCCATTAGCATGCAAATATTTAAAATAATCATCAATTTGTGATACTGTATTTGATCTTAAACTTTATATTTACATGCTTTTGTTCATAAACGATTACTCTATGATACTACGTACATCCACTAGTAAACAATGAAAAAACTCATAACAAAGTGATTATACAGAAGCTTTTGCTACTGCTTTAATGTGTATATTCACTTGCAACGCAGCTTTTGTTCATACATTTTCTTTACAGTTATTTGTTCATAAATGAATACTCTATAATATTGTAAAACCACATAATAAATTTCAATACTTCACTGCAGCATAAAAGTTTACAATATTCATCAATGTTACCAGTATATTAGCAGTACTACCCACAAGGGTATTTGAAGGGTTAGTGACACATATATAGTAAGCACTCCTCTGCAATTATGATGAGGCAAATGCTACTGTTGTAGCATAAAAGCATACAAAATTCAACAACTGGTGATGCTGATTTTACTCTAGTAAGTATGCAGCCAGCAACCACGGAGGTATATTACCAGTACTACCTGCTTGGGTATTGGGAGGGTTAGTGACAGCTGTATAACTGATACTGCTGTAGCATAAAAGTTTACAAAATTCAACAACTGGTGATGCTGCTTTTGGTCTCGTTGGTAGGTAGCCAACAACCTGAGAGATATATTACCAGTGTTACCTGCCAGGGTGTCAGGAGGCTTAGTGACAGCTGTATAGTGAGCACTCCTTTGCAATAATAATGAGGTAACTGCTACTGTTGCAGCATAAAAGTTTATGATATTCATCAATTGGTGATGCTGCTTTTGGTCTAATTGGTAAGCAGCCATCAAGTAGGGAGGTATGTTACCATTTCTACCTGCCTGGGTATCTAGACAATTGCATAGTGAGCACCCCTCTGATCCAGATAAATGTCATTTCTTCCTGCCCAACCATTACTTGGACTGCTGGTATTCTGTCCAAATGCACACAATCTCTCTTTGTCATACATAACACTTGACAAAACTTAACTCACACAACTAATTCTTTGTAACTATAAATTTTCAAACAGTGAACACAGTACGCTAACCTTACCTTCTGGCAAAATGGTAGGATCAAAAGACAGAGGTACTTAGTAGGAACATTTAGGCAAGAGCATTGGGTAGAAAAACTTGGTAGAAGCAGTGGGTAGGAACATTAAGCAGGAGTATTAGGTAAAAGTAGTCAGTTGGAACATTAGGTAGGAGTCTCTGCAGTTGGAACATTAGGTAGGAGTCTCTGCAATGTGCAAGAATTGCCCTCTTCCAGTGGCCCGTGAAGGGTGAGGCACTAAAGTCTAATAAGCAGCAATGGAGTTCACTAGTTATGGAAACTACAGCCGTGGCCACGCCCTTGGGGGAGTTCCAGAAGGGAACTAGCATCAGAGATTTATGTTTATCTATTTATTACAACTCTGTTGCTGTCTCTCGCATTAGTGAGGCAATGCAAGGAAACAGACAAAAAAATGGCCCAACCCACCCACATACACATGTATATACATACACATCCACACATGCACATATACATACCTATACATTTCAACGTATACATATATATACATACCCAGACATATACATATATCCACATGTACATAATTCATACTTGCTGCCTTTATTCATTCCCATCGCCACCCTGCCACACATGAAATGATAACCCCCTACCCCCGCACGCACCCGAGGTAGCGCTAGGAAAAGACAACAAAGGTCACTTTCATTCACACTCAGTCTCTAGCTGTCATGTACAATGCACCAGAACCACAGCTCCCATTTCACATCCAGGCCCCACAGAACTTTCCATGATTTACCCCAGACGCTTCACAAGCCTTGGTTCAATCTACTGATAGCACGTTGACCCCGGTATACCACATCATTCCATCTCACTCTATTCCTTGCATGCCTTTCACCCTCCTGCATGTTCAGGCCCCGATCACTTAAAACCTTTTTCACTCCATCCTCCCACCTCCAATTTGGTCTCCCACTCCTCCTCTTTCCCTCCACCCCTGACACGTATATCCTCTTCGTCAATCTTTCCTCACTCATTCTCTTCATGAGACCAAACCATTTCAGTACACCCTCTTCTGCTCTCTCAACCACTCTCTCTTTATTACCACACATCTCTCTTACCCTTTCATTACCTACTCAACCAAACCACCTCACACCACATATTGTCCTCAAACATCTCATTTCCAACACATCCACCCTCCTCTGCACAACCCTATCTATAGCCCATGCCTCGCATCTATGTAACATTGTTGGAACCACTATTCCTTCAAACATACCCATTTTTGCTTTCCGAGATAATGTCCTCGCCTTACACACATTTTTCAATGCTCCCAGAACCTTCGGCCCCTCCCCCACCCTGAGACTCACTTCCGCTTCCATGGTTCCATCCGCTGCCAAATCCACTCCCAGATATCTAAAACACTTCACTTCCTCCAGTTTTTCTCCACTCAGACTTACCTCCCAATTGAGTTGTCCCTCAACCCTACTGTACCTAATAACCCTGCTCTTATTCACATTTACTCTCAGCTTTCTTCTTTCACACACTTTACCAAACTCAGTCACCAGCTTCTGCAGTTTCTCATCTGAATCAGCCACCAGCACTGTATCATCGGCGAACAACAACTGAGTCACTTCCCAAGCCCTTTCATCTACAACAGACTGCATACTTGTATCAGAGATACATATAGATAAACAGCTTTTGGTCTTACACTGATTTGTTATTAAAAGATTGTTCAATAACGCTGTGTACCTCATACTGAGCACATTATAACAACATTTTTACGAAGCAATTAAATAAATTTTGTAACTATGATGTTCTGGTCTCAATATCTTTTAAATGCATTGGTTCATAACAAATGCATTTCAGTATTGTATACACCAAACAGTAAAAAGCATTGCAACTTAATCATTGCCACCACCATAGGATAAATGTTTGAGACATTCATGGATTTGTGACACTGTTTTTGGTCTTACTCTGTTTCTCATGTTTGTTCATTTAATAAATAACAGTCCTATAATACTATGTACACCAGCATACCAAAATCATTAAAAACAAAATACAAAGTATTTTTCTATCATTATATTTGATCATTGCTTCCCACATTAGCACCAGGGAACATAAAAAGGAAGACCCATCCACTCATATATACATACACACACATACGTGTGCATATACATACATATAAATATATATACAATGAACCCTCGAATTAACGGACCCCAATACAATGGATTTCGGATTTAATGGACAAATAATACCACAGTACATTAAGTAATAATAATTCAAAAATAAAAATCAAAAAATCTCAAATGCTGCACTATGTGCATTTCATATCGCACTTGCTTCTGGTAGCAAGGGGTACACTGGCTTTGTTTTGGTCTCAGTCTGTTACCAAACCCTGCCTACTTTACAGTGCATGCGAAAAGTTACCTTCGGCAAGGCTGTATCATTGTCACTGATGAAACAGAGTATAGTCTTATCAATAACTTCTTACTTCAAAAGAGTTGACCTCATCCATGCTACTGAGTGTAATCCCCTGTTTGTGCTGTACATGGAGGGAGTTTTACACTCATCAAACATCTTAAATTTATGAATGGTATCTGCATTAACCAAATCCTCAAATTTTCAAGGCTTTTCAACATACACACCTTTATCTGAGTTTCAAGAGAATAATCTGTGTTTGCTTACTGAAGAGAGGGATTCTCTGCTGATATCCAGAAAATTTATGCTTAATGCCACTTCCCAATATGTACTTATTACACTACTACAGATATCTGAAAGGCAGATGATTGTCTACCATATATGTTGTATCTCTAATCAAAAGACTAAATGACTTACACCAAAACAGAAGTCTTACCTCATCACCAGCATCTAAACCAGCAAACTGTGTGAAGATATGCTCAAGTGGCTTCCGGCACACATTTGACAAGACATTGAGGCGGCCTCTGTGTGGCATTCCCATCACAAAACTCTCAACTCCCAGAGAAGTTGAGCGATCAATTACCTACAGCAATCATAAAATCAATTAATAACATGGATTCAAAGAAGCCTGCTTACATCAAAATTAAATCATGAAAAGATGCTTTTACTTTTACAGTAAACAGCTAAGTCATAAATTTATAAACCCATTACAGATAAGGAAACTCATCTTGGATAATAAAACATTCAGCAAGCTGTCCACATCATATACAAGACAAAACTTGAAAATCTTTAAGTTTACTCACCACACCTAAAAAAGCACAAAGAGCAAATAAAGAAGACCAAGAGATCAACAAAGACGGTAGCAGAATTAAGAGACCTATCTATAGGGAAAGGTTTGAGGCCTTACATTACCCACCATGGGAGAGAGAAGAGTTTAAGGGTGAACTGATCACAACCTTTAAGTTCTTAAAACAGAATGATGTAGAATATGAAAAATTCTTTGAAAAATGAAGGACTATAACATCTGGTATAAATCGAGGCAAAGCAACAATATTCTAAAGCATTCTAAGTATGGAAGTTCAAATACAAACAGTCTCCTTCAAATAGTCCAATCACAGAACATCTCAACTTCGACTATAGACGTCTTATAAACTTATTCCTATCATAACTTGTTTTCAATTACCATTCGGCTCCATTTAAACCTATTCCTTCTTGTTTCTTTTCAAATACTGATTCTTTCTTTGTGCCCTGAAAATCTCAACACCATATACTTCTTAATGATAGTAACTTTCTCACGTTCTAATAAAGTCCACTATCAGCACACTCAGACGCAACTTTTACTTAATCCCTTTAGACAGATACTTCAAAGTTTACCAAGTTTAAGTTCACACAAATATACCACAGGGATTCAGAAAAAAAATCATGCATACTAACATACCTGTTTCATGGCAGGTATCAAAATTTCACAGCCCTCCAGACCAAAGCGTTTCTCTGAGGAGAATTTTCGTGCCAAGAAAGCTTCAAACCTGTTGATCAAATGATGCACTTATGAGCACTTCTGTTAATCCTCTATTAATATCTATTCTAGTGAACCTAATTTACTTTACCCTATACCAACATAAGAAGGGGACAGTGGACCTACTTATATTTCTATTATTCAAACACTACCTGTTAGGTGTAATTTTCTCTTCACATGAAAATGATGGACAAAACATCTATGAAACCATTATCTTCAACTAAATTTCCTGTTGCATGGGGTAGATAAAATACATGTATGCACCACCTGTAGGAGGAATTAATATTGCAAAGCTGGGATTCCCAGCCCAACCCAACATTCAGGCACTTAGGCAAATACCCATTTTACCTGACAAAATGCTGTGGCCAACAGTGTTAAAAGACTCTTGAGTTTTACTTATGATACATAATCAAATTCTTAAGACATATAACAGTACATATATCTGTTTTTCCCTGCAAAAATCGTCCAAATGCCTCTCTCTTCTATTTCACTAATAATCTTACTTCTTCATCCCACCACTCACTACCCTTTCTAATCTGCCCACCTCCTACGCTTTTCATGCCACAAGGATCTTTTGCACAAGCCATCACTGCTCCCCTAAATACATCCCATTCCTCCCCGATTCCTCTTACATCCTTTGTTCTCACCTTTTTCCTCTCCTGGTACTTCCTCACACAAGTCTCCTTCCCAAGCTCACTTACTCTCACCACTCTCTTCATCCCAACATTCTCTCTTCTTTTCTGAAAACCTCTACAAATCTTTATCTTCGCCTCCACAAGATAATGATCAGACATCCCTTCAGTTGCTCCTTTCAGCACATTAACATCCAAAAGTCTCTCTTTCGCGCGCCTATCAATTAACACCTAATCCAATAACACTCTCTGGCCATCTCTCCTACTTACATATGTATACTTATGGATATCTCTCTTTCTAAACCAGGTGTTCCCAATCACCAGTCCTTTTTCAGCACATAAATCTACAAGCTCTTCACCATTTCCATTTATAACACTGAACACCCCATGCACACCAATCATTCCCTCAACCACCACATTACTCACCTTTGTATTCAAATCACCCATCACTATAACCTGATCTCGTGCATCAAAACTACTAACACACTCACTTGGCTGCTCCCAAAACACTTGCCTCTCACGATCTTTCTTCTCATGCCCAGGTGCATATGCACCAATAATCACCCATCTCTCTCCATCCATTTTCAGTTTTACCCATATCAATCTAGAGTTTACTTTCTTACACTCTATCACATACTCCCACCACTCTTGTTTCAGGAGTAATGCTACTCCTTCCCTTGCTCTTGTCCTCTCACTAACCCCTGACTTTACTCCCAAGACATTCCCAAACCACTCTTCCCCTTTACACTTGAGCTTCTTTTCACTCAGAGCCAAAACATTCAGGTTCCTTTCCACAAATATACCACCTATCTCTCCTTTTTCTCATCCTGGTTACATCCACACACATTTAGACACCCCAATCTGAGCCTTTGAGGAGGATGAGCACTCCCCGCAAATGACTGGGAGATGTATAAAAGAAAGAGGCAGGAGGGCAAGAGAAAGGTGCAAGAGGTGAAAAAGAGGGAAAATGAGAGTTGGGGTGAGAGAGTACCATTAAATTTCAGGGAGAATAAAAAGATGTTTTGGAAGGAGGTAAATAAAGTGTGTAAGACAAAGGAACAAATGGGAACATCTGTGAAGGGGGCTAATGGGGAGGTGATAACAAGTAGTGATGATGTGAGAAGGAGATGGAGTGAGTATTTTGAAGGTTTGTTGAATGTGTTTGATGACAGAGTGGCAGATATAGGGTGTTTTGGTCGATGTGGTGTGCAAAGTGAGAGGGTTAGGGAGAATGATTTGGTAAACAGAGAAGAGGTAGTAAAAGCTTTGCAGAAGATGAAAGCTGGCAAGGCAGTGAGGTTGGATGGTATTGCAGTGGAATTTATTATAAAAGGGGGTGACTATATTGTTGACTGGCCGGTAAGGTTATTTAATGTATGTATGACTCATGGTGAGGTGCAAGAGGATCAGCGGAATGCCTGCATAGTGCCATTGTATGAAGGCAAAGGGGATAAGAATGAGTGCTCAAATTATAGAGGTACAAGTTTGTTGAGAGAGCTTGGGAAGTGAGTCAGTTGTTGTTCGCTGATGATACAGCGCTGGTGGCTGATTCATGTGAGAAACTGCAGAAGCTGGTGACTGAGTTTGGTAAAGTGTGTGGAAGAAGAAAGTTAAGAGTAAATGTGAATAAGAGCAAGGTTATTAGGTACAGTAGGGTTGAGGGTCAAGTCAATTGGGAGGTGAGTTTGAATGGAGAAAAACTGGAGGAAGTGAAGTGTTTTAGATATCTGGGAGTGGATCTGTCAGCGGATTGAACCATGGAAGCGGAAGTGGATCATAGGGTGGGGGAGGGGGCGAAAATTTTGGGAGCCTTGAAAAATGTGTGGAAGTCGAGAACATTATCTCGGAAAGCAAAAATGGGTATGTTTGAAGGAATAGTGGTTCCAACAATGTTGTATGGTTGCGAGGCGTGGGCTATGGATAGAGCTGTGCGCAGGAGGATGGACGTGCTGGAAATGAGATGTTTGAGGAAAATGTGTGGTGTGAGGTGGTTTGATCGAGTAAGTAACGTAAGGGTAAGAGAGATGTGTGGAAATAAAAAGAGCGTGGTTGAGAGAGCAGAAGAGGGTGTTTTGAAATGGTTTGGGCACATGGAGAGAATGAGTGAGGAAAGATTGACCAAGAGGATATATGTGTCGGAGGTGGAGGGAACGAGGAGAAGAGGGAGACCAAATTGGAGGTGGAAAGATGGAGTGAAAAAGATTTTGTGTGATCGGGGCCTGAACATGCAGGAGGGTGAAAGGAGGGCAAGGAATAGAGTGAATTGGAGCGATGTGGTATACCGGGGTTGACGTGCTGTCAGTGGATTGAATCAAGGCATGTGAAGCGTCTGGGGTAAACCATGGAAAGCTGTGTAGGTATGTATATTTGCGTGTGTGGACGTGTGTATGTACATGTGTATGGGGGGGGGGGTTGGGCCATTTCTTTCGTCTGTTTCCTTGCGCTACCTCGCAAACGCGGGAGACAGCGACAAAGTATAAAAAAAAAAAAAAAAAAAAAGTTTGTTGAGTATTCCTGGAAAATTATATGAGAGGGTATTGATTGTGAGGGTGAAGGCATGTACAGAGCATCAGATTGGGGAAGAGCAGTGTGGTTTCAGAAGTGGTAGAAGATGTGTGGATCAGGTGTTTGCTTTGAAGAATGTATGTGAGAAATACTAAGAAGAACAAATGGATTTGTATGTAGCATTTATGGATCTGGAGAAGGCATATGATAGAGTTGATAGAGATGCTCTGTGGAGGGTATTAAGAATATATGGTGTGGGAGGCAAGTTGTTAGAAGCAGTAAAAAGTTTTTATCGAGGATGTAAGGCAATTGTACGAGTAGGAAGAGAGGAAAGTGACTGGTTCCCAGTGAATGTTGGTTTGCGGAAGGGGTGTGTGATGTCTCCATGGTTGTTTAATTTGTTTATGGATGGGGTTGTTAGGGAGGTGAATGAAAGAGTTTTGGAAAGAGGGGCAAGTATGCAGTCTGTTGTGGATGAGAGAGCTTGGGAAGTGAGTCAGCTGCTGTTCGCTGCTGATACAGTGCTGGTGGCTAATTTGGGTGAGAAACTGCAGAAGCTGGTGACTGAGTTCGGTAAAGTGCGTGAAAGAAGAAAGCTGAGAATAAATGTGAATAAGAGCAAGAGTATTAGGTACAGTAGGGTTGAAGGACAAGTTAATTGGAAGGCAAGTTTGAATGGAGAAAAACGGAAGAAGGGAGTGTTTTAGATATCTGGGAGTGGATTTGGCAGCGGATGGAACCATGGAAGCAGAAGTGAATCATAGGGTGATGGAGGGGGCGAAAGTTCTGGGAGCATTGAAAAATGAGTAGAAGTTGAAAACGTTATCTTAGAAAGCAAAAATGGGTATGTTTGAAGGAATAGTGGTTCCAACAATATTACATGGTTGTGAGGCGTGGGCTATTGATAGAGTTGTGTGGAGGAGGGTGGATGTACTGGAAATGAGATGTTTGAGGACAATATGTGCTGTGAGGTGGTTTGATCAAGAGTGTGGGTGAGAGAGCAGAAAAGGGTGTTTTAAAATGGTTTGGTCACATGGAGAAAATGAGTGAGGAAAGATTGACAAAGAGGATATATGTGTCAGAGGTGGAGGGAAAGAGAAGTGGGAGACCAAATTGGAGGTGGAAAGATGGAGTAAAAAAGATTTTGAGTGATTGGAGCCTGAACATGCAGGAGAATGAAAGGCATGCAAGGAATAGAGTGAATTGGAATGATGTGGTATACCGGGGTTGACGTGCTGTCAATGCATTGAACCAGGGTATGTGAAGCGTCTGGGGTAAACCATGGAAAGTTTTGTGGGGCCAGGATGCGGAAAGGGAGCTGTGGTTTTGGTGCATTATACATGACAGCTAGAGACTGAGTGTGAACGAATGTGGCCTTTGTTGTCTTTTCCTAGTGCTACTTTGTGCACATGCGGGGGGAGGGAGTTGTCAATTCATGTGTGGCGGGGTGGCGACGGGAATGAATAAGGGCAGACAGTATGAATTATGTACATGTGTATATATGTATATGTCTGTGTATGTATATGTTGAGATGTATAGGTATGTATATGTGCGTGTGTGAACGTGTTTGTATATACAGGTGTGTGAGTGCGTTGGGCCATTATTTCGTCTGTTTCCTTGCGCTACCTCGCAAATGTGGGAAACAGCGACAAAGCATAATAAATAAATAATAATATCTATTTTGCAATTCAAATCAATCTTCTTTACAAATGTAACAATTCAACTTAATTGAGGAACTATTTTATTATACAAAATTCTGAAATATGTAAATGTTTCCACAAATGAACAAGAATTAATTATTTGCTAATTAGTCACAAGCCAGAGGGAAAATGATGCTAGGTAGTGGGCAATGGAAGGGAAGTAAATAAAAGTAAGATAAACAGCATACCTTTACTATTTACCACTTTTCAAACTAGTATTTCAAATAAATTTCTAAGTGAACATAACTAAAGTATGATACTTTCAAAACACTACACTATTCATCCTCACCATCTGAAACAAACATAAGCTATGAAAGATCTGTGACTGCTTCCCTCTAACAGCTCTGCCTGCTTCAGTTATTGTTACCAAGGTGCAAAGTATTCTCTGAACTTTACATTTACCTACAGACTTTTTCATGAAGTATCCTTAGGAGTACTGTACTATAACTAACCTCATGTAACATATTACTACCAACACATATATGCAAACAATGAAATGTTTACATGATCAGGTGAAATTTTCATGGTGCATCAAGGAAATTCACTGTTCTGATAGAACTGAGTTCTATATCGTGACGTGAGAGTTTTCAATTTTTCTTTCTTTGTTAAGAGCAGTCCAAATGAAAGCAATTTATATCTTAGGCCCCAGTGCTACTTTTAATTCTGGGTCCATTAATGTTTTTGAAAGCAGTAAACAGTGAAGAGAACAAGAGAACAAGCCAAGAAAAGATAATGAAAAGATGAACGTAGACTTCTGAACAGCAGGTGTGGGATGTTTAGGGCAAGAACATTTGTGAAGTGAGAGAGTCATGGTGAATGGCTTGGAGAAAAAAGAGGTTGTAAAATCCTTGTGCAAGATGATGTATAGCAAAGCACTGGTGAAGGGAACAAAAGGGGTGCAAGATGATGTACAGCAAAGCACTGGTGAAGGGAGCAAAAGGGGAAGTGGTAACAAGACTGATGAGGTGAAAAGCAGATGGGGTGAGTACTTTAAAGGATTTTTTAATTTGCTTGATGATAGGGTGGGAGATGTATGGTTTGCCTCCTTCACCTATGTTCCAATTTCTTCTTATGCTTTTCTCAGTTAACTTCTTTCCAAATGTTTTTTAACCCTCCCAGAAGTTTGCTGATACTTGTTCACCTCAACTCCCATTTGCATTCTTTTTCAGTTCCAGGACCTTCCTTTTGACCTACTGCCACTTTCTCCTTTACAATCACCTGCACTTATTCTTTGCAAATAATACCCACATGCCTCTCTTTTCTCTTTCATTGGTAATATCACCATCCCACCACTCATTGCACTTTCTCAAATGCCTATTCCTACCATATGCAATGCACATACTTTTCTCACAAAGGTCAGCACTGATCCCCTAAATACCTTTCATTCTTCACCCACTAGGTTTACAAATCTTCATCTTTTACCCTTCTACACAATTTCTCTTGGCATCACTCCAAGCATGCTTCTTTTCCAAACTCACACTTTCACCACAATCTTTCCAGTGGGGTTTGGAAACCCTCCATTCTTGTATTTTAATTTCTTATACTTGGAACAAACAAAGAAGCCGAGAGAGGAGTGCTCATCATCCTTGAAGGCTCAGGCTTGGGTGTTTAAATGTGTGTGGAGTTACCCAAGATCAGGAGAAGGGAAATACAAGCAGTATGTTTGGGAAGAGGAACTGGATGTTCTAGTTCTGAGAGACAAAGCTCAAGGGTAAGGGGAAAGTTAGGGGTTAACATGAGAGTGTGAGCCATAAATGCCCTTCCCTAATCATATGTTCCATGTGAACCACCACTCTCTTCATCACCTCCTATCCATACACCTTACTAAATAAGCTCAACAGTCCTATAACCCAGTAATCAAAACATCTTTTTCTGCCCACTTTGTTTTAATACCCCAGTAATCAAAATATTTATTTCTGCCCCCCTTGTTTTAATACAAGGGCAGTATGCATGCATTCTGTTACCTCACCTAGGACTATATAAAACTTAAATAAGTTTCCAAACAATAATACTGACAACCACAAACTAACCAATCAACAATAATGGCACCCACAAACAGACTTCAAAATAATCACACTCAATTAATTATGAGTTATATATAAGATTCTAATGCAACCAAAAGAGCTACATGCTTTTTCTCATAGTATGTGCTACTGCAAGTAAAAACAAGAGAATTCTAAAACTGGAAGAAGTCTGATTATTCTTTAAGATGACATAATCTATTTCTTACCCATGTGATCTTGTTAGTCGTGCCAATAGGAGCCTTTTGTCTTGTTGATTCATAGCCATGATTCCAGGAGTTTCAAATTTCTGGCGAATCCAGTTGCACTGCTCCAGTGAGTTGATAAACATGAATTCAACACCTACCCAAAAAAGAAAATTAAGAATCACATACCATTTCTCACAGATTATCACTTTTATAATTACTACTATCTTTATTATCATAATTATCATATTTCTTTTTTCATGTGTGTTTGCTATTTCCTGCGCTAGCAAGGCAGCAGCAGGAGAAGATAACTGAGCTTAAGAGAAACTAATCCCCAAGTGGCTCCTTCCTCTGTTCCTTCTATTAAAAAGTAATTATGGAGGGCAAGATTTTATGAGCTCCTCTCTCCTAACCCTCTTTGTTGCCTTTTACAACAGGTAGGTGATAAGAAGGCAGTATTCCTCCTCTCCTATCCCAATGGATAACAATTATATATATATATTTCATTTATTTTGCTTTGTCACTGTCTCCCGCAATTGCGAGGTAGCGCAAGGAAACAGACGAAAGAAATGACCCAACCCACCCCCATACCCATGTATATACATACACGTCCACTCACGCAAATATACATACCCATACATCTCAATGTACACATATACATACACACACAGACACACATATATACACATGCACACAGTTCACACTGTCTGCCTTTATTCATTCCCATTGCCACCTTGCCACACATGGAATAACATCCCCCTCCCCCCTCATGTGTGCGAGGTAACGCTAGAAAAAGACAACAAAGGCCCCATTCGTTCACACTCAGTCTCTAGCTATCATGCAAGAATGCCCGAAACCACAGCTCCCTTTCCACATCCAGGCCCCACACAACTTTCCATGGTTTACCCCAGACGCTTCACATGCCCTGATTCACTCCATTGACAGCACGTCTACCCCAGTATACCACATCGATCCAATTCACTCTATTCCTTGCCCGCCTTTCACCCTCCTGAATGTTCAGGCCCCGATCACTCAAAATCTTTTTCACACCATCTCTCCACCTCCAATTTCAAACCATTTCAAAACACCCTCTTCTGCTCTCTCAACCACACTCTTTTTATTTCCAAACACCCTCTTCTGCTCTCTCAACCACACTCTTTTTATTTCCACACATCTCTCTTACCCTTACATTACTTACTCGATCAAACCACCTCACACCACATATTGTCCTCAAACATCTCATTTCCAGCACATCCACCCTCCTGCGCACAACTCTATCCATAGCCCACGCCTCGCAACCATACAACATTGTTAGAACCACTATTCCTTCAAACATACCCATTTTTGCTTTCTGAGATAATGTTCTCGACTTCCACACATTCTTCAAGGCTCCCAGGATTTTTGCCCCCTCCCTCACCCTATGATTCACTTCCGCTTCCATGGTTCCATCCACGGCCAAATCCACTCCCAGATATCTAAAACACTCACTTCCTCCAGTTTTTCTCCATTCAAACTTCCCTCCCAATTGACTTGTCCCTCAACCCTACTGTACCTAATAACCTTGCTCTTATTCACATTTACTCTCAGCTTTCTTCTTTCACTAGGAAAAAGACAACAAAGGCCACTTTCGTTCACACTCTTGTTCATAGATGCTGACTTCATCCATTCCCATCACCACCCCACCACACATGAAATAGCTGTTTCCTGTGGAGGGTTGAGTTTCAGAGAAATTATGGAAAGAAGTTCACAGAAGGCATTCTACAGATAGGAGGTTGGATTTGAGATTTCCAATGATGCAGATATAAACAGATAATAAGCCAGGTTTAGGAGCAGATTCAGAAGAGATGAGGTCAATCCTGATAACTTGATGTTGGTCAGGGTGATCCTGGGAATCCTTCCTTGACCAATGGCATCATTTTCATTTGGCACCAGAGAAGCATATGATTACTGTAGTAGGTTAGTTATCTAAAAATATTCTCTTTTACTCATTAATAAATAAGACTTGAAGATTTATACCCTTCATGTTCAAAATAATTCATAGATTCCTGCTTTAAAATTCCTTTACAGTACGACAGACTTCCAATAAATGAAATGGTTCCCTAATATATCCATTATATTATAAAGAAATTCCATTACATGAGCTACAATTTTGCAGTAGGGTTTGGGAGAAAAAGAAAGAAAGAAAGAAAAAAAAAGGCATACTACCAGGAATCTAAAGTGCATAATGCAATAAAGAAATATAAAGAGAAACATGAAAAAAGGGCATAATAAAAAGCCCACAGAGAAATTTTCTATTCAATCAAATCTGAAATAGACTACACTACTTTGAATATCAAACAACTCCAAACCAACATGAAGAGACTGATAATTATCAATATGGTACTTGCTGCTTACCAATGGAGCGACAATAAGCATCCTCTAATCTTTTAATTATCTCCTTCAGGGGCAGTGTTGTCTCCTTCCCACCAACAAAAGTTGACATTGGTAACTTAAATAACCGCTCCATATCCGATTCATCTGGTATAAAAAAATTATACATTTGAAAATACTCTGAATTTGACTAAACTTACATATCAATATGAGCTACTAACACTGTAATGCTGCAGATAAATAGCTATCAACCAATATTTAATACCATCTATTATTTGTCAGAGATACACTGTATCCTATATCTGTTGTAACAAAAATATAATTCTGTGCAATGCTTTGAGTCTGTTTCCTATGCACTCACTCGTCAACAACTGTACACTACTGTAAATCCTTGATTTTGTATCTAGTATATTAAGGTCATTATATCACAATTAAGGAGTATGACTACCACTTCTCCGTTAAGTAATAAATAATTTGTGTATATAATATCTTAGATTCATGGTGTATAAAGAGCCATAAAAATTACATCTTTCATCTTATAAGGCCATGTAAATGCATTGTATTACTAATACATTACTACCTTTCTTGAACACGATAAATGTTAATGTATATCATTTGGTGGTTCATATTTATCTCTTGTGACATACTATTCTCAACAAGAAAGCAAAGGCACACTGGCACATTGTATTCCTAAATATATTAAAATATGTCACCTGTACGCAGACCTACCTTGTCCTTACATCAGGCTTGAGTTTCGAGAGCTCTGGTTTCTTCTACTAAGTGCTCAATACTTTCTAACTGTATAAGACTAATTATGCAAGCACAGTGTACATACTTGAGCAAAATAAAATTTCTATTACATTAATAGAGATGTTTTTACTTGCCTGGCAAAATTTATAAAAATCCAAGTTATTTCATTATGTAATAAAACGTGTTGAATATCAAAATCAAGGAAACAATACTTATACAAACCATGAACAAACATAAAACTAGCTATCAATAAAAGCAACAATCTACACACTTCAATAAATACTGCTTATAAAAGCATACACAGTAACATCACAAGTGGCTCTTGTCAAAAGTGGAGTTTACAATATCTGACTTTTTATAGAGTATGATATAGAACAAAACTTATTTTTTTCAATATGTTCAAATTGAGAGAATACCTGACATTAAAAATCTACCAAGAAATAGGAAAAATGGCAACATTCAAAATTACCAGAAACAAACTTGATTGGCAGCCAATAATATTGGAAATACTAAGATCATAATACTAAAGGAAAGCAGAGGCAGGTAATTTGATACCTTAAAGAATTAAATGCAAAGGGCAGTAAGGGAATGGAAGATAATAAAATGCAAAATTTTCATGTCATTCAGCTGAAAACATCTTTGGGCAATCTTCAAATCTACACTGGGTATTATCTATCCCATTTCACATTTCTTTTAAAGCAAAACATCAACCACTTCAATGCATACTATGCTGAAACTAAACAACATGCAAACACAGAGAAAAATATCATGTACTACCAATCTCACTTCATATCAAATGAATTCAAAAATTGTGAGTGAAGGAGGTTAATGTAAGGGAAGAGGGATGGGTAGGTCTACAGTATGATGCTGTTCGTAGATGTTCAGACAAAAACTCTAGAAGCTGGAAAAAGGTTTATTCATGTGTATGAATGGAGAAACTCGAGATTAAATGTGAACAAAAGTAAGGCAATGATGTGTAGCAGGTAGCTGAAATAATATGGTTTGAGTGTATAAAGTTATAAGTTGCAGCAGGTGATTGAAATGAAAGTCTGAATGAGGTGGGCCTTGAGGAGAATGAGTGCTTTAAGAATTTTGAATGGAGGTGGTAGTTACTGGAACCAAAAGGGATGAAAAGAGTTATAAGGTGGGAGAGGAGAATTAAGGAGAGTATGGAATGAGAGGTAAGTGTCAGGGAACATATAAGCATGTGTGAGGGTAAACTAGTCCCAACAGTATTATGAGGATACGAGTCTTGGGCCTTGAATGCTAAAGGAAAAGGGTGGACGTGCTAGAAATGAAATGCCTGAATACAATGTGATGGGAGGTGGGTTGACCATATCAGGAATGACACTGAGAGTTTTTGTAATTAGAAGGGTCTGACTGAAAGAGCTGACCATAGTGGGTTGAAATGGTTCTGATATATGTAGAGGATAAGACTGACAGACTAAAAAGATCTGTGTTAAAGTGAAGGGAAGAAGGGGGTGAGACAGTCAAAGAAGGATAAAAGGAAGATATGAAGGAGGCTTTAAGTATCAGGACCTGAATTTTTAAGAAGATGAGAGGCATTCATGTGACTGAAAGAAATGAATCAATGAGGTATAGCATGACATGCCATCAAAGGGTTGAACCATGGGACATAAAGCAGTCAAAGTAAACCACTGAAAAGGCTGTGGAGCTTGTCTATGGATGGCAGGCACTAGTTTCAGTACAATGCAAATGACAGCTAGCGAAATGTGTGCAAACAAGGCCACTGTCGATCTGTTCCTGACAACTACCTCGATAATGCAGGAGATTTGGGTATGCAATTTTGAAAAAAAAATAGTATATGAATGCCTATATACCATCTGCACATAAATCATAAATCTCTAAGATATTCTTAATTACTAATAAGTAAAATACACCTAATCGTGCTAAAATACTGATTTTTATAAGCTTATTACTTTTCAAAATGGCGATTCAAATATTTCCAGCTAAAAGTCTTTGCAATCCAAGAGCTGCAACATCAGGTTGTAATGCTGTATCAAATCTTCCCCAGATCCACTAAGGCAATGATTGGCAAGCATCTGAGAGTATCTTATCTCTGACAAGAACCAAAACAGGAGAAGCAAGTGCTTGGAGTAAAGTGAGATATTCTAAGGGGCTCTGAATTTAGTCTAGATCATAGATCTGAATCATCATCATGTCATAGTAAGTACTATGGTTATTCAGTACAAAGCTAAAGGTGTTCTCCTATCTCTGGAAAAATAATTCAAAAGGCCATCCTTATGTCAAGAGCCATGCAATTCTAGCCCTTCAGGTGCTTAACTACACCAAGCCCTTCCTACTACCTTTGATAGCCTCAATATGCAAGACCATGAACCATTTTAGTGAGTGTTATCTATATTTCATTACAAATAAGAGTGTGTGCTTTATTCTTCATTCCAACGCTGTGCTGTGGTATATGTTTCTTGACATTTCATTCACAATCTAGGTGAGAAATAAGTAAAGAAATTTTCTGCAAGAATGCAACCAGCCTTTGCTCTTTTGTATCCCATGGTAAAACCAGTAACACTACAAAGTTTCTCACTAACATTGTACTTTCCAAGAACGCATCAAAGCAAAACAGGGGAAATCTGAGCATCAAATTAATTTTCAGTCTTCCTCTGACTATTAAACTTTATGCCTATGAACTATTTTGTTTACAGTTCTACATATCAATTCATTCTCTCTATATTTACAAGTACTACACATAAATTATTTCTCTTTATGTTTAGAGTTTTCCTTATGCTGGGCCTTAATGCTTTTCAGGCGCTAAACCTAGTCCTAGCAATGAAACACTTGTATGTGCTGAGCAGATCACTAAGCATCTTCAGTGCCTTTTGGTTTCATTCACGATATATCATACTAATTCTTTAATTAATCAAGTTTAATACATAATTTTTGCTGTATGGATCAATGGTTAGCAAATTATCAGGCCCAAAACATCCCAATTTATACATCATCCACCTATCAAACAACCTTCATCTACTCTTCCTCCCAGCATCTGGTCTCCCTCTGTGCTGAATCCCTCTAATGTAACTTCACCCCTATCAATCTTCCTATCAAACAATGTTATGAATTAAATCTCATACATTTTCCAATGCTGTAAAGTTGGGTGGCTCAAAAAAAATCACCATACCCTTGATTTTCTAAACACATCCAGTGAAGCATCCATACCATATATATATCCTAACTCTATCCCTCCTCAATGTCTTCTATGGCTGCTCCCACTTACTTTACTTATGGACAGGTCTCTCTCACTAATACATAAATGCTAACTTTTCATGCATGCAATTTATCTTTGCTCACCAAGATTCACTTTTGATAATCAAGGATCCACAATCATACAGTTGGAGACAACTAACGTGTTTGCAAAGAGACATTCATTTTTCACTTGTGTGAAAGTGATGAAAATCTTTCAAAGCATGTCAAATCATTGATGTCACTAGAACAATAAACCATGATGAACAATGCCAGATGGGTTAAAATGACAAGTTTGAAGAAAATGTCTTTGTGCCTAATGCAATGCAGCTAAGAATTTTGACACATGATGCTCTTTTATATGGTCAATCTGAAATTCATATAGGTCGAATAACACAATAGTATCTAAAAAATTGTACAGTATGAAACATACCCATCTTTGCCCTCACAGACACTGACCTCTTCCCACACATTCCTCAATGCATTTCCTCTTAAACACCCTATTGTGCATTTCATCTCATGGTTTCATTGCTATCATATCCACTCCCTGATATCTCAAACACATTACTTCCTCCAATTTCCATACATTCAAACTCACACTCCAACTCATATGTCTCTTTCCACTGCCATTGGCACAATATTATCATCAAACAATCACTCACTTATCTCCCCGTCTCCACCATCCCTGACAGACTGAAGACCAGCCTCTCTCCCCAAAACCCTTGCATTCACCTACCTCACCACCCCAACCATTTAAGTATTGAACAGCCATGGTGACATCACACAAACCTTGCTACAGACCCATCTTCAACTGGAACCATTTACCCTCCCTTCTTCTTGTTTGTACACATGATTACTCTTCACAAAAACCCCTCACTGCTTCTGAAAGCTTTCCTTTTACATCATGTATTCTTAATTCCTCCACAAAGAATCTCTCTTGACCCTATCATATGATTTTTCCAGATTCATAAATGCAATGTCCAAATGCTTCAGTTTCTCAACATATTTCTCAAACAAAATCTTCAAAGGAAATACCTGATCCACTCATCCTCTTCCTCTCCTGAAACCACATTATTCCTCCCATATCTGTGCATGCCACTACCCTACCATTCAAACCATTCAACAAAGCTCTCATGCAACTTACCACATACACTAAATAAATTCATTTCTCTGAAGTTTAAACATTCAATTTTGTCCTCCTTACCTTTACACAGTAGAACTATACAGGTACCTCACCCTGATCCACACACAATGAGAATCCCAACTAACCAATCACCAACACACAGTCATCCCTTTTCTTTAAAAATTCAACTACAATCACATCCACTTCTGCCACTTAGTTATGTTTCATCTTATGCAAGGCTTTGGGGAATGGCCAGCACATATGGAGTGATCCTTTTTTGCCTGAAGATAAAAGGGAAGGACACAGAGATCCATTTTTTTTGCATATTCTACTCTTATATCTTACTACAGCATATTGATGGTGATGAACATGAAAATGTGTACGAAAATACAACAGTTGCTATCCTATAAACAAGTTAACTATATATCTATATCTCTGATACCATTCCCTCTGGGAACTTTGTCAAGGGCATGGCCATAGCCATTGCAAAAGAGCCTCCACAACTGGTAAACTTCAGTGCCACTTCTTAGCCTTTATTGCCTCACCCTCAACAGACCACTGGTGGAGGGCAACTCTATAGAAATGTTTCCAGAAGATCACACCTAATGCTCCTATCAACAATTTCTATCTAATGCTCCAGTCTAAAGTTCCAACAAAATATTTCCACCTAATGCTCCTCCCTAATGTTCCTACCTACTGCTTCTATCTATTGCTCCTACTATTTTGACAAAAGGCAGGGATAGCGCATAAAGCTCACCACAGGAAAATCTAGAGTTACAAAGGTGTGTGAGTTAAGTGTTGTCAAGTGTTTTATTTGTCACAAGGAGGGATTGTATATTTGTGGACAGAATACTAGCAATCCACGTGTGGATGAGGTAGAAAGACAAGACAGCTAACCAAGTCAAAGGAGTTCATCTTGACAACCACTGTCAACTTGTGCTTAAAATATTCTAATTCTTTACTCTACTATCATCTGTTACCAAAGTCCTCCATCAAATAAGATTAACAGCCATAAAAATCAGATGCAACTAAAGGCCAAATAAAGCACGGTGGGGATGTGGGTGGTGGTGTCTTGTATCTACCTCTCTTTTCATTCTTCGTAAAATCACTGTTTCAGTTACTTATTTCTTCACATTTCACTTGTTATTCATTATTTCTCTCACTGGATGATACATATAATGATTAGAGTTCCTCCTCATCATTAGGGTTATCCAAAGTCTACACATACACATCCACAAGGTCACAGTACGCATGACTTGACAGGTAGACAGACATGCACTTACAACATTGCTTGTATGAGTAATGAAGGTAGAAAAAAAAAAAAAAAATCATCTATCTGATGATGCGAGACATCTCTATAGGCAAATAATGGCTCAATAAGTAAGTGAGATATTTAACAGACACCAGAGAAATCAAAACATCATATGGTGTTTGCTACTGTCTCCACATAGAACATTATGCATTATGAAGTTTCTCATGTTTCTAGAAGTATGTATTCGCTTTCACTGATAACCAAAGTTTCTAAATTTTTTTACTTTTTTGTTGGTCATCAATAATGTATCACTCAAACTATACATAGAGGGAAGTGGGAATGAAGTAAGGACAACAGATAGATAGAAATAACGTCAGAGATTCAAAACTCTCAAAAAAATTATTTCTAGCCTTCCATTAAATAAATTGGTTACCTAATATAGTTTGAATAAAAACAAAATTCCATTAAATGAGCTGTTTTTAAGGAGATATACCTGCAGAGGTATATAGATATAAATGATATACAGTAGAAGAAAAAAAAATGCTCAAGTATTGCAACAGCAATCATGTAAAAATAAAAAATAAATAGGTGCATGCCTTTTCTAAACATATACAAACAAGATGGATCTCTTGAGCACCTCTCTGGTTCCTATGTTAGTACAAATTATTCTGTAAAGTCAGTGAAAACTGATAACAGGTAAAACTGTTGCAGTAAGAATCTGAAAATATCTACAACTACAAAGTGACAGTATTCAGGAATGAGACTCAGCAGAGCTAAACACAATAGCTTATTTCTAAATGAAATTCCTGGAGATATGAAGGTTCCTTACACAATATATCATATCAAAGTACAGAAATTACAGGTTGAGCATCCCTAATCCGAAATGCTCCAAAAGCAGAAACTTTCTGAACGGCAAAATGACATTACAAGTGAAAAATTCCACATCCGACCTCATTTGTCCATGCTGGGCTCTGATGCTCTGCTGGCATCAGTTTGATACAAACCAGCATCACCACCAGACCTATGTGTATCAGTCAATGTGATTTTTGCTTATTCTCTGCTCTCTGGTACAAAGTTATTGTTGAAAATGTCAAAAAGGCCTGCAGATAATGAGGCTCCAGTTGTTCATTCACTGACCAATAGTGAAATAGCTGAAATGGTTCTAAATCAAGGTAATCATGATAAGAGACATTGAAGATGACTTTGTTAACACTGCAGGAAAAGTGTCTATAGACAACATGGTAAAAATATTTGATGGACTTAATGAAGGATAAGAGCAACATGCATTCCTAACAGAACAAGAAATCATGTCAGTTAATAAAATTGAAGCCTGTTCATGTGGCTGATAACTCTGGAGGAAATATCTAAAAAAGCATTTAAAAAAGCTGAGGTTGTAAAACCTTAGCTTTTTGATGGTTCAGTGTTAGGCAAACTTTGTTTCATGAGCAAAATTATCAAAAATAGTATATAAATTACCTTCAGGCTATATGTATAAGGTGTTTAAGAAACACAAATGGATTTTGTGTTTAGACTTGGGTCCCATCCCCAAGATATCTCATTATCTATCATCCACCATGACATGTGTAAATCAGGATGGTATGGAAACGAACAGGTTAGAGTTGAGACATACTTCAACATTTCAACCTTTCACCAGTCTTCCTCAGGAGATACTGATTCCAGCTTTCAGCAGGACAATAGTCCCCAGCAATTGATGGTCACCAGGTCCGACACCTTGGCATTCACTCTTTGATTGGATCGCTTGTCCTGCTACCTCCACTTGTTCACAACGAACTCTGCTACCTGACTAGACCAGTTGATGAACCTAGACCTTTTGTTAATGTTGTCTGGCAGCGATTTAAGCTGCTTCTAATGTCTTTCTTATTTGTTTGCTTAGACCCTTGTGCAGTATTCTCACCTCATCCCACTACATGGATTTGCAGAGACATTAGAAGCAGCTTAAATCGTTACCAAAGAATACATCAACACAAGGTCTGGGTTCGTCTACTGGTCATGTCAGGCAGCAGAGATTGCTGTGAGCACATGGAGGTAGCAGAACAAGCGATCCAATCAAAGAGTGACATACCAAGGCATCCGACTGGATGACCATCACTTGATGGGCAATATGGTCCAGCTGAATGCTGGAATCAGTATCTCCCGAGGAAGACCGATGAACGGTTGAAATGCTGAGGTATGTCTCAGCTCTAACCCATTTGTTTCCATACCATCCTGTTTTCCATAACTCATTATGTATATGCAAACATTCCAAAATCCGAAACACTTCTGATTCCAGGCATTTCGGATATGGGATACTCAACCTGTTTAATGCATAAATGAATGTGTAAAAATTAAGTTTCATGGAACCAAAGAGCATGGTTACATCCATTTCACAATTACATTTCAACACAAAGAAAACACAGTACAGTAAACCAGGAAACAAACAAACAGAAAATGTTTAGAAAAATGCTAAGAAAATCTAAATAAAGTCTACTGAATCACGTCCAAGAATAATGTTGCTCAGTGAAGTCCAAACTTGGTCGAGCATTCATTAAAGAACAAACTTACTGAAACGATTCATATAATTGCGGACGACAAGTTGTCTGCTCTGGCTGGATTCCACTGTGTTGATACCAAGAGGATCAATCTTTGCAATGCTGTGACCACGAATCTGTTGAGTAAATCAACCGTCACCCCACACCATCCTAATTTCACAAGAATGGAGAAAATGTTTGGATGGCTCTCGTTACCTATTCAACATCCTTCAGTTAACTTGGTTTGAAGACATCACAGTACTCTACAATCATTATCAAATATGCACTCCAAAGTAACAGAATATTGATGGCTACGTTGTTAACAAGACCTAAGAGTTAGGGCAAGTTATAAAGAATGTTAGTGAAAAACTTACATACAGTATCTTTAAAGGCTATAAATACATATAACCCTAAAGATATAAAACATTAAGGGAAATATAAATACAGCCAAACAAGCCAAGATGTAGTACATTAAAATCTGTGGTATCTTCCTCAACATTTAAAGCTTTTCTTCTGTTTTACAGCACAAAATCACTGAATTAATGAAAGTATCATATTCCAGTTGAAGCATCACATCCAATTGAATATTTCTATGCAAAAATTTAAACTAAAAACTAAATGTAAAAATATGACCACAAAATTATGGCTTGCCATTCAAATTGCCAAGGAGTTTCTCTCTTTTGCAGGTTAGAATTCTACGATGATTACTATCCATTTCTTATGAGAGACTGCAACTACAGTTAATTTCTACATCAAAAGCTCATGATTGTTTCAAAATTCAGAAAATATTGTTTGAAAAATGGTTACATGGGTAAGAAAGTGCTAATTATATCCAAAGAACCTGAAATAACTAAAAGTTACACAAAAAATGAGAACATTTTCAAATCATGTGTATTGGTGCACAAACTATGAGTAAACTAATTCCAATCAAAACCATAAAATCTCTCATCATAACGCTTTGATACTTATTTCTTAAATTCCTAGACAAAATCAACCATGATAAACTGGTACCAGCTGCATGATATAACTTACAATATCCTGCAGATTTCATCAAAAAATGCTATAGTTAAGATGAGTATGCCTACAAATGGATGTACTACATGAGGTCCTAAGTAACCCTCTCTGTGTGCAACTTATCTTTTTCAGCCCATCCCTAGTGTACAAAACGTAGCACTTTATATCATTACTATTATCATCATTCTGAAAGACAAAAAAAAGAAAATAAAAGTGAAAGTTTTGAGAATAAAGACACCCATTCCTAGTTTAACTTACAATTTGTAATTTTTGTTTTATATAAATCATTAGGTACAAAAAATCATCAAAACCAATATTCATTTTTAATCTTTATGAGTTAAGAGTTAAGCATCTGTAGTTCTCGAAAAGCATATTATTTACTAGATTAGCCAACCCCATGTGAAGATGGTATGAGTGCAGCGGGAGTGTGGTGGAGGGAGCTATGGGTAAAGGAGGTGTCAGACTTGGCTAAGCCCTTGAAAAGGTGCACAACCACCCAGCATGGTCACTAGTGGTTTACTTAAGATCTACAAACAGCTCCAGTGACTCATCCTATATTTGGATCGGCATCTGTGGCCAACTAACTGAGCTCACAATTACTTAGAATTCAAATAGTAACAGGAAATTACAAATGTAGACTGACGCTTGAAGAATCCTCACAACATAACAGCAAACTGATATCCATAACACCAAAAGGGTAAATAAATACCTGAGATGTGATTCCCAGCAAAACTAAACAATCAAGCTTTCTTTAGTTTACTCATATATGTACAACATAAGAAAATAAACAATAATGATCAATTAGCCTAGATTCAGCATGAGATAATATGTCGTCTTATGTAAAAAAAAAAAAAAAAAAAGCATTACCTTTGCATGATGGGACATCTATCCATGTCTGACCAATGAAATGACAATGGCTCTAAGCTGGATAGCACTGTCTGGAGCCAATCAAAACTAGTACCATGGTCATACTTAATAAAGAAAATGACTAACTTGGAATTTAGCAAAAGGATACAACCTATAACTCTGCCTAAGGCATTTCAAGAATGAAACACAACCAATCATTACAGTTAAGATCTAGAGATGTAAGTTTTGAAAACTGAAAAGTCTTTTCTCCTTAAGGTGGTGTCCCATGAGCATAGATTACATTTCCTGGGAACCTATGGGTCAGAACCTTTCCAAGATCTATGACTTTGGTGAGAAGGCATCAGCCTTTGTTAGCCCTCTGTGAACCACCCTTAATTGTTTCAGGCATACCCTATGCCAGTCAGCAACCAGCACCAGGTTGACGCCATTAATCTACTCACTTGCAGCCACTCGAGAGCTCACAATTTGCAGATTGTGGGTGCTACTCCAAAGGCAATCTCAAGTGATAAAGAAAAAAATATCTTACAAGAAGAGGGGAAAGCAAGGTAGGGCAAGAAATCCAAGATAACTGCCCTCTTTGGGGCTGTTGCAAGGCAGGGCAAGAAAGCCAAGAAAACTGCCCTCTTTGGGGGCTAAAAGCATCAAACAGGTTATCTTCCAAGGAGTAAGCAGATGAATAAGGTACATTCTGACACATACATAATGAGGCAGCAATGAGAGATGAGCTGCTAATTAGGATTGAATGCTCAACATTTGCCTTACTCAGGAGAATATAACACAACATTTGCCTTACTCAGGAGAATATAACACAGAGGTGAAACCTGATCCAACAGCACTACATATAAGCATGTGTGAGGCACGTTGGAAATCAAATCCTGATTAGCAGCTCAAGTCTCACTGCCACCTTACTAACTGAGAAGGCTGTTCTTGATTACTCGCAACCATAACACCAGTCCCAGCCAGGCAGCTGGCTCATACACTCTCTCACCCTGTACATTTTGATGTTGGTTGTTTAGTAGAGCATTGGAGTTTTATCAATTTCTTTAATACACGACAAGCTTCTGTGTCAGCACCATGTTTTTTCACCATACACACTATATATTGAAATTCCATGTCTCAACTTAGACTTGTGTAACCATCCTTACAAATATTCTCAGTCATAGTCTTGCTCTAGTTCTCTATGAAAAACTTTGGCCAGCTCGATAAGTTTCTCCCCAGAAATGCTTACACCTTCATTACGTGGGAGCTTATAACGCTATAAGTGCACTGTCTAATTTTGTATTCCTGGCACCTTTCAAAGTTTTCTAAAACTCTAAACTTTTTTGGCTTTCATTTTCAGCAAAAAAAATAATTCAAGAAATTAACAGGACTGTTAATTAGCTTGCCCTGGTGGCAGATCCACAAATTAATGGAGGCAGATTCAAAAAGTGCCAGATCATGGGAGTTGCCTGACCACAGAGCACCTGATTAGGGAGGTACAACCCATACTACCATATACATACTACTAAATAAATATCCTCAACTAAACTAAGGTATAAGGGATAAAAAACAGACATATAGACATGCAAGTACAAGAGGAGGCAAAACTCGACAAAAAGATTATGATAATATATACACAAAAATAAATCTACAAGATCATCATCAATACAAACTAATAACACTGTAAGAAAACAGACCATCAGCAATGCTAGAGAACTAAGAGTTCTGATTGCCTCAAAGAAGGTGGTTTGATGACATAAGGCCAGTGGCAGTGGCTAATTGGCCAAGGGGAGGTATGAAAATGAGAGAGCTGCCAAATGGTTTACAATGAGTAAGCAAAGGCTGGTGCCTCCTCAATAGAATTATGAGAAATGGAAAGGTCTAAACCCATAAATTCATAAGGAATATATTTCATGTTTGTATTAAAATAGCAAACACATTTTTTCATACACATTTGCCATTTCGTGCATCAGTGAGGTAGTGTCAAGAACAGATGACTGAGCCTTAGAGGAAAAAATCCTCACTTTGCCCTTTATCTCTGTTCCTTCCTTTGGAAAAGTAAAACAGAAGGGGAGGATTTCCAGCCCCACATTCAACACGCAGGAAATACGAGGGCAATATTCTTTCTCCCCTATCCCCAGAAAATATTTTCTTTTATAATACAGTAATTTAATTGGCATAACAAACCTAAGTTGTAAAAAGATCAATCTAATACCACATCCTCAACCAGAAATAAGAAATCAAGCATGAGCAAACAGCAGACCAGCTTCCAAACAGCACCTAAAACAAGACTCTTCATCATATGATATATGCTGGTCAGAAGTATAATGCCAACTTTCGTAAATATGGTCAGCTTTCACATTCTGTACTGACTGAAATAGTTTTCAAATAAATAACAAATGAAATCATGAACTAAATCTTGCACTGCTACTTGCTATATACCTACATTCTACAAAGAAGAATAATGCATTACAGTGAGTATATAGATAATAGAAAACAACGTCTGAAAAGCCCACAAATTATGAGCAAATATCAAATTATTTCACAATCTATTTTCATTTACCCTTACTTGAAATGGTGAAGTAATGTAAATAATGTAATGAAACCCTGACCACATATCAAAAATCAATATATGTTCTTTGTCCCAAAATCAAAGCAGGTAGTATATGCAGACCTTCACCAAACATTTCAGTTGTCAACCACATACATGTCATACTAAAGTATTTCCCAAAAGCAACATTTAAAAAATGAACAGGGTAAGTTCATATGACAGCCATGCTATCACTTAAGTGATGCACTCAAAATTTTCTAGCATAAAAATATCTAAAATGATATCCAATAATGTTAAAAAAGGTAATGCCAAAAACTTTGTAGTCACACTATTATATTAATGGCATTTTTTAAAGAAAAAATCATATAACTCCACAACCCTCCTTTTTTGAGGGGGTTTCTAAAGTTTCAAGGAAAAGATGGACTCTTTTGGAGAGAAGCTCCTCCAAAATTTGTACTCCCTTTCATCGACAGACTATGATAAAGCCTTGCCGAAGGTGACTTTTCATATGAGGTGACACATGAATGCATAAATATATACTTTTTTAACAAAAGTCTTCCATTTCCCAACTCAACTAGGTAGCATCAAGCAGTAAAGAAGAAAGGTCATGCTTGCTAATACACACACATTTGTATTTTTTCATTCATACATATTTGCCATTTCGCATGTCAGTGAGGTAATGTCGAGAACAGAGGACTGAGCCTTAGAGGGAAAATCCTAACTTGGCCCACTTCTCTGTTTCTTCTTTAGGAGAAGTAAAAACTGGAGAGAACAATTTCCAGCTCCTCACTCCCATCTCTTTTAGTTACCTTATATACAGTGCAGTGAAAGAGATTTTGTGTGATCGGGGCCTGAACATGCAGGAGGGTGAAAGGAGGGCGGGGAATAGAGTGAATTGGAGCGATGTGATGTACCGGGGTTGACGTGCTGTCAGTGGATTGAATCAAGGCATGTGAAGCGTCTGGGGTAAACCATGGAAAGCTGTGTAGGTATGTATATTTGCGTGTGTGGACGTATGTATATACATGTGTATGGGGGTGGGTTGGGCCATTTCTTTCGTCTGTTTCCTTGCGCTACCTCGCAAACGCGGGAGACAGCGAAAAAAAAAAAAAAAAAATATATATATATATATATATATATTTTTTACTTTTAAACTATTCGCCATTTCCCGTGTTAGCGAGGTAGCGTTAAGAACAGAGAACTGGGCCTTTGTGCAATATCCTCACCTGGCCCCCCTCTGCTCCTTCTTTTGGAAAATTAAAATAAAAAAAATGAGAGGGGATGATTTCCAGCCTCCCGCTCCCTCCCCTTTTAGTTGCCTTCTACGACACGCAGGGAATACGTGGGAAGTATTCTTAACCCCCTATCCCCAGGGATAATATATATATATATATATATATATATATATATATATATATATATATATATATATATATATATATATATATATGTATATATATATATATTTTTTTTCAAACTATTCGCCATTTCCCGCGTTAGCGAGGTAGCGTTAAGAACTGAGGACTGGGCCATTGAGGGAATATCCTCACCTGGCCCCCTTCTCTGTTCCTTCTTTTGGAAAATTAAAAAAAATTGAGAGGGGAGGATTTCCAGCCCCCCGCTCCCTCCCCTTTTAGTCGCCTTCTACGACACGCAGGGAATACGTGGGAAGTATTCTTTCTCCCCTATCCCCAGGGATATATATATATATATATATATATATATATATTTTTTTTTTTTTTTTGCTGCTGTCTCCCGCGTTTGCGAGGTAGCGCAAGGAAACAGACGAAAGAAATGGCCCAACCCACCCCCATACACATGCCTCGATTCAATCCACTGACAGCACGTCAATCCCGGCATACCACATCGATCCAATTCACTCTATTCCTTGCCTGCCTTTCATCCTCCTGCATGTTCAGGCCCCGATCACTCAAAATCTTTTTCACTCCATCTTTCCACCTCCAATTTGGTCTCCCACTTCTCCTCGTTCCCTCCACCTCCGACACATATATCCTCTTGGTCAATCTTTCCTCACTCATTCTCTCCATGTGCCCAAACCATTTCAAAACACCCTCTTCTGCTCTCTCAACCACGCTCTTTTTATTTCCACACATATCTCTTACCCTATTATTACTCACTTGATCAAACCACCTCACATCACATGTTGTCCTCAAACATCTCATAAATGTACATATACATATCAACATATACAAACTTATACAAACACATACACAGACATATACATATATACACATAACTGATTGCCATTTCCCAAATTATCAAGATATTGATAGGAGCAGACAAACAAAGGTCACATCTACTCACATCCACTCTCTACCAGTCATGTGTAACTGCCATAGAACCCCTCTCTAAGAATAGGTCTTGGTGATATCCAGGACCTACTTTCAAGAGGTTCCTGCAGACTAAGGCTATGCTACATCCAGTACATTATCATGGAGAAAAATTTCATGAGACTCTACTCCCATCAATATGACCTCATGAAAGGTGAATTTTCACTTGCAGTGTAATCTCTTGCAGGTGGGGTCTGATGTGGGGTGGCGACGGGAATGGATGAGGACTGCAAGTGTGGATGTGTACACGTGTATATATGTACTGAAGCAGCAAGTGTGGATGTGTACACATGTATATATGTATATGTCTGTGTATGTATATGTATGTAAATGTTGAATTGTATAGGTACATATATGTGCGTGTCTGGGTGTTTATGTATATATATGTGAATGTGAGTGGGTTGGGCCACTGTTTTGTCTGTTTCCTTGTGCTACCTCGCTTACTCGATCAAACCACCTCACACCACATATTGTCCTCAAACATCTCATTTCCAACACATCCACCCTCCTCTGCACAACCCTATCTATATACACAAACACATACAAATATATACATATATGCATATATATACACATGTAAATATTCATACTTGAATGCCTTCATCCATTTCTCGCACCACCTTGTATCAAAGGAAACGACATTGCCACTCCCTGTGTCAGCAAGGTAGCGCCTAAAAACAGACAAAGACCACATCTGCTCATACTTATTCTCTAGCTGGCATGTGTAATGAACCAATAACACTGCTCCCAATCCACATCCAGACCCCACAGACTGCATGGTTTACCCCAGGTGTTTCATACACCCTGGTTCAGGCCAATGAGAGCCAATCAACACCAGTATAACACACTGTTCCATAAGCGCCTTTCACCCTCCAGCATGTTCAAGCCCAGATTGTTCAAAATTTTTTTCACTACATCCTTCCACCTCCAATTTGGTCTTCTGCTTCTCCTTGTTCACTCCAACTCCAACACATATATCTTCTTTGTCAACCTCTCCTCACTCATTTTTTCATGTGTCCACACCATTTCAATACACCCTCTTCTGCTCTCTCAACCAAACTCTCTTTATTACCACACATCTTTCTTACCCTTTTTTTACTTACTGACTCAAGGGTAAAGGGGAAGAGTGATTTGGGAAACTCTTGGCAGTAAAGTCAGGGGTTGGTGAGAGGACAAGAGCTAAGGAAGGAGTAGCACTACTCCTGAAGCAAGAGCTGTAAAAGCATGATAGTAAGAAAGTAAATTCTAGATTGATGGGGTAAAAGTGAAAGTGAATGGAGAGATGGGTGATTATTGGTACTTATGCACTTGGTCATGAGAAGAAAGGTCATGAGAGGCAAGTCTTTTGGAAGCAGCTAAGTGAGTGTGTCAGCAGCTTTGATGCATGAGACCAGGTTTTAGGGATGGGTGATTTACATGTGAAGGTGAGTAATGTGGCAGTTGAGGGTATAATTGGTGTACAAGGGGTATTCAGTGTTGTGAATGGAACTGGTGAAGAGCTTGTGGATTTGTGTGCTGAAAAAAGACTGGTGATTGGGAATACCTGGTTTAAGAAGAGATAAACACAAGTATACATATGTGAGCAAGAGAGATGGTCAAAGGGCATTATTGAATTACATGTTAATTGATTGAATTACATGTTAATTGATAGGCGTGTAAAAGAGAAACTTTTGGATGTTAATGTACTGAGAGGGGAAGGTGGAGGGATGTCTGATCACTATCTTGTAAAGGCGAAGATTTGTAGAGGTTTTCAAAATAGAAGAGAGAATGTTGGGGAAAAGAGAGTGGTGAAAGTAAGTGAGCGTGGAAAGGAGACTTGTGTGAGGAAGTACCAGGAAAGATTGAGTGTAGAATGGCAAAAGGTGAAAGCAAATGATGTGAGGGGAGTGGGTGAGGAATGGGATGTATTTTGGGAAGCAGTGATGGCTTGCACAAAAGATGCATGTGGCATGAGAAAGGTGGGAGGTGGGCAGATTAGAAGGGTTGTGAGTGGTGGGATGAAGAAGTAAAGTTGCTGAAGCAGGGAATAGCAATGCTGTTTTCTGTGGGACGGGGTAATGACAGGAATGGATGAAGGCAAGCATGAATATGTATATGTGTGTATAATGGCGTTTACTTTTAAAAAAACATGTATATGAGTGGATGGGCCATTCTTCGTTTGTTTCCTGGCGCTACCTCACTGATGCGGGAAACAGTGGTTATGTATAAAAAAATATAATCATACATATTTATCATTTTCCATGTCAGCAAGATAGCATCAAGATTAGACAACTGAGCCTTAGAGGGAAAAATCTTCACTTGGCCCCTTCTCTGTTCCTTTTATCATAAAGTAAAACAAGAGAGGACGATTTCCAGCCCCCACTCCCATCCCTTTTAGTTGCCTTCTATGGTATGCAGGAATTACATAGGGAGTATTCTTTCTCCCCTATCCCCAGGGACAGGGAAGAATATACATAACGCAGACACAAATATAAGCATTACTGGACTATGCCTATTTATGCTTAGATTATCTGTGAAAAGTCACTTTCACTGAGGTTGTATCTTCTGAGTAAAATCTCATCAAAGCAATTCTTGCTGCAACAGTGTCATTCTTTCCCCTGATACTGATTGCAATGCAGCTTTTGAACTGAAGGAACCCCTAGAAAAGGGATCATGGGGTTATATGATAAACAATATATAAACATTTATGCATATACATCTTTCCACAAGTACATAAAAAAAATCAAACATTAAATCCACACTACGAACTTTTAACGCTTTCTCAACAAAAGAAAATTTCTACAGAATACTGCCAATCAAATATCCATACAAATTTCAGAAAAGGAAAGAGGGAGCAGAGGGAAATGAGTCAGAAAGTAGTAGCTGCCATCCAAGTCCATTTCTTTACAACATCTTCCTTGCCCTTATGGGTAAAAAAGGCAGATGTTATAGGAACTTCTCTATAATCATACCAACTGCATTGGAATAGTTGCGCACTACAATTTTGCTGGGCATCGTCGTCGGCGGTCGTTCTGCTAGAGCTTCACGGTCAATGCCAAGTGGGTCCAACGCAGCAATCAAATGACCACGAGCCTGTTATTTCATACATACATATATATATACATATATATACACACACATAAACACATAATTCGTTAGTTCTCACACAAAGATTCAAGAAAACCCTGAACTTTAGAGCACAAAAAACATTTCTGTACCTAACAATTTCATTATCATGTGGAATTTAGCTTCCTGCACTTAAAATCAAATATGAGTTCTACTGACCCTAGGTTATATAAATTACAGTAATCAACACTTTGACAAACCAAGAGCAGCTATTTTACAGTATGTAAAGCATGAGAATTTCATATGTCAATCGTATGGGTTTACCAACATACCAAACCAATTACCATTTGCAAAGACTAATAAGTAGTACTTCAAACATATTCTGTTATGACTTAAAAACTGAGCACATGAGCGAGGTACACATGTGTGAGTTATAAGTGTGTGTGTGTGTTTAATTACCTGTTTGTACTGTAAAGGTTGGGAGTTCTACACTTGTGGTGCCCCTTCTCTTGATCCTTCTTAACTATCATACAACTTCTTAAATTCATGTATGCTGTCTGCATTAACCAAGTCCTCAGTCATATGTGTGTGTGTGTGTGTGTGTGTGATTAATTTTTTGTAATGTGCGGTAAGAAAGTTTTAAATTTGTGGAACCTCATCTCTTGGACTGTTTAAATCCATGATTGCTGTCTACATTAACCATGTCGTCAATCATCATATTCCATTCATCCACCACTCTCATACTATAGAAGTACTTCTTTACATCTTTATCAAGAAGTTCCTTGCCTTTTTTCATGTTATGTCCTTTGGTTGCTCTATACCTATGTTTCTCAAAGAACTGTTCAATGTCCACATCACTCTTCTGTTTTAAAAACCTGTAAGTTGAGATCAAGTCGCCCCTCACCTTTCTTTGTTCCAAGGAGTGTGTGTGTGTGTGTAATCACATATCTGTACTGTACAGGGAGAGTTTTACATTTGTGAGACCCCAATTCTTGAAGTCTCTACAATCAAATAACTTCCTAAATTCATGCATGCTGTCATTCTATTGTAATCATCCACCAATCATAATATGAAAACACTTATTTACATCTTTTTAAACAGGTCTCTTACTTAATTTCATGCCATGTCCTCTGATTGCTTGATCCCTACACCTCTGAAACAACTGTTCATTGTCCACATGAATGTTTTAAAGATGTAAAGTTTGTGATCAGGTCACCCCTCACTCCTTAGAGTGTTGAAATCGTTTGGACATATGGAGAGAATGAGAGGAAAGGCTGACAAAGGGGATACATATGTCAGAGGTGGAGGGAACAAGGAGAAGAGGGAGACCAAATTGGAGGTGGAAAAATGGAGTGAAAAAGATTTTGAGGAGGGTGAGAGGTGTGCAAGGAATAGAGTGAACTGGAACAATGTGGTATACCAGGGTCAATGCTCTGTCAATGGACTAAACCAGGGCATGTGAAATGTCTGGGGTAAACTGTAGAAAGGTCCGTGGGGCCCGAATGTGGATAATGAGCAGTGGTTTCAGTGCATTACACATGAAAGCTAGAGACTGAGTGTGAACAAATGTTGCCATTTTTGTCTGTTTTCCGGAAGCAACCTCACTGAAGTGGATCCAGAGTAGCACTGCTGTTTCCTGTGGGGTGGGGTGTAGCCAGGTATGGATGAGGGCACACAAGTATGAATGTGTAGAAGTGTATATGTCTGTGTATGTGTATGTATATGTGCGAATGTTGATATGTATGTATATGTACGTGCATGGGCATTTATGTATATATATGCGTATATGAATGGATGGGCCATTCTTTATCTGTCTCCTGGCGTTAACTTCGCTGATTCAGGAAACGGTGATCAAGTATAATAATAATATAAAAAATAATATATATATATATATATATATATATATATATATATATATATATATATATATATATATCTTTGATACTATTCGCCATTTCCCGCATTAGCGAGGATGCGTTAAGAACAGAGGACTGGACCTTTGAGGGAATATCCTCACCTGGGGATACGGGAGAAACAATACTTCCCACGTATTCCCTGCGTGTCATAGAAGGCGACTATCTATATATCATGGAAGTGGAAGTGAATCATAGGGTGGGGGAGGGGGCGAAAATCCTGGGAGCCTTGAAGAATATGTGGAAGTCGAGAACATTATCACCAAAAGCAAAAATGGCTATGTTTGAAGGAATAGTGGTTCCAACAATGTTGTATGGTTGTGAGGCATGGGCTATGGATAGAGTTGTGCGCAGGAGGATGGATGTGCTGGAAATGAGATGTCTGAGGACAATGTGTGGTGTGAGGTGGTTTGATTGAGTGAGTAACGTAAGGGTAAGAGAGATGTGTGGAAATAAAAAGAGCGTGGTTGAGAGAGCAGAAGAGGGTGTTTTGAAATGGTTCGGGCACATGGAGAGAATGAGTGAGGAAAGATTGACCAAGAGAATATATGTGTCGGAGGTGGAGGGAACGAGAAGAGGGAGACCAAATTGGAGGTGGAAAGATGGAGTGAAAAAGATTTTGTGTGATCGGGGCCTGAACATGCAGGAGGGTGAAAGGAGGGCAAGGAATAGAGTGAATTGGAGCGATGTGGTATACCGGGGTTGACGTGCTGTCAGTGGATTGAATCAAGGCATGTGAAGCGTCTGGGGTAAACCATGGAAAGCTGTGTAGGTATGTATATTTGCGTGTGTGGACGTATGTATATACATGTGTATGGGGGTGGGTTGGGCCATTTCTTTCGTCTGTTTCCTTGCGCTACCTCGCAAACACGGGTGACAGCGACAGCACAACTCTATCCATAGTCCACGCCTCGCAACCATACAACATTGTTGGAACCACTATTCCTTCAAACATACCCATTTTTGCTTTCCGAGATAATGTTCTCGACTTCCACACATTCTTCAAGGCTCCCAGAATTTTCGCCCCCTCCCCCACCCTATGATCCACTTCCGCTTCCATGTTTCCATCCGCTGCCAGATCCACTCCCAGATATCTAAAACACTTCACTTCCTCCAGCTTTTCTCCATTCAAACTCACCTCCCAGTTGACTTGACCCTCAACCCTACTGTACCTAATAACCTTGCTGTTATTCACATTTACTCTTAACTTTCTTCTTTCACACACTTTACCAAACTCAGTCACCAGCTTCTGCAGTTTCTCACATGAATCAGCCACCAGCGCTGTATCATCAGCGAACAACAACTGACTCACTTCCCAAGCTCTCTCATCCCGCGTTTGCGAGGTAGCACAAGGAAACAGACGAAAGAATGGCCAAACCCCCCACATACACATGTATATACATATACGTCCTTCCACCTCCAGCTAGATTTTGTCTACAACTGCACTCACATTATCAGAAAAGTCTCAAAGATATGTCATGGATGACCTCTTTTCCCAGAACCTATGTTGCCCCTCACTTAGTACTTTTTCCTTTCATGATAATCATCTATTTGTTTTTTGATCATCATTTTCAACATCTTAAAGAGCACACTCATCAATAGGTATGTGGTATTCATTTCCCAACCATCTTTCAAGGAAACAGATGAAAACTTCACTTTTGCCTTACCTTAGTACTATTTCACTTCCAATGATTTTCTGGGCATTTTCGTATGGCCAATCAAGTGTTTCCATAAAAATCTGAAGCACATAACAAGACTTCCTCATGACAAGGAGCCTTACATTAATCAAGATGGTTCAGCACCCTATCTAGGTATCTTCTAACAAATTCATTACTTTCCAAGCCAGATATCTTACCAATTCACTCCCACTACATGCACATTCACAAGATGTCTTACCAATATGCCACCACCAAAAATTTTTTGTTCCTCCTTTGGTAAGATGAGGACTGTATCACTTGTTTTTTTTGGTTGTTTTAAAACTTTTATGTGATGTTCTTTTATTTCAAAGGAGAGATATAATTTTTTTCAACTTACAGTTTTAGTATTTGACATGTACCTCAACATATCGGACACCTACTTGGTGAAGTGCACTGGGACAAAATAATCATATTTTTTCTTTGGCTATACATCTTGTTTTTCCTTATACAAAAAAATTTCTACCAGCTATGAAAACAACTTAGGCAATATGCATGGCATACATTGTGTTACTCTGGTATATTACAGCATATTATAGGATGTCACACTCTATCCCCTCTAGCTACTTTCTGTTATTTTGTAAGTGTAAATGATTATTAATTCATGTAGAAAAAAATATGAAAAATACACTATTTCTATGATAGTGTCCTGGTGTTACACAAGTCATCGATCTTATGGTGAATGTTTCTCAAAAAAGGCCAGAGAGGACTATGTAAGGATTCCATCTCTTGCTATTTTCTCTTATTTTTCAAAATATGTAGATGATATTTAATTCATGCATTAGGGATTAACCTTCTGAGGAGACAGGTCTTGAAAAAATCATGAAAATTACAATATAACATATCATTTTATCAATCATAGAGTGAATGTTTTGAAACAGGATTATTAATGTTCAGGGGAAGGTAAGGCTCCCATCTATTTCACCAATTTTCTCCTACATTTTTCTGGTTATGAAAAAAATATTAACAGGCATTATGTAAAATTCAAATGAAGAGTTCTGCATATTAGAAATGCTGTATTCCATGGCAAAAAAAGCCATTATTTTTTAACATCTTACAAGTTACCTGAATATACTGAAAGTCAGGACTAGAATAACTGTAATTTAACCTGAATTTCAAGCAACATCATATGATACACAGGATCTCACAACCTCTGTATCTAATCATAATTTTACTAAATTCAATAAATTTGATATTCTATTAAAGAACTGATGTTTCCTTGGAAATCCCAAAAGATTGCAATAGAACATCGTTCTTTACCTCTCTCACCATGCCTGTTTTAACACAATACCAATCAAGATATGTTTTACACTCTTCCCAACCCACTTTTTCATGAAGAAATTCATTACAACATAGTATTCATATATGATTCACTTAGAAACTCCTTACTATACAGTACAAATAGGTAATTTGACAGTTTTGTTCTGGTTTGTAATAGCCAAAATTCCCTATGAACACTGTTGCTGGACTATTTCTTTTGAATTATCATACTGAAACGTATTAGAACCATTCCACAAGATTATCATAACAATGTGCAGTACAGTATTTTAATTAAAATCAATATACAACACATGCTTTTCATGGCACATGTCATAAAAAGGAGGGATTCATAATAAGCATATCCTCTGTCTTTAACATACATTACAATGCTCAACTTTTTTACTTACCTATGATTAAAAATGTTGTGGCGTTTGCATACCGTCCACTCATTCATACATCAAGGTTTAACATCTTCTCACATATACTACGGTGTGTTGCTTAAATACAGTGAAGATTATCATAATGAATAAGCAAATCTCTTCACATCTATTGATAAGACTTCATCTACTATAATATTGCATTAACACATCCAAATGCAAGTCAACATTTGAAGAGTAGAGCACCGATGACCACCATGCTACTGTTGTATAACAAGAGTGTGGCAGTCCTCCTAGGCACTCCTTCCCTCTTTAAGTGCTGACTTGAAACTGGTTGTGTTCATGTGATATTACACTAGAGAAGTCCTACCAGTAAGTGTGAAGTGATTAACTTATAATAATAATCTTAAAACATATTTAAGCTACACAGACAAGCATATGCAAGTAGGTATGTTTAGAAAGATTCCTCAAGATCATACACACAACATGGAGTAATGTTGGCTTCACTTAAAGTCATTTCACTCAGAGTGACACTTTTCAGGGATGCATATAATACATATATCAAGAAGCTCCAGCACATATCACGTAAGGCAATGAATTATTTTCTTGTTCTGATGTATACAGGAATGCAGTGGTTCATGTTTTAGTTGTATGTTGTATGAATAACACTACAATACCTATTCTTTGGTAAAAGTCTTCAACATGAACTGCTTTCCCATCTCAGTGTCTCTTCTTACTTCTGTCTCTGTTTTCTGCTTCTCTCCTCCTACCTCATCAGATTTGTATACTGCCAATGCAATGCATATTTCTTAATGTAAGCAAATGTTCCAATGTTTGCAGTGCTGCTATTTAGGTTTTTGACATTCTAAAGTGTGGAGATCATCAGTTATTGAAATGTCTGGAGAAGTATCTACATGTACCAGTCTGCTTTCAGTGTGGGAATAGATACACGATAAGTAACAATTCCACATCCTGTCAATACATTCTACTCTATTGACAGCAAAATGTTTCCCATAAAAAGTTTGTTTTACAAAATATTGTTCATATTGTTCAAAATATCATATGATAGAAATATGCATACTTCTAATTAAGGCTTCATTTGCATTACAAACTAATCACTAACCCATGACTTACAAATGACCAAGAACATAAAACCAGGACAAAAGAACCACGGTGAAACACTGACCTGGTATGCTCTGATGATACCTTGTACTGCCAGATGATCATCGATTACTTTGTCAGTGATTTGAGTTTCACTAACTGCAGGACTAATTACAGCAGGGGCTATGGATGAAAGGGGAACATGGTGTGGTGTAGGCTCTGCCAGAGATGGAGGAGATGTGTAAGCTTCGCCTGGACGTGCACCAGCAGAAGCATTCCGAAAAAATGTATCCCATGACTGAAAAGCAATATGAACTCATATTGTAGTTATAAAATGACATCCACTTAAAATATAGACAAACCAATACAGAGAATGTTGCATACTGAAGTTGCTATAATGGTTAGTGTAGACGCCATAGGAAAAATATTGAGTACTAAACTTCCTATTATTCCTAATAATACAGTCTTTCCAAAGGTTAACTTCACTTGCAGTGTAACTCCAAACAGATAAAGTTCAGTAGCCCCAATTACTGTATTACTGTAATATAAAGGATAAAACACTTTACTAACCTGATGTACACTTCTAGGGTCATGAAGCCAGGCACTGTACATTTCCTCTACATAGTTCGAGGAAGAACCATTGAGAAAAGGTTCTGCAGCAAGAGCAGTTGGTGGAGGTGGAGCTGAAGCTTTTCCCCGTTTACCCCCTAACAGCCAGGCTCTTACTGTCACCAAGGAAGTTCCTGGTGGTGTCTGTGACAGCATATACGACAATACTCGTGCCCTATTCATTGTGAGGAGGGTTTGAGGCCTGCTATAAAGTACAGAAAAAAAATATCATTTTACTAAAAAGGATCATAAAAACCTAATAATGTAAAAGTTTCAATATTACACATGATACAAATAATTCAATATATCAAAGAAAATGTGACAAGCTATTCCTCCTGTATTTAGAGGTGTCTCATGCAGAATTTTCTAGAAATGCTTTAATTTCAAACTTATTACTTTCCCAACATTCAACCTATCTTTCAAATTGTCAATGGATTCCTTCCAAACATATCCTGCACACATCCTTTTTTCCTTATCAGTCCTTACCATTATCTCATATCAACTAAGCATAAAGCTGTTACTTCCACAATTTCTTTCCTATAAGTAAACATCTCGAAACCTGGCTACAATTTGTCCTCTTCTAATCACCATTTCATTCTTGTGCCACATCTCCTGTACCCTAAATACTGCAGCTTCATCTAAAGAAGCAAAAATTTCAATACAAAATTGTGTAGCATATAGCGTATTCCTCCTCCAATCCTCTTCTTTTACAACCAAAATCTTAACTTATACACTGGTGATGCAAAGTACACCATCTAAATATTACCTATAAATTCCTTAAAAATCCAATCTAAATTATCTATATCAGGATATACAGAAATGTGTTATTGTCTGAAACACATGCCAAATTTTCCTGTGCATTATCTGACCACGTGTCTCAAATTCAGCAGGCCCATTTCTTCCCCACCTGCTCCCTCCCCACCTCACGCCAGTATCAAATTATTGTGGCAGCAATCGAAAAAATCATACAGCTGATGATGGTTACAAAATTACTGTTTGGGGTATAAGTTATAGAGCAATCATCTATGCACAAATATTTGTAAAGAAAACAATGTACAATGTAAGACTAAAAACATCATCACTGATTCATTATCATTGTCAACACTTACATGTTACTGGTAATAAACACATTATCAAATTTGCTTTATGATGGTGATGCCAGTAAAACATTTACTATTTGGTGTACTGTACTGCAGAGCAATCATTTTCAAACAAATGTACATGAAAAAAGTCTATAAGCTTGTAATTATCATAAACACTTAAACACTAACAGTAGTGAACATCTAAAAAGAAAAACATAAAATTGTTTTGTAGTCTATTGTTATGCTGGTATAGAATTTATTCATTGTACATCATAAAATATTCATTTACCAATAGTACAAAATATATTTAGCATAGCTTTGTAATATTACAGGACATTCACTTACAAACAAATGTATACCAAAAAAAAAATAATACAAAAAACAAAATCAGAAATGATGTGTCATAAACATTTATGTTTAGCAGTAGCATCCATCTCAATAAACTTGATGTAATGGCGATGCTGTTGTAAGATTTACGAGAATGAAAAGACAAAAAGCTCCAAACACCAATAAAACCATCACAATTATTTAAAGAATAATGGTAGTACATAACAAACTCATTGTCGTGACAACCCCCATAAAATGATTCTTCATAAAGCAATTTCACAAGAGAAATATGAAAATTACAGGACAGATTCGGAGAATGGCACTAAGTTTTTGCAACAGTGACAGACATGAAGAAAATTCATATTCTTTAGATTATGATCCTAGATCCTATGGTTGACAAAACCATGGTACAAGGTCTAAGGGAAATGAAGTATTACAGGCAGGGACCCCAAGATACATAACTTGTCCTAAAATAAAAACTTCAGGATTAAAAACAAACAAGGCATAATCATAAAACAAAATGCTTAAGTTATAAAACTACAAAGAAATTATCTACAAAACTGCAAGGCAATAATCTTATGGCCATATATTGCCGATGATGCTGCACCTCCATACTCCTACAAAGCTTCCACCCAAGTATGCCACACGAATGGGTATCTTAATGCTTGCCCTACAAACACAGCCTGGTTATGACACTCCTGCCTCTCCCTATAAATATTGATCAGTAAGGCTGGGCCACAAGTATCCCATAACTTTTTACACAAGCCCAATACATGGATAAATTCTGATGGTGCCATGGGAAACTAGAGATACTCAAAACATTATGCAGTGGCTTATAAAATGAAATGCATTAGTCTATTAGTTTATCCTCAAAACTGGTAAGCAAGGAACCTCTGTACTCTTTTCATTTAATACTGAAATATCTAAAAATACTGTGAGGTCTTTCAGTCATGATACCTTTCACAATAATGTCAGAGATAAGTAACAGATTCTTATCATATTCCAGCCGGAGACAATCACCTTAAAAGGAATGCCGAGTTTTCATACTCTTGATGTGCAATATAAATGAGATCTAACAAACTTGAAAATATCAATACATCTAACATAATGGCCTAACACATCATTAAACATATATATATATATATATATATATATATATATATATATATATATATATATATATATATAATCTTTTTCATACTATTTGCCATTTCCCACATCAGCGAGGTAGCGTTAAGAACTGAGGACTGGGCCTTAGAGTGAAATCCTCACCTGGCCCCCTTCTCTGTTCCTCCTTTTGGAAAAAAAAAGAAAGAGGGGAGGATTTCCAGCCACCCGCTCCCTCCCCTTTTAGTCGCCTTCTACGACACGCAGGGAATACGTGGGAAGTATTCTTTCTCCCTTATCCCTAGGGATAATATATATATATATATATATATATATATATATATATATATATATATATATATATATATACTTTTTTTTTTTTTTCACACTATTCGCCATTTCCCACGTTAGCGAGGTAGCGTTAAGAACAGAGGACTGGCCTTTGAGGGAATATCCTCACCTGGCCCCCTTCTCTGTTCCTTGTTTTAGAAATAAAGAAAAAAAAAAAAACGAGAGGGGAGGATTTCCAGCCCCCCGCTCCATCCCTTTTAGTCGCCTTCTACGACACGCAGGGAATACGTGGGAAGTATTCTTTCTCCCCTATCCCCAGGGATAATATATATATATATATATATATATATATATATATATATATATATATATATATATATATATATATATATATTTTTCCCCCTGGGGATAGGGGATTAAGAATACTACCCACGTATTCCTGCGTGTCGTAGAAGGCGACTAAAAGGGGAGGGAGGGGGGGGGCTGGAAATCCTCCCCTCTCATTTTTTTTTTCCAAAAGAAGGAACAGAGGGGGCCAGGTGAGGATATTCCAAAAAAGGCCCAGTCCTCTGTTCTTAACGCTACCTCGCTAACGCGGGAAATGGCAAATAGTTTAAAAGAAAGAATATATTTATTATATATATATATATATATATATATATATATATATATATATATATATATATATATATATATATATACACACACACACATATATATATAGAATAAATAGATAAATAGATAAATAGATAAATAAATATATAGAATACTTCCCACGTATTCCCTGCGTGTCGTAGAAGGTGACTAAAAGGGAAGGGAGCGGGGGGCTGGAAATCCTGCCCTCTCGTTTTTTTTTTTTTTTTTTCCCAAAAGAAGGAACAGAGAAGAGGTCCAGGTGAGGATATTCCCTCAAAGGCCCAGTCCTCTGTTCTTAACGCTACCTCGCTATCGCGGGAAATAGCGAATAGTATGACATATATATATATATATATATATATATATATATATATATATATATATATATATATATATATACATTTTTATACTATTTGCCATTTCCCATGATAGCGAGGTAGCATTAAGAACAGAGAACTGGGCCTTAGAGGGAATATCCTCGCCTGACCCTCTTCTCTGTTCCTTCTTTTGGAAAATTAAAAAAAAAACAAGAGAGGGGAGGATTTCCAGCCACCCGCTCCCTCCCCCTTTAGTCGCCTTCTACGACACGCAGGGAATATGTGGGAAGTATTCTTTCTCCCCTATCCCCAGGGGATGTATATTTTTCATACTTTCATACTATTCGCCATCTCCCGCATTAGCGAGGTTGTGTTAAGAACAGAGGACTGGACCTTTGAGGGAATATCCTCACCTGGCCCCCTTCTTTGTCCCTTCTTTTGGAAAATTAAAAAAAAAACGAGAGGGGAGGATTTCCAGCCCCCCGCTCCCTTCCCTTTTAGTCGCCTTCTACGACAAGCAGGGTATACGTGGGAAGTATTCTTTCTCCCCTATCCCCAGGGATAGTATATATATATATATATATATATATATATATAGGGTGGGGGAGGGGGCGAAAATTTTGGGAGCCTTGAAAAATGTGTGGAAGTCGAGAACATTATCTCGGAAAGCAAAAATGGGTATGTTTGAAGGAATAGTGGTTCCAACAATGTTGTATGGTTGCGAGGCGTGGGCTATGGATAGAGATGTGCGCAGGAGGATGGATGTGCTGGAAATGAGATGTTTGAGGACAATGTGTGGTGTGAGGTGGTTTGATCGAGTAAGTAACGTAAGGGTGAGAGAGATGTGTGGAAATAAAAAGAGCGTGGTTGAGAGAGCAGAAGAGGGTGTTTTGAAATGGTTTGGGCACATGGAGAGAATGAGTGAGGAAAGATTGACCAAGAGGATATATGTGTCGGAGGTGGAGGGAGCGAGGAGAAGAGGGAGACCAAATTGGAGGTGGAAAGATGGAGTGAAAAAGATTTTGTGTGATCGGGGCCTGAACATGCAGGAGGGTGAAAGGAGGGCAAGGAATAGAGTGAATTGGAGCCATGTGGTATACAGGGGTTGACGTGCTGTCAGTGGATTGAATCAGGGCATGTGAAGCGTCTGGGGTAAACCATGGAAAGCTGTGTAGGTATGTATATTTGCGTGTGTGGACGTGTGTATGTACATGTGTATGGGGGGGGGGTTGGGCCATTTCTTTCGTCTGTTTCCTTGCGCTACCTCGCAAACGCGGGAGACAGCGACAAAGTATAAAAAAAAAAAAAAAAAAAAATATATATATACGAAACTGGATAAATTCACTTTGAACAGACTGACAAACCATCTATTTACTCCACCTCATCCCACATCACCAGCATTCTCAATTACAATCATTAAATGTCATTTGATTTAACAGGCTATTTTCTTGGTTATTCTTATCCATTTTCTGTCAGGACTTTCCATATTTGGTTTTCTCATACAAGAGAGTTCCCAGGGTTTATGGGTTTCTGAACCTTGCATAATATGGTTAATAATAGTTCTGACCCTCATTCCATCTTGATCTTTGTTTCAATCTCTTCTACACTTTTCATATTCATAATAATGCTGGTTCATGCCACTGTTTCACTTTGCTCTTCAATTCGATGCGATTCTCACACTACTTATATTCCAGCCATTCACGGTTTTGTTTTAGCATAGCACCTATTCTGGTTTACTTTTAACTCCATCTGCTTTTCAGTTCATGCTAAATCCTGTATTTTCTTTTCTGGCTTTCATTTAACAATCTCCATCATCCTGTACAATTATTTTCAAAGGGAGCAAAACAGAGAGAGAGAGAGAGAGAGAGAGTGTAAAATTTGTACAATACGAGGAGGAGATTATATACAAATGAGGGCCCTTCTCTTTAATATTCACTCTAAACAACCTTTTAAAATTTCCATTGTCTGCACTTACCATGATCCTATTCATTGTATTCACTTTGTATATCACTCTTACTCTATAGAAGTACTTTCTTTAAATTCTTTAACAAGTTTCTTTCTGAATTTTCATGTGTTCAAAGGTTATCCCAGCACAGCTTCTTTATTGACTTCCCTGCTATGGGAACTTTTTCTCCGGTCAGGATGCCTAATGTTGTATTGGCCACATAGCAGATGTTGTCTCGACTTGGACTGTGTCCTAAATCCTAAATCTCTTTTCAATCTTTTTCTCTTCAATTTTGATTGGATCACTCTTGCTCTGGTGCCTGATATATCTGGGACAGTGCCTCAATCTTGCCCAGATGCCAGTCATATCAGGGACAATGCCTAACGAAACATGAAACTCTTACCTTCTCTTGTATGCCACCCTATTTGCATTTCTGCTCAGAATCATTGCAAAGCTGTTCTTAGTATGCTGCTGGAAGACATATGGCTGCTCCGTAATCGAATATTGTTAAACAAAATATGAAGCTCTTGATCATGCTCTGCAACTGTTATCATATCCTTTAAACACTAAATCAGCAATTAAGATAAAATCACCTAAAATACAAAGCTAATAGTAATGCAGAGCTAAACTGGACTTTGATGTATTCAGTAAAGATTTGCATGGTCATCACACCTAAATATTGAAAATACTCTTCCTAACAAAAAATGGGAAAACATCTCTAGAGGTAGGTAAACCTATATTTTCTCAAAGCATATTAAGGTAAGAGCAATTTTGTATATTCCAATGCATCAATGTCAGCTATAAAAGATAAACTCAGTTCTACAGATCTAATTTAGACATTTTTATTTGTTGGGATTTTGAAATATAGTGAATAATAGAACACTAGCTGAGGCCATCTATTTCTTATCTTGCAATGATAAATAATTAACCAACTGGGAAAAGGCTATATAGAACAACAAATGCAATCAACATTATAGTAATGAAAAAATTGCATGTATATAAAAGTACTAATACACGCAAAACTGTATAGACATGGAGGGATGTCCATCATGCCATCCCTATTTTTTGTCAGTTATATAGCACAACCTCCTTTAAAAGTTACTTGAACATGACTGATCTTTTCTATGGTTTTCTGCCCCCTACTGCTGAACTATACACTTCTCAAAAAGGCCTGTGATTTTCTATAAGGTTAGGTGAGGTTTTCCTTAATTAGTCAAGCTATATTAGGCTACTAGGTTAGGTTTCTTTTAGTTTGTTCAACATTTACTGTTATGCATATTCTACCCCACAATTTCCCTCCATTTCATGTCCTTGCCCACTTGGAGAGGAATTCAGTTTTCTTTGAATTAGAGTTGTCATATCTCATGTTTGCACAAAAACTAAAATGATTCTAGTGATAACCATTTTGTGTACAGCTGATTTTTTTTTTTTAAAGAGATAACGTTGTGGAACTAAACAACCTTTAGCTTGATTACTTATCGATAAATATATCAAGGATTCCGGGGAGGCAAAACCACAACAGGATAAGCGTCAAGTGGACTCTTGTACATCCTCATCCCCATATATATATATATATATATATATTTGAGCGCCTCTAAAAATTATTTCAAACGATTGTATATAACTGAAATTTCTTAACTTCTGAGGAGCGCAAACTGTAAAAATACCAGTTAGTGTTTTTGCATGCTAACTGCTTAGCCACTTTTTTTTATGTTAGATTAGATTTGTGAGGCTACAATGGTCCACCGGCACTCATTCAATTTCTACCGACTTCAATCAAATTTTCTGGTGCAGAGGGCCGTCACGCATGTATATGAAGAAATAACTCGTGGTCCCAGTACAAAATATTTACGCAACAATTCTTGGGAGCAGGAAGGGAAAGCCTAAAGTACGTCCACCCATTTGCCGACTGTCTTCATACACATATATCTACATAAGGACTGCTTTCGTTCCTTAAGGAATTACTTACGTAAATAAGAAGGTACAAAAGCCGGCATAAAGACCCCACAATTTGTGACACTTGGCTACCTGCCAACGTATATTTACAGCCGTGTTTACCTACATCAGCTGGCTCTCACTCACATCACCCATACATATACACCCCACTTCACCATTCCGATCTTATCATTACTTTTCTGCATGATTACACCAATCTTCCTTCACTACTTTATTTGTTCACACACATAAACCTAAAACAAAAAAAAAAAGTGGAAATTTACACTTGTACGGAGCACAACCACACCACAAGGAGGCTCGCCACACACTGTTCGGTAGCGGTGCCAGGCGTGTGGTTTGCGACTGCTGTCCTCGCTGCCAACACATGACGAAATCGAACAACTGCCAAGTATAATTTTTTTTTCACAGATACATCAATTTTCATTTGTACGTTGAATAAGACGTGACTTAGATTCGTCACAGTTAGACGATAGCTTTAAAAAGAACCAGACGAGGATGCTTTCATTGTACTAGGCATGCTATACGAATGTTTAAACTTATTTTGGTGAGAAATATCAGCTTTTGGCGCATTCACTGAAATTATGATAAAAGTGTTGACTTTCATGAAGTATTCTGGTGGCAAAATAAGTCTATGAAAATATTTTATAGGAATTAACAGAGATGGTGCACAGACTCGCGCGGCAGCAACTCAGTAACAGAGTGTTCCACAGGAGAGAGTGTTTTATTGATTAGCCGATCACAACCATATATATTTTGTCTCATGAAAGCACTTTCAAATGTATCCAGTCTTCTAGAAATATATATATATATATATATATATATATATATATATATATATATATATATATATATAACAAAACCCAATGTAACGCTACTGAAAGATACCGTGGAGAAAATCTGGGTAAATTCCATTGATGGTTTGCCATATCTTTATTCGTGCCAACAGATAAACATCAGTCAACACAGTTTGGGTATAAATATAGTATCGTTAATACCAAGGTAATTAATGTCAGAGATCATATAGCTTTTTGGTTTATCATAACATTCTTTAGCAGCGAATTGAAAGGTCACATTCTGAGGCATATTTGAATGTTAATTGATGATGCTTGAGATCTTATTTGATATACCACTATTTCTTCTTCATTAAAGTTGTCTTTAGTGTTCATGGGCGTCTGAACAAATTTGCAGACGAATGTGTGACGGGCATTGCATCTGCAGTTCTGAAGTAATCAAGTCTGATTCAAGTCTTAGACAGAAAATATCTCATAACAGTAATTATGCCTGCTTATCAATAATGGATTAATACTTTCTATTGGGGCTTAGGATGGAGCTTTTACGGGCTCCCCAATAAGGTAAGTTAACTAAAGAGTAAGACGTTATGAAACTAGAGGACATTCATTCACTTCACATGAATTATACCCAAAGTGTAAGCCTGTACAATGGAGAATACATAGATAATTTTACATTTTCTAGCGGGGAATTCGTTTATGAAATATCAAAACACATTTCCAGTGGGTATATACATGTACAGTGTAATTAGAATAATTAGAATACTTTTCGATTATCATTTTTCCCACACCACACACTCGAAGTTCCTTTGTTGCCCCCAAAGCCTTGGGCTCAAACCTATGCAGCGTTATGGGTAATCCGCCCTTTCTGTTCACTTGCATCATCGAAGTAATTATGTATACCATCCCGGTTAACACAAAAATAGATAAGATACAGTTAGACCTCTAGAAACACTATTCAATGCATAAGATGAATTTGTCATATGTCTTATTATTTGAGGACAAAAAGTCAGAAAATATTTTGGCTTTTGGCTACCGGCCATTATTACAAAAAAATCGTAAAATTTGGGAAAATGGTGTCTTTTCATATGAGGCCGGTGATAGATTTGTGACGACCGTCTATAGCCTTCATTTAGAGATGAAAAGTTGTAACTCATTGTTTGGTGGATACTTGGTATGCTGATAAACACTGTATCCATATATGTTTACTTCTACTCAACATGCCTGCATACTGATACATATAAAGTGGTGTTCCCGACTAGTATCCTGAAAAGGTGAAAGATGACCAGATTTGCACATTTTTAGTATTTGTCCCATTTTTTGTCGTGTAGGACTTCAGTGTTGCCAAGACTGGAATTTCCCTGCTGCGATTCCCACATGGTAACTGCTACGTCAGTTAATTGAACTTGCAGTTTTGTTTCATATGCAAATGTTGGTATTTCTAGATGATACTGTTATTTTCTAAGCCCAGAGATATTCCTCCTATAATGTTTGAAAAGACGAGTGAACCTGCTATCTTTGTTCTAAGTTTTTCTCTCAAAGGCTGTCGTTCTTCTTCCTAAACCTGTACAACATGAGGTATCACATCATTCAACCCATACCCCGTTCCACTTGTTTTGTCTTTATAATCAAAGAGTCTCAGGTGTCCAAACCACTTTTAATCCGTCTTCTAGTAAAAAGAAATGAATGGCCAGATGCCCAAGATCCCCGCCGTGTAGTGGTAGACCTTAAGGGCACGAAGTCTTGCCAAAATCGCCAGACCTAGCTAGTCAGTACACATCCACACCCACATATACTTTTCTTAACTACAACTCTTCCTTGTATATCAACTGACTGTTCTGCGTCTTCTATCTCATTCTTCTATCTCCCCTGATGATGTGATCATTACACGAAAGTGCGCTTAGGAAGGTACCGTGTTTCATTTTCCACGTGCATGACTTTGACCTCTTACAATAATATATATATATATATATATATATATATATATATATATATATATATATATATATATATATATATATATTTAAAATCCCTGGGGATAGGGGAGAAAGAATGCTTCCCATGAATTCCGTGCGTGTCGTAGAAGGCGACTAAAAGGAGAGGGAGCGGGGGTTGGAAATCCTCCCCTCCAGTTTTTTGCTTTTCCAAAAGAAGGAACAGAGAAGGGGACCAAGTGAGAATTTTCCCTCTTGGGCTCAGTCCTTTGTCCTTAACACTACCTCGCTGACGCGGGAAATGGTGACTAGTATGGAAATACATATATATATATATATATATATATATATATATATATATATATATATATATATATATATATATATATTCCCTCAAAGGCCCAGTCCTCATCCTCTGTTCTTAACGCTACCTCGCTAATGCGGGAAATGGCGATTAGTATAAAAATATATATATATATATATATATATATATATATATATATATATATATATATATATATATATATATATTCTCTCATGAATAGGACTATTCATTCAAAAGAATGCCAGTTACGCCTGCCGTTATCTCATCACTTCCAATGTTACAGGTCGCTCACCGCCTGCTGCTTTTTAAAAGGCTCTAGTAAATCACATCATGGCTACAAACGAGATAATAGATTCTGCATTTAACAACTGGCATTTCGTTCCCTTCAATAGGTCTGGGTTAATGACTGCAAAGACTATGGACTTGGTCCCCTGACCCCATACATACTGCTCCACCTGATCGACGTCGGTTAGCCGACCACTTCTATAACAGCGTGACGACCTTGTCAGCGATGAGGGAGTGAAAGTTGCCCTTCTTCACGTGTCGTATGGCCTTATCCCACCCCTAAGAGAAATCGGTTCTTTGGTCCACCTTTCAGTCTTCATGCAGAATAACGTATCTTGTTAGTTTCTTCAGGCCTCCATTTACGTATCACTTATTTTAGGCTTCTATCGATAACCAATGAATGTGATGAGGTAAGCATTACCACTTAGTGACGGGAACATGATAATACTCAAATGAGGTTGAATTATTCATCAACATACATCTGGGATGGTTCATATAATTGGCCGGGAAAGATACAAAGGCCAACTTCTTGCATGATAAGTGGGAAGATATCTAGTGTATGCTGCTACTGGTGAAAACGAGGCGATATGATCTTGTCTCAACCAACACAAGATGCTTGATTACGTCCCATCAGACAAGCCTCATTCACATCAAGATTGTAGTTCATTTAAAAGCTTTTTTCCGGTTATGTTGACGTAGCCTCATGGGAAGCTCAGACATCACATGATGGTTGATGGTTGTGGTGTGGTGTCTAGTCTGTGTGGCGGCGGCCGCCTAGACCTTCGCCCAGTCATCGACCAGCCTTCACGCTGCACTAGCATCTTGATGAAGCTCACGTGAGGTGGCTGATCTAGGTCACATCTCAGGAACCTCACACCTTACTTACCGTGGCTCTCAGGCATGCACCGTAACGATGCCTGAAGACACACTGACAAGTTGTTCTAAGGTAATGCCCGCAAGCCAGTGCTCTGCTGCTTGGGCTATCCTGTAGCTAGGATTTCTCTGTGCTTTGTTGCCCTACTGTCGAGTTGCCTTACGCTGGAGTTGCTGTGTTGCTGGACTTGCCGAATCGTTCTGTTGGTGGAGATGCCTCGAAATGACCCATTGGTCTATTGCTGCTACCATTCTTTTGTCTTCTATCGTCCTAGAGAGGCGGCTGGCTCAGAAAGTCATTCCTGATGTACTGGGACCTCCAACTGTGGCGGATACCTACCTCGCCAACATGGAAGTGACTACTGTTGACATGGATACCTGGGAGAGCGTTATGGGTATATGCATTCGACTGTAAGGTTGGGGGAGGGCGGAGGGGGCTCCAAGCTGGTGATCAAAAGGTCATTTGGTTTATAAGGGAGTAAGAAACTCTTGAATACAGCCTTGGATGCTGTAGCTCTTGAATAGTCACAACGACAAATGATACACAAATTTCATCCATCACACTTGTTTCTCTGGCTGCAGCTGCTGTAATATTTCGTGTGCTACTCGTTTTCGTTGCAAATCGAAAATGATAATTTATAAGCTTTGAAACACCTTAGATCAGGCATACGCATCTTTGGAAGCAATTTTTTTTAATGAATTAGTGAAATTATCTTGATTCTGACTAATCTCTAGGCTTATGTTCCATAGTCATTGACCAGTTTTACGTGAATAGTGTTCCGTCTGCTGTTATATTCTAATGACATTAATCCATTCAACATATACTAACTCTATCGTAACCGACATGGTAACCTATTCACAAGAAAACATCCTTGAAATATCGTAGTTGACGACACTAAGGTTCCAGGATCTCATTAACCATATCATACAACCAAGGAACAAAATGTAATGCCGGACACTTTACGATTCAGAGAGAAAGGCCAAGGGGTCTACCTGATTAGCCAAGCTTAAATGACGTCAGCGAATTGTGATTATGGTCTAGTGTCCAAATTCATTACAGCGCTGTCTTTGGTTGTTCGTCCATGAACTTTTAGGGAAAAAAAAAAAAAGAAAATAGTCAGGTGATGTTTGATATATTTCGTTGGTCTCTACCTGCAAATACAGGTTGTAGAAAACTGTCGTCAGCTTTCAGCATGAAACTGTCTCCACGGACGTCGGAGTTATTTAGTGCGTGGATGGCATGAGGCCAACCCACTGTCGTGTTAAAGGGCCCAGTCTCGAACAGAAAGTCTTACTGAGAGCAGTGAAAAAAAAATCTAAGTTTCTCAGAAAAAATCTTTTAAAAGAAGCAGGTCGTAGATGTTAGGGTAGACATGAGAAGGGCTGTCTTCCACGGTGTGAAAATGAATGTTTTCAGTAAACTTTCCAACAAATATCACTGAAGAATTCCTTTCTCAAAGCGAGATAGAGAAAAAAAAAAGCTATGTAACAAGTGAAAAAGTCATTTAACTAAATGAAAAATGAATTAATTAGCGGGGTTCACCGAACCATCGTGTTATCATACCTGTGGGCAAACAAGTTGACAAAGTTTTTCATTTTGGTCTGTTTTGCCTTCTCTTGATGGACCTGTCACTGAAGCGGTAGACAACCATTGCTATGTATTGTCCATGTTTTTTTTTTAGGGATTTTGGGCATAATATGGCAACTTTACTCTCTGTAGCAGTAAAGCTGCCAGATTGGGAAAAATGCAGGACAGTAGGTTTTGTCTGTGGGAAATAATGCAACGATTACAATCACGAAATTGTAAAAGTTCAAATGAGGAAGGTTGTTCACGGCCGCCAAACGGAGGGGCATGTACTACCCTGTTAGCTTCGCCATTGCCATCTGGTTTGAAAAACTGGTGACAACAGTAACCCTTGAACACTCATTTAAGAGGTAAAAATCCTGTTTTAACTGATACAAATAGTACAAACCTGTGGATGAAATGCAGATCCACATGTAATTGTCAGTTTCATGGAAGTTAGAAAGGTTTATTGGAATGATTTACGTCAAGAAAGTCTCGTTTCTATAGCCATTCTCCAGCTGTTACGTCATCTCACAAAGGTAGACATTCAACAAATATTTTGGCTTCAAGCAATGGCCACTTTTTGTTTATAATTTCCCTCAGTTCGTTAGTCCTTTCGGCACAAAGTGGATAATACATATTCAGTCTCTTTGTAATGTATGTAACGGATTACTACGCAACTAAAGTTCTCCAACTTTACAAATGATGGATTAGATATTCTAGAATTTTTTTCATTTACTTATGGGGGTCGGTGCAACGAACTAGTGGTTGGTTGTATCGGCTTTAGGCCTATCGCTTTGCATGCGTCTTTCAACACAGGCCGCCGGTATCATTTTATAACCACCGATCGAAAAAACATTGAACCCTTTCATGTGTTCAAGATATGTATAGACCTTGGAACATTTTTTTTTTTTTCAATATTAGATTGGTCTACCCGCAGACTGACTGGTTCCGGTAGCACTCTGCTGGCTAACCAATCAGAGCACCTTAGGCAAGATTGCAATAGAATGACGTCATGCTATCGAGCAGAGTTCCTTTACATTACGTCAACTTATTTACGTCCTGCGAGTATTTAAATTTTTTTTTCAGAGTAATGGATTCTTACGAATTAAAGAGAATAAAGAATAACGTTTTCATAGCTTTTCTTGCAATAACAAAAAAATAACTTACTGCGTAGCAAATAGTGCGAAATTCAGCATCCTCAATTTGCTTTACATACATAGTGCCGGAGGAAATGCCTGTGGCAGTTTCTGGTGGCATGGTGTTTTACACACATATGCAGGAACAAATACCATCCATATTGATGCAATAAACACAAAAATGATGGTTAATGAAAAGAAAAAAAATCAGGAAAATACGAGATTCTGCTGGTGAGGGAGGGGGTCGGCCATCAAAGGTTGGCCGATGTACGAAAAGTGGGCTTCCGCTCTGCTTGTGTCATAACCAAACAGCGACTAAACGTTAATGAAATGTTCGACTTTCTCCATTGGGTTATGGGGAACCCGTGGCCGTCAGCGGTGCCTTGGAGGATGCTACTGCTGCATGTAACATCATTTTGGTTAAAGTTGAAACCCATGGCAGTGATATAGGAGTGCTCGTCAAGTGTCTGCCTATATTTGTCGTGTGTATGTCTTGTTTCTTTTACATAACAGAACCTTGTTGGACGAATTCGTAATAATGGATCGGAGTAGACATTGAGGCTGTCCATGGTACCGCCCCTGCGGTACACGAGACAAGGCAGCTCCGCCTTCCTGGCCGCCCCGCCCAACGAACCGGCACCTGGCGGTGCTGCGGGCCTCTCCTGGCGGCCCGCCCGCCCGCTGTCCTCTGCTACTTTCCTCCTCATCGACTCATTTATCCTTCTTAATATGATTTACCCAACAAAGGATCCTATGTAAGAAAACCATGCAATGAAGCAACTTGTGCCCCTTCCCGACTTCATATCTAAAAATTGAAGGGTGTCCACTGCACAAGCACAAGCCCCAGGCGCAACAAATGTGTAGCCTAACCTGCTACACGCAGGGGAGAGGTGCACTCCCCTCTCACCAGGATGCTCTTTTCAGTAATTTCAAATGTTCAGTATTATATATATATATATATATATATATATATATATATATATATATATATATATATATATATATATATATCTTGAATTATGAAGACTCGGCACTTACGGGAATAGAATGCTACGGAGGGAAAGTCATCAGGAATATATTACCTGGTAACTTTAGTTCAATTAAATTATTCTTTTTTGATTCTTGGATGTTATTCATCTTGCTCCATACAGGATATGTTCTCATACATTAAAGAGTACCCGTGATTATTACCTTCAATTTTATCAGCTAGGCTACTGTCGGTTGTTTCGGGGTTATTGAGGTTTAGCTTCTGGGGAAAACGAAGTGTAATAATCTAATTCGAGCCATTTCATCACATTTTTCTATCTCCATGTATAATTCTCCGACGCAGAATTCGTCGAGAGCTGTGGGTGTCAAGGCCCCCAGTCCTCTGCAGATGCGGGTCGAAAATCGATGAAAGATATCGAGTCATGCCGGTCATGTGCTTTAACTGCGGAATGCCCATTTCATTCAGGTCACCAAGGACGCGGATGAGAGCAATGATAATTTAACTGAAATAAATGATATGTGGGTACTTGCACTATCTTTTTAAGTGTAATACTTGCAGCGTCTGAGAAAGGAAGTACTGTGCCAATATTGTTAAAATTTAACTTGTTCACTTCGTACATTTGCCAATGAAAAATCGTGTCAGAAGTGAGATACGATCATTAACCCCTACAAAGCAACAAAAATGCCCATGGCCCTTTCATTATAAAGGGAATTATCCCTACCTGGGTAGATGCGATCGACCTCTGGTAGAATATTACCGCTAGGTAAAAGGCGAGGACAGATGACGAATATCTGTTTCTCGAAATTAACTTCACTTTAAACCCTGTGACATCATTGTCGAGCACGTTGCCTCACCGTGTTTGGCACAGGGTTGGTCAAGATGGGAAAAAGAATAAATTGATAAATAAATACCTTGAGAAATTGCTTTACAGTCATAACTGTATATTTCATTATTTATCTGTACTGTTACTAACTGTGGTATGAATACGTTTGCTAGTCCTACCGGAAGGATAACAACAGCAAATGAAGATAGAATACTGGCGCAAATGGGAGCGTCTCACCGCATAGATGGTATTTCGGATCCTGGCAAGTGTTGAATTTATCAACTTCTCAAATAGGCGTCTCTAAAGGTCTAGTTCTGAGCACTGTGTGAAAACAAAAATATTTATTTTTCTAGTTACATTCAAATGCAGGCTGTATTACTGGTCATCCAAAAAGATGTCAACTTCACTTTATGACATTTGTTATCCTACCATATTTGAAACAATTCTTGGACGTCCGCTCAGTTATTTGAATATGCATAATATGAATAAATCGGAATTAGTGTTTTGTTAAATAGGTCTGAAACGATAAAATCAGCAAGAATTGTTAAAGAAAATGTACTGGATAATGGCACTTCGTTTTCCTTCGTTTAAAGAAAATCATGTTACGAAACGCAGTTGCTTCCATTAAAATTTCACAAGAGTATTACTGCTTCATTAATCTGTTCAGCAGAAGCTTATGTTATGCACAGTCCCATCTGAAATTCATCTAACTTAACCCCATGAGTTCGATGATTCAACCCTTAACCATGACGGTACAACATATGACGACAAGTGTGCGACCTTAGTGCATGATGGCGCAGCCCTAGACTACGTCAAGCCATCATACTCCTAGACTTCATACCTTCGTGCTTAAAGGGTTAAACATGGTTTTTATACCGAGTATGTATATTGCGGACCTGCGATGTCTTGGCATTCCTGTTTACGTGCCCATCTGTGTATCAATATGATAACTCTTGAAACACCTGCGGCGTTAACTGCTCGCTCAGCTGTTGCTAACAACCACTTAGCCCGCCCAGCTATCGCCAGCCACCATCCAGCCCCCCCCAACAGGCTATATTCACCACCCACCCACCGCCACCTTTACCGGGTGGGCACAGCAGCAGCAGACATCATCTTGCACAACAGGACGTAACCAAACTCTTTACGACCCACGGTGTTCTAACCCATCACCCCTAGCCTCCCCCCTCCATTCTCACCAACACAAACACGACCACAGTCCACCAACACACACATCATGACTACGATAATGAACAACAGCCTCCAAACCACTACCATACAGAGTAGCACTATAAATACCACCAAAATAACCACCATACACGCTACCATACAGAATATCGCCTTAACCACCACCACAAAGAAGTGCACAGTAATCACTACCATACAGAACCATCATAAACGCTACCAGGAAGAGAGGTATCATGAAGATCATCATCATTATTACCACTACTATCAAGAACAACACCATAGCCACAACCGTGACTACAAGCACGATAACCAAAGCAATTCCACACAGTCCTAATAGCTTTCCGCCTTCAATCTGACCATATCCGCCCCTGCTCTTACAACAATCCTGCTTCCCTCCCCATGCCCAGCTCATCTTGCAACGCGCACTTTTCTCTCGTCGTTAAAACATGTCCAGCCAACATCAGCCCTAAAGGAGATAACAAGCCTCCTAAACCAAAAGGCCCTTGCAGTCTACAGCTACGACCACGTGGACACCCCTGACCTGACCTTTACCTCCAATTACTCCCTTTCCGCCGGCATTTGACATTCAACAGAATCAATCTCCACACCATCCACATGTCCCTCACGATCCAAAAGTGGGAAGGGTATAAGTGTAGTGTCATTTACCAAAAACCATGCACACGCCTAGCATAAGCATCTGGGAGCAAACTGACGTTTTGGTATAATCCCTCCCATGGCCATTGTTCACTGTCAAAATCTTATCAGTATGCAAATGGCAACCTGTATGGCCCTATGTGTCCTAAGTAGGTCATAAGCTACGTCCAAAGCAGACAGACGACACTGATCTGTTCACCTAGAGGTTCAGATGCGTCATGCTTCCTGTAATCGATGATCCACAATAATCCTCCTGCTACCTATCGTAGCGATCCCTGCAACCACACAGCCATAATGTATGTTACTAGCGTGGCCGACTTGTTTCTTGCCCGTTCATCAACGTAGGCGTTCGACCAGTCCGCTGGCTCCCAGACATCGCGACGTGTCCTGCATCTGGAAACGTCCACCATCTGATTCCGGATTCATAACTCACCGGCAGGAGCTCTGCCTTATTCCTATAGCACGACTTTGGGGCACCATCAACGTTTAACTTTTTTCTTTCATAAGAGTTTCCAACAGAATTCTGGGTGTGCTTATCCCCCGCATCACAAACACAAACCCGATAAACGGCGCATGCTTTTATAAAGCACAGGAATCTCAATAAGCCTCAACCCTTCTGCCGTACTGTCAGAAAAATACTGGTACTGCGATATATCATCCTCTGTTGCACAGCCTCTGGACCTTTGTACGCATCTTCTGTAGTACTAGATTTGTGCGCGACTCGGTCTCACCGCTCCTCCCCTAACGCCGCAGGACTCCTGCCACGCGTACTTGCATCACCTCATCTAAACATCAACTCAACCCACCTTCCTCGCAGCAACTTGCCCTACATTTACCCAAAAAAGCAGTGCTGTTACCCGCGTTTTCATACCGCTTTCTCAGTCCTAACCATCAAATACGACACAATAATCGCACCCGCTGAATCACCATCAACATTATAAACACCATTAACGTCAGAACCACCATCAATAACACTGCGACGATAGTCACGCCACCATCACACCTCTGCCACTAGCACCATCACACCACTACCATCATTATCATCAATTCTCTCACCACTGTCGTGAACAGCTTCGTAACTTCCACCATCATCCATTCCCTTGTCATCAATACTATCCTGCCATTACTACCTCCACTAATGAAATAGGCTCAGTCAGCCATATAATCATTATCACCACCATTAAAACCAACACAATTGTCATTATCGCCACCATCACAGGACCACAATTACCACATCCAACCACATCGCAACGGAACTCAGAGGGGCGGTGGAAAGTAACCCTAAGGACGTGGCTGAAGATGAGAGTGAACAGTGACCTCGGGGACCTGGCTAAAGATAAAGAGATAAGCACATGTGTTTGAGCTATAGCTGCCGTACCCAGGCCGGGAAGGGTATCACGCTGCCCCTTGCAGGTTGATGTGTGTGGGAGCGATAGCAGTCGGGAAACAGGTGTTCTTGCCACAGGTGTTCCTGGCCAAGCAACGTATAGACGGAACGGCTACCGTTTAAACCCTTGGTTATAAAGGTTGCGACCTATGAGTATAGTGTTATGACCCTTGAGCACAACGTTATGACCCTTTAGTATATGGCTAAGCCAATTCAAGTTCCTGGCTCATTTAGTTCATCATTATCTAGCTAATACTGTCAGTATACATGGTTATCAAACAGTCCTACCCAACAAACAGCTGTTCATCAAAGAAACAAATTTTGTTTTATCCTGTATCTCTTATACGTAACATATATATTTCGTTACAGAAAAATTAAAGCAACAAATCCTCAAAAATATTCACAAAAATTCATAGTAGAAGGATATGCTTCAACAAGCGTCAGGATGGCCGAGTGGTCTAAGGCGCCAGACTCAAGGGAACTTCCCTTCTGATAGAAGGGCCATGGGCATTCTGGTCCTCTCTGAGGGCGTGGGTTCGAATCCCACTCCTGACACGACTTTTCTCGTTAAAGAAAATAGCTTGTTCTCACACCTGTCGTCTTACTGACGACAGCATTAAACAATGCATTTGTAAAGAGTGAGAAAAAATGCTGACTAGTTCTACTGCGCAAACATAATATTGTCGGCTGGATAATATACAAGGTATGAAAAATTTCCATATTTTCTGTGAATTAATCAAATTTCCACAAGTTAACCCGAAAAAAAATTACATATATGCAACACATTCCGCCGAGATTTTTTTTCCAGCCAACAAATCAATTTACAAAACAAATATCAAATATCTAATAATCATCATTAACCTACCTAGCGTAGCTTCGTTCATCACTGTGGTAATCATCAATATGTCACTACTGATGTATTTATGTAACTACCCGTGGAAAAATTACAATGTCAGAAAACCCGTAAACCGTAAGCTGGGCAAATAGCGTGTAATGAAGATTGATGGCCACATCTGGATAGCAGCAGCAACAGCAGCCGTGACAAGCAGAGGAAACAGAGGTTCCTCAAGATAGACCTGCGGTGCCCAGGCCTGCAGCTCTATCAATTTAGGGCATTGGAAAAATGGTACCGATGGGCAAGAGCAGAACTGTCTATGCGCCGTGACTGGGACGCAAGCCTAGCTGAGAAATCCTCTAATACTTAATAAGCGTGGGTTGCGGTCGACTGGCCTACACCTACGTGGGCAGATATCCACGGCGACCATTATACCATAATCTGGCTGATGAAAGCGAAGAGGTTTGTGCAGGTGACGAAGACCATGAACCGCTACACGAGAGGCTGTAAAGAAAGCTTCATTATCACACGGTTCCAGATGAACCCAGGATATAGAATTTATGAAATGTGTGATGGCAGGGAGCAATAGCATTTCCTTTCCACTTTTTCTCAGTTATTCCTCGTTTGTGCAACTTTCATGGGCTTCCAGTAGACTCAAACTATTTCATACCTTGCTTATCTGCTGTACCACGTCTTCATTCTATTCTTACATCACTCCCATACTTAGCCGTACCACACCCTTGTCACATTTGCCCGCGTCATACTAAGCTTCGCCAGCAGGAGACTATCTTTTATGGTCTTCTAAGACAATAAAGAATCTATAGGGCTTCTCCAAGTGGGGATTAGGATGGCTTTTCAGAATTAACACTTTTTCTTTTTACAGAACATGAACATAGAAACAGCAATATGAGAACTATGAATGATATGAATAATGTTTTAAGATTAAAATAATTGAAATGATAAACGCGCGAAATAAAATAATGTAAACATGAAAGTGTTACGTGATGACATGTGAAACCAAATGAAACTAATAATGTAATATAATGAATGCACCTTTTTTCTTGAGAATAGAATCTGAATTGTGCTGAACTTACATCTATTCATACATCGAACTCTCTGCCTTTGGTCTATTGTTCTTGCACATCTGACTTGCTGTTACACATGCAGCTCATGAACTCGGTATTATTGTCTTTCATCGCTTCCATCGGGCCTTTGCCTTACATAATGACCTGCACTATACACTGCGAGATACGTAATTTACGAGGCTTAACGCTTTATCTAAACAACGTGACCTTATCAGCAGTTGATGATAACCATACATCATCCTTACAAAGTGCGTCTCTGTTTTATGCGCACGCGGTGACGCGAAATGGTATTTCCGGACCGTTCCTCCATCTCCTCCTCCGTCCGGTGTCAGTCTACGGTTCATCTTTTTAGTAAGGGATTTGCAAAGACAGTGGCAGAGATAGTTGACGTGTGGGGTTGGCATTGGAGGGCACCACGTTGTTGTGGTAGAGTATACATAAAATGGAGCCACATACAGGGCTCTGAGTGGGAATGTTAATGATAGGCGTGGCTACGAGCGCAGCGCAACAAGGGCTTATCTGGGGCGCTGTACACTGTCCGCGGACTTGATGCTTCTATCGGTGACTTGGTCCGGGGTAAAAAGCGTCGCAGAGCCTGGGGTAATGTCCGCTGGCCTCGTGGCTTAAGCGCACCTCTGGAAAAAAAAATGTTGTGGAGCCATTAAATACTTTATTAAATGTGGATAAAAAGCGTATGGGATCAGTATATGGACTCATAAGGTCAAATCGAGATGCTCATATTTGTCAACACCCCGACTGCCTCACTATACTAGTGGGACACACACACACACACACACACACACACACACAAACGAATGTGAATTTCTTGCCGGTGAGAATGTTCTCCTACTTTAACATGTTTGCGGACTTGGGAGATGGCCTCGTCCCTAACCTGTCGACCCTAAGGGACAGCTGGTAGCGGTTGATTCAAGTGATGGTTTAGGTCTATGACCCCCGCCACCTTCACTAACTGCACACGCTGTAACACAGGATGTCCAGCCAATGAGAGAGGCATCGGGCACTGGTGCCACAGCGCCTCAGTAGGAGGTTTTGACGTTAAAACACTGTATACTACTTTAGTGGCCGACCCTCATGAGAATAGACAAAAAAAAAGAAGAAAGATTAACAAATAAAACGCAATAAAAGATAATTCAAAACTAAATGTACGTTACTCTAGTGTTATCTGTTTATCAATGAATGATAATCGTTAGATCTGTAAGGATCCAACCTTGTTACGACACAAATACTGACACAAAACAATGATCAAGCTGTAGCAGAAAACACTAAATTACACCACAAAAGAACTACAGCGAGTGGTTGTTTATCAATCGAGCATAGGCTCTCTCAGGTACAGCTGACAAACTCCACGCTAACTGAAGTCGGATGCTGAACTCTGGCATATACACAGTTCAGGCGTCCTATGTGGGCAGTAACGGACAAGAGTCTTACAAAGGGATACTTTACAATGGAAAATGTTGGCTACACAACAATAATTTACTACGTACTAGTCATGTGTTGGTATGACAGAAAGAACAGGCACAATTACTTCAAGAAGGGATTGGTGAGCAGGTGGGTATTCCGGTGTTTATTTGTGCGTATATAAGTAATGGAATAATCCAGGATGGCAAGTCAAACAGACTGCCGACGACAGAATATCATGTGAACAGACCAAAGCGCCAGGATGTTTACAAACTTGATGCAGCTCACTATTGTAGTTAGATGTGATACAGATGAGTTAGCTCAGTGTCGGGGGTAATGGACTAGTGGCTTCGGTAGCAGGTCAATGAGGAAAATCAATGTAATGTTTACATATGGGGGTAGAAAGAAAACAATGTTAATGAAGGTGGTATAAAACAGAGGGTAAAGAGACGGGAATAATGGCAAGCACATAGCAGGGCCATAGCACCGGCCACCGTCAAAGATCGGCCAGGTTTGCTCCTTATGCCGACCTTTTTGTCTTTTGACGGCCCGTTCACTTACAGTGTCCGATGAATTACAGTCTTAACATCTGCTACGATATGACTGGTACACAGACAGCGGCAAGTTGCAGGACTCAAAGTCTTGATAAGCTCTAAGTTGCCAAGAAACAAACAGACATACTGCACCTTTCGCCAACCGACGAGACAAGGACCGATAGCGTATCTTCAATCTTAATAGATAACTCTTTCTTGTTTTCATAACAAGCCTGCTTAGATCGTACATGAAAGTTTTAGAAATTTTGTTAGTACATCTGAAATAACGAATGTAAATTTCGATATATTTGCTTGGAGAACTTGAAAATCTGTTGGGACATATAGGAAAACGAAAAAACATTTCGAAGTATACTCGAGATTATCAGGATTCCTCTCGAAACTTTAGTACTGTGGGTGAAAGGTTAGTTTTTTTTTTATCATTGAGGAAATCTTTACAGGTAAATCTAGTAAATCTAATTTCCTGATGTATAATTTGTTTGAGAAATTAGAAAGACTGGGGATATCGTAAGCAGGTTAGAGGAAGCAGGTGAACGTAAGAAGACGCAGGGCGAGAGAGAAAATACAGACATTAAAGTAGGAGAGAGACTGCGTTCACTCATTGTATAACCAGGGCGCACCATACAACCACTACAGCCAAGTGAAACGCTTTATATTTACGAGACATTAGACCAGACAAACGTCTTCTTTCGGATGACTTCAGACTCTTCCC